>NC_060953.1:56555712-56558212 GCF_022045245.1 Lucilia cuprina
AATAATGTACTTCTTTTGCCAAAGCTTTACGATTTTGCGTGTATTTTTTTCTGATTCATTTCGATAAAAACAGGGAGGGGGTTGCTAAGGAGTTTCCACATAATACAATCATTCAAAGCATAGGCATGGGTGTAGTAGATATATCGTAAATACACCTCTCATATAAAAACGTTCAAAAACGTACTTATTTATGAACGTAGTACGTACACTTGGTATAATGAACCACATTGGAAGACCATTATTAAGGATATGCGAGAAGCAACAACAACAAGTATACAATTGAACAAAGCTTTATACTTGTAAATATGTATGTGTAGTTAAATGTATGTTTGGCAAAAGTACTCATACTGTCAATAAATAGACATACATATGTATGTATGTATGTTTTAACATTAGTACAGCTCAACAAGATAAAAGAAATAATAATAAATTTAGTTTCAGAACAAGACTTGAATGTCCACAATTCACTTATAAACAAAATCGCAGTGAAATTCAGAAAAATATAAACATAAATCGATCTATGTTAACGGGATCGGCCTATATTTGCCCTTGGACCCCATTTAACCCTCTTATGGAAAACTATAAAATCACATTAAATATTCATAATTGGTGTATGGCATCACATGGTCGGCCACACACGACTATACTTTATTACATATTGAAATTTTAAAAAGGGGTCAATTACCGTCCAAACTTTTCAGATACTAAAGTTGTAATTGATTAATCAGAACAGAATTGTTTTTCGATTTTTATTTATAATTTACTTGTATCTTGTAGAAGGCATCACATTCGAGATAATGTCAAACATGAAGTTATGTAGAGAGATTCTTTTAAATTTTTTAAAGCACTTATGGTTTAATCCTTACAATGGGACAGTCTCCTTAAAATGAGTAAATCTAAGGTTAAGGCATTCTCAGTGAACACATGGGTTTTAAGAGTACAAACAAAACGGGCAAACAGATTCAGACGAATGTAGAGAGGACAATGAAACTTTAGAACACATTCTCGTCAATGCCAGGATATCATCGAATTATAAGTAACACTGATTGAAACATTTTAGGGAACGTACAGGAAAACTCAGTTTTTGAACTTAGATTCCCGTTGCCCGACAGTAGCCAAAGTGTATTTCTTTAGTTTTGATGTTTTACACTCAAACTAACCTAAGAATTTAGAATTCGTTTTCGTTTATAAAATTTATTCAAGTTCCTAGTTCCGGATATAGGTGAAAACAATACCTTTAATACCGAACAATTCTACATCTATATATAGATTAATTTCGAAAAATTTCGTCTTCTCATGTCATCTCTTTTGGGGTTTTAACATGTCAATATAGTCCTCGAATATTGCAATAACCCAGAATATATATATAATTTATGGGATCTGCAAGCGATATTTCAGTACGAAATGCCAAAATCAATATACCCCTACTGGATTGCAGGACCTTTAGGAGACACCAATCATTCTGCATGAATTGACCTTTGTTCGTATGCGATACCTAAGATTTTGCCTCGATCTATCGGTAGTCATGTGAACGCATATAGTTCAACATTATATTAAGTTCACCTTTACGTTCTAAGTCTCCTAGCTAAAATACCCTCATCTCGAGGAAAATAGTTGTTACCAGAACTCAGCACTACCAAGACTAAGTAAAACTGGTGATAATCCAATGTATACTTAACCTTTCTTTGACAACTGCTGATCTGGTACCACGAGAACTGCCAGCACGCAGCGCAAAGTTTCGGACATTGTCTTGTCAGAGGAAAAGAATGTCGTTTAAAAAACTAAGCTTTGGAAATGAAATGAAAAGGAAGAGAATATCGTTTAAAAGACTAAGCTTTCGAAATGAGTTGGTAATAAGTGTACATTTAATAAGGGATGGATGTTTTGTCACAGAAAGAGAGTGTCGTTAAAAAAAATAAGCTTTGGAAATGAATTGGAAAGGAGAAAATGTCGTTTAAAAGACTAAGCTTTGGAAATGAGTTTGTAAAAAGTGTATATGATAAAGGATGGATGTAGAGTTATGGTCAGTAATACGTTGGGTTGAGTAAGAAAAAGTCCTCAGATTACTTTATGGATTCGTGTTCGGTCTACCAAATACGTCTCCAGATACTGTTGCCGACTGATCTGTAAGGTAACTGTAACTGAAATGACGTTTTTGCAACTCTAAAGTTAAACTCTAATTGTTAGAGAATAGAAAGCTTGAGCAAAGTGTTTGTACATGGACTGGCAGGATCATGTATAAAAAATGTCATAGGAGTGCTAGGAGGTGAGTCATCTAATTAGCTCACCTTATGCTTTAAAAAGCACTACTGTAAAATAAAGACAACACAGCAGGTGCACTTAAAGCACTTTGACTTTTTCCGTCTTAGGTCCTCCTGGATGGGGATTTTTCACATCTATTAAATGAACTATGATCATCTGCGTTTACATACATTAAAGAGTATACTTTGTAGGGATATCAGTTGATCACTCGAAGAATCACATATGATGGTCTATCCTT
>NC_060953.1:56563212-56576049 GCF_022045245.1 Lucilia cuprina
AAAAAAAAAAATAATAAATTCCCAGCAAAAACTTTTATTGCCATTAGCAGGGGTTTAAATGCTAAAATTTACTTACACAATAACATTTTAAGTCATTGGAGGCAAGTACTTACCATAACGGCTTACAAGTAATTAGAAAAATCAGTCAATGTAAATCGTTTGAAAAAAACGAATACAATTTCTATATCTTCACGCAGAAGCTGACCAATGAATTAGTAAGTAATCAGAACGATAAGCAGTAGTCATTGGAATGTATGTTAATAAGTAAGTGGTTACAATTGCAAGTCATTAACAAGTTTTTGCTGTATTCTTTTTAGAAATATATATTTACAATTTAAGTTACTTGTAATTAACAAGATTGGAGTCAAATACTTACATATACGGAGTTAGACAAGCACTTACCACGAACGCCTATAAGTACGGAGGTCTTGTGGCTCAGTGTGATACCCTTAAAATTATCATTACCTTATGTTGAGAGAATGGTTTCCCTTCCTAATTACTACTTGATTCGTTCGATCTCCTTAAAAACCAGCCGATGTTTCTAAAAAAAACCGATCATATTTACTAGTGATACAGTCCAGGTCAAGGAAAAGATCTATATTAAAATAGAGTATTCTGTGCTCTTACAAGGCTGGGATGTCACAAACAAGGTGTTCTATCGATTTCACTTCTTCTTTGTCCAAACATCTACAGTAGCTATAACAAGGGTAGCTCATACGCTCCGACATACATATATCAATAATATCGTGCAGAGTATTTATACCAGTTAAAAGTCTAGAATCGCGTTCTTTCTAATATGCAAGAGAGTCCTAGTCCTATCTGTTGTCAGAGTGGGCCAGAGTAGTCACGATATTCTATAAGTAGTGGGCTCCGGTAAGTTAGTGATTGTTCTAGTCTGGTAGACCGGAGGTGGTGGGTTCGATTCCCACCTGAGACACTGGTTAAGTAGCGCACAACTTTGATTTGATGTATATATGTACATCCTCCTTTCGAACTAACTAACTAACTAACTTCTATAAGTAGTGGTATTTGATCAACTAAGTTCCGTCTCAAGCAAAACCCAGTCATCTTACAGTAGTGAAATGTGAGAGGAATGTGAATAGTCTTTTGCTCAAGGGTAAAGTCTAGGGACGACTCTTTTGTTGTGCATTCATTAGATATTTTATTTCTCCGGATGCCATCACGATCAACTATGTCGGTTGTGCAAATGATTGAATACAATTAAGAAAACATTTTAACTTAATAACATTGGAATTAAGGGGTTAATATGCTAAATAAGCAAAAGTCATACAATCGCTTACAAGTAATTAGAAAATTCAGTCAGTAAATGTGAAAAAATATGTATAGCTTCTATATTTTGACGAATATACACTTAGGATTGTTGAACATTTCGGCCTTAATTTACAGTTTTTTGACTATAAAATTAATACCAGGGGGTTAATGAAATCATATACCAATTATGATCATATTGATAATCATTTTAAAAAGTTATCATAACCAAAGTCTCCTGCATTGAGGGTCCCTGGCCACGCCCCCAGTGAGTCCATGAGATGCAAATTTCAAACTTAAACCCGATAGCTATTCTTCTTTACACATAAAAGATTTCTTTCAAATAGTAAGAACGTACTATAAAGTTACGGTTAAGTTTACCTTCAATTTTGTTCCTATAACACTGTGCGTTGTTAATTGATTTACTTCAAAAGTTTTAAAACTTTTAGCATTTTAAAAACAGCTGCTAACAAACATTGCTGTCTCTACTACAAGTCGTAAAAGTCCAGTTCATTACACAAGCAATTAACGACCACACTTAACAATTAATTGCAATTATTTTTTAAATTATAAAAATTCAAGAAATCTTTAACAAATGACTAACTAACATACATACATACATACTTACTTCTTTTAATTCAAATGAAAACTGCACTTTTCATATGTAATACTTACTTACAGATGTACATACATACATATGTATTTAATTGGCAACATGCCTCGACATGTAAAACAATTAAAAAGTTTTTCTTCATTTCTTCGTCATTCAATAAAACTCATGAGTAATGAAGCTTAAAACCGGAAACACTGAAAATTATGCCCATTACTTTTTGGATTTTTACAATACAAAACATAAAAAGGGTTTTTATTGAAAAACAAATATAAAGTCCTATGGAAAACTAAATAACAACAAATGTTAGAATGCTCAAAAAATGAAATTAACACAAACACACTCGCTCAAACAATTTCGAAAAAAACTTTGACTCATGGTGCAAATGTTTTTGTATTACAAAAACACTAAACGCATTAAACACAGAAAAATCCTTAAAGGAATTATTTGAGAAACAGTAAAACCACCACATTCAAGTAATGCAAAACAAATGTAAAACTTCTTTATATTGGGTGTCGAAGTACTTGCGGCACGCGACCTTTTATTGTATAATGTTTTCTTTTATTTAGCAAAATTCATAAATTTTAAAAGATATTTATACTTTTTCATAGTATGAGTATGTATAGGAACATGTATTTATGCTCATGTTTTTGCATGTATGAGTTTTGCAATTTAGTGCATACAAAAATATGTGTAAATAAGATATTTAAACATAGGGATCATTTTACCATATTTAAAGGCATATACCCTAATGCAGAGTGTGGACGACTTATTATACTGTACGCTGCCGAGCAAGTTCATTTCAAAAGCCAGCTGGTTTTACATAAAACAAGTCTAGTCTAGTCTATAGTCTAGTCTATAGTCTAGTCTATAGTCTAGTCTATAGTCTAGTCTATAGTCTAGTCTATAGTCTAGTCTATAGTCTAGTCTATAGTCTAGTCTATAGTCTAGTCTATAGTCTAGTCTATAGTCTAGTCTATAGTCTAGTCTATAGTCTAGTCTATAGTCTAGTCTATAGTCTAGTCTATAGTCTAGTCTATAGTCTAGTCTATAGTCTAGTCTATAGTCTAGTCTATAGTCTAGTCTATAGTCTAGTCTATAGTCTAGTCAATAGTCTAGTCTATAGTCTAGACTATAGTCTAGTCTATAGTCTAGTCTATAGTCTAGTCTATAGTCTAGTCTAAAGTCTAGTCTATAGTCTAGTCTATAGTCTAGTCTACAGTCTTGTCTATAGTCTAGTCTATAGTCTAGTCTACAGTCTAGTCTATAGTCTAGTCTATAGTCTAGTCTATAGTCTATTCTATAGTATAGTCTATAGTCTAGTCTATAGTATAGTCTAGTCTTTTACTTTAGAGACAAAATCACAAAAAGGATACAATTAAAATCCTTCACACAACAGCGGTTATAGTAATTCATAATGTAGGGTATAAATACTAATGTGATATCAAAGAGCAAGTATGAGGCTGCATTTCGATGAAAATACTGCCAGGTGCATTTTTTTGATTGTGACACAACGAGGGGTAGTAATTTGATTTTGGTCGCATGGCAAAAATGAAAACAACACAAAATAATAAAACAAATGCCATAGACGAAAAATACTCAAGCGTAGCAATTTTGTATGAGTTTTATGATCGAGCGCTGATTCATAATCAAACACATACATACAAAAAAAACACATACACAGAGAAATAATTTGACAGTCCATAACAGGATTTGTTTGTAATAAATGAAAGATTGAGATACCGTTACTTAACAATTCAAATACAAACCGTACTTTCTGATAAACGCAGTGGCATTAAAGAGGGGCTGTAACCCCTAAACAGCACGAGCTATATTATATTTCCTTTTATTGTATGTGTAAATGTGTGTTTGTGTTTTAGAAGGTTTTAATCAAAGTGCGCGAGTACACAACAATTACCGCTTAGAGTTCTTTTATAGGAAGAAAAAAATCAACAACCCCTAAATGTGTTCCCTTTTTTTAAATTTTAAGCGGCATTAAGGGTTTTTTATTTATTATGAAAAATTATGGTTTAAACATTAAATATCATAAAAATATGTTGTTGTGTTCTTGCTTTCTACTTATGTGAATTTCAAAATTCCAATTGGAATTTCAAATCAACGTACATTTGGCCAAAAACAAAACAATACATAAGAAATCCACTACATTATAATGCATGTGCAGTTTTTTAAGCTGTGAAGAACTGACAATATAAACAGGGTGATTTTATAATAGGTGATACTAGGCATCATCTATCATTGTATAGTGATTTATCTAGTCTAGTCTATAGTCTAGTCTATAGTCTAGTCTATAGTCTAATCTATAGTCTAGTCTATAGTCTAGTCTATAGTCTAGTCTATAGTCTAGTCTATAGTCTAGTCTATAGTCTAGTCTATAGTCTAGTCTATAGTCTAGTCTATAGTCTAGTCTATAGTCTAGTCTATAGTCTAGTCTATAGTCTAGTCTATAGTCTAGTCTATAGTCTAGTCTATAGTCTAGTCTATAGTCTAGTCTATAGTCTAGTCTATAGTCTAGTCTATAGTCTAGTCTATAGTCTAGTCTATAGTCTAGTCTATAGTCTAGTCTATAGTCTAGTCTATAGTCTAGTCTATAGTCTAGTCTATAGTCTAGTCTATAGTCTAGTCTGTAGTCTAGTCTATAGTCTAGTCTATAGTCTAGTCTATAGTCTAGTCTATAGTCTAGTCTATAGTCTAGTCTATAGTCTAGTCTATAGTCTAGTCTATAGTCTAGTCTATAGTCTAGTCTATAGTCTAGTCTATAGTCTAGTCTATAGTCTAGTCTATAGTCTAGTCTATAGTCTAGTCTATAGTCTAGTCTATAGTCTAGTCTATAGTCTAGTCTATAGTCTAGTCTATAGTCTAGTCTATAGTCTAGTCTATAGTCTAGTCTATAGTCTAGTCTATAGTCTAGTCTATAGTCTAGTCTATAATCTAGTCTATAGTCTAGTCTATAGTCTAGTCTATAGTCTAGTCTATAGTCTAGTCTATAGTCTAGTCTATAGTCTAGTCTAATAGTCTAGTCTATAGTCTAGTCTATAGTCTAGTCTATAGTCTAGTCTATAGTCTAGTCTATAGTCTAGTCTATAGTCTAGTCTATAGTCTAGTCTATAGTCTAGTCTATAGTCTAGTCTATAGTCTAGTCTATAGTCTAGTCTATAGTCTAGTCTATAGTCTAGTCTATAGTCTAGTCTATAGTCTAGTCTATAGTCTAGTCTATAGTCTAGTCTATAGTCTAGTCTATTGTCTAGTCTATAGTCTAGTCTATATTCTAGTCTATAGTCTAGTCTATAGTCTAGTCTATAGTCTAGCCTATAGTCTAGTCTAAGACTGGTCTAGACAATTTAGAACCCCCTTTGGTTGATGTCTATTCATTTCTGTGTGAAAAGTTCGCCTTAAGTTTATAAGATATTTGATTTGCACTCTGATCCTATCAGAGATTTTATCAGATTTCATACATAATTTAGACCCTTTGCTATTTGTGTTTGTTTTTTTCGTACATATGTATATGTATCATGACTCAACAGTACAACCACGACGTCAGTGTCGAACTTGGCATTGTTGTGGTTGTCATGTTGATGAATGACGACGTCTGTGAGGCTTAATTTTCGAATATACTGTACGTCATGTACTGGTCGCCATAGCAAGCGAATCAATGCGAAAAAATGCTTCATTGCAAGGGCATTGAAATACAACTACTTCTATAGTGTAACGTGCATTAGAATTTTAAATTGGTGTTACAAACCCCTTTTTCCCGTTCATTGTACTTTTGATTACACACACATACAAACAGCACCCACCCCCGGACAGCTTTGAAATTTGTTTCACTTGATTAAATACTGAAAATGAGCTAAATTATTTTTGCATTTTATTCACTCCTCCACTTTTTTTTCTTCTTGTATATTTTTCTCGCTTTTGACATCTTTTGGTCTCATCTGTTCAAATTTAGCGAAATTTACATAAAGCCTTTGATTAATATAATCAATCTATGACAATGTAATCTTTTTGCCAAATCTTTTTCCAGAATTATTGCGAAGTACTATTGTATTGTAGTCGTATGATGTATGAGCTTAAAGAGGAGCAGAATTGATTTGTAACTTTGAAGATGTAATAAAAAAATAATAATTCAAAAAATATGTACTTATTTAATCTCCATACAAAATATTAATAGAAATATTCATTTTTTCATAAATTCGATTACAATGATAACATGTCTTCTCTGTTAAGGCAATTACGATATCTACAGTTCTGGGAATAATTGATACGTTTGAATATGAAAGTGAATGACAATGTATTATTATTTTATTTATTTACCCCAAATAAAATTCATGCTTGTAAATATATTACATTTTTGGGTAATTACAAGTTTACAATGTGTTGGCTGTGTGTAAATACAGTAAATCCAATAAAAAACTAAATTGAAAAAAAGGAACAGAAAAATAAAATAATAAAATCAAAATTTATAAATTTACATTTTCTATAAAACAAAAATGTAAACACGAACAAACATCACGGGTAAATAAAATTTAATGATGAAAAGCTGCAATTTTTATCAATATTCTAACAATATATTACTTATACATTACGCTGCAAATAAATTTGTATAGTGGTAGAGAAAAGTTTTCGGACCTGTTGGTTAGTTTAGTTCTAGTTCAGTTCTAGTTCAATTCTAGTTCAGTTCTAGTTCTAGTTCAGTTCTAGTTCTAGTTCAGTTCTAGTTCTAGTTCAGTTCTAGTTCTAGTTCAGTTCTAGTTCTAGTTCTAGTTCAGTTCTAGTTCAGTTCTAGTTCAGTTCTAGTTCTAGTTCAGTTCTAGTTCAGTTCTAGTTCAGTTCTAGTTCAGTTCTAGTTCAGTTCTAGTTCAGTTCTAGTTCAGTTCTAGTTCAGTTCTAGTTCAGTTCTAGTTCAGTTCTAGTTCAGTTCTAGTTCAGTTCTAGTTCAGTTCTAGTTCAGTTCTAGTTCAGTTCTAGTTCAGTTCTAGTTCTAGTTCAGTTCTAGTTCAGTTCTAGTTCAGTTCTAGTTCAGTTCTAGTTCAGTTCTAGTTCAGTTCTAGTTCAGTTCTAGTTCAGTTCTAGTTCAGTTCTAGTTCTAGTTCAGTTCTAGTTCAGTTTTAGTTCAGTTTTAGTTCAGTTCTAGTTCAGTTCTAGTTCAGTTCAAGTTCAGTTCTAGTTCAGTTCTAGTTCAGTTCTAGTTCAGTTCTAGTTCAGTTCTAGTTCAGTTCTAGTTCAGTTCTAGTTCAGTTCTAGTTCAGTTCTAGTTCAGTTCTAGTTCAGTTCTAGTTCAGTTCTAGTTCAGTTCTAGTTTAGTTCTAGTTCAGTTCTAGTTCAGTTCTAGTTCAGTTCTAGTTCAGTTCCAGTTCAGTTCCAGTTCAGTTCTAGTTCAGTTCTAGTTCAGTTCTAGTTCAGTTCTAGTTCAGTTCTAGTTCAGTTCTAGTTTAGTTCTAGTTCAGTTCTAGTTCAGTTCTAGTTCAGTTCTAGTTCAGTTCTAGTTCAGTTCTAGTTCAGTTCTAGTTCAGTTCTAGTTCAGTTCTAGTTCAGTTCTAGTTCAGTTCTAGTTCATTTCTAGTTCAGTACTAGTTCAGTTCTAGTTAAGTTTTCGGACTACACTATAAAATATACATATGTATTTCGAATTATTTAAATTTCAGTCGATTTACTTTTGATAAATTTTGAATAAACAATTAGGCGACATTTTTGATGCCAAGATCATTTTGCGCGAAATAAAGAATTAAAATTTATTTTTTATAATTTTTATATTTCAAACACAGGTAGTAAAAATCTAGTTTTACATTCTATACTTCAGAAAAATAAAACAGCAACGCTTGAAAACTTTTATCACAAACTATAACTACTTACTTATAAAGCGATATATAACTGAAAAGGGGGTTGTTGTCCTCCTTATCTGCTGTTCAAACAATGAACCATTGAAAGGTGGTTGTATGCCGCAGCATAACTATAGTAGTAACGTCGTACCATAGAAACACAAACACACCCAAAAATACCAATGATCCTTAAAAAGTTGAAATTCAACAAACCAAACAACAACAACGACGACGACAAAAAAATCATAAATAACTCATTTTACAGCAGCAGCTGCTGCACCAAAATGAAAATTCTATTCGTTGTTCATATCTTTCAGCTTTTGTAGTTATTTATGTACTGAGTATTGAATAGATTTCAATTTCTTTTTTTTTCAAAAGATATCTATACCCTACTGACTGACTATATTTTTGAAAAGCTGTATTTGTATGTGTTTATTTAAGGATATATTTTTTGTTTTGTTTACTTATACGTATAAAATTTTGTAGCACATGTCACAATTTTTATTTCATATTTGATTTTATTAGAAACCGGTCTTTTGTCAAAGGACTAAACTAAACAACAAAATATAATAAAACAAAAATTTTGGGTTCAATTATTGCCATGTATGTGCATTTAATTGTAACAGATTTTTTTCTCGATTTTTAGCTACAAGTATCTTAATGTGCTAATGCATTGGAATTTTTCAAATAAACCAGATTTATGCGGGTCTACTTGTATATTTGGAGGGATTTAGACATTTTAGTAAAGTGCAGGGGTTTTGAATTATTCTACATTAGATTGACTATTAAAATGTGTTGGTATTTCGAAATCGATTGACGATCATTTGACTTTAGAGTATAATGAACTACAGAATAGTCTGGACTCTATAGAACAATAGATCATTCTATAGTCTTAAGTATATATCGTTATATAGTATTAACTATATATCGTTCTATAGAATTGACTATAGATCGTTTTATAGTATTGACTAAAGATCATTCTATAGAATTGACTATAGATCGTGTTATAGTATTGACTTAAGATCGTTCTATAGTCTTGACAATAGATTGTTCTATAGTCTTGACTATAGATTGTTCTATAGTCTTGACTATAGATTGTTCTATAGTTCTATAGTCTTGACAATAGATTGTTCTATAGTCTTGACTATAAATTGTTCTGTAGTCTTGACTATAGATTGTTCTATAGTCTTGACTATAGATTGTTCTATAGTCTTGACTATAGATTGTTCTATAGTCTTGACTATAGATTGTTCTATAGTCTTGACTATAGATTGTTCTATAGTATTGACTATAGATTGTTCTATAGTCTTGACTATAGATTGTTCTATAGTCTTGACTATAGATTGTTTTATAGTCTTGACTATAGATTGTTCTATAGTCTTGACTATAGATTGTTCTATAGTCTTGATTATAGATTGTTCTATAGTCTTGACTATAAATTCTTCTATAGTCTTGACTATAGTCTCTTGACTATAGATCGTACTGTAGTTTTGCTTATAGATCGCACTATATTCTTGACTATAGATCGTTCTACAGTCTTGACTA
The DNA here is from genome assembly GCF_022045245.1 of Lucilia cuprina. Taxonomy (NCBI): domain Eukaryota; kingdom Metazoa; phylum Arthropoda; class Insecta; order Diptera; family Calliphoridae; genus Lucilia; species Lucilia cuprina. The sequence continues at coordinate 56,572,471 of NC_060953.1, forward strand.
TAAATCGTTCTATAGTCTTGACTATAGATCGTTCTATAGTCTTGACTATAGATCGTTCTATAGTCTTGACTATAGATCATTTTATAGTCTTGACTATGGACCATTCTATAGACTTGAGTATAGATCGTTCAATAATCTTGATTATAGATCGTTCTGTAGTCTTGAGTAAAGATCGTTCCATATTCTTGACTACAGATCGTTCTGTAGTCTTGACTTTAGATCGTTCTATACTTTTGAGTATAGATCGTTCTATACTCTTGAGTAAAGATCATTCCATAGTCTTGACTGAGATCGTTCTAAAGTCTTGACTACAGATCGGTCTATAGTCTTAACTATTGATCATTCTATAGTCTGTATTACTGATCACTCTATAACCGATCTATTGTATAGTCAGGACTACTGATCATTCTTTAGTCTAGACTATATTTTTTACAAATCTAGTATTTAATATATTCGTCGATTTCGAGGATCAATTTTTGATCATTTATTTTTAAACTGTTAGTCTTTAGCGTTAGATCCAACAATTCGCTAACATGTTTTTTCGCCTTTTCTCATTTATTTCATATTCATTATTCTCATAAAACAACTATTATTAAATATTTTTATACAAATTTCTTTATAAATGATGATCAGCAGTAAGCGCTCATAAAGCAAACTACAACAGCCATTACAATTTCAATTTAACGCTTCGCTGATTCATTTGAAAAAAACTCACAGTTCGTCACAGTGTTTTTTCATAAAATTTTCATAAAAAAAACATCTTTCATAAATTCATTAAAAAAAACAAAAATACACTGAACAGCATTACATTTGTTCCAAAATACTCGTTAAACGAATTATTTTCAAATGAAATTTGTTTAAATGTACACAGATGTGAGCAAGCATCAATTTAATTACAAGGAATAAACGCGTAACGCTAACAAAACTGCACGAACCGAAAAAAAACAGAATTTACAACAAATGTTACATTTTCAAAATATTTAACGACAAAAAACCCGCTGACACACACTGATTAGTAGAACTAGGCATTTTCAAAGTTTAACAAATTAAACAAATAAATAGTATTTTTTAAAGCTGTTTTCTAACAGTAATCCTTTAGTAATCCATTTTGATATCCTTTGATTGAGCCAATTGTTGCTTTGTCATTTCAGTGCTTCCTTAGTTGTTATCCTTATTGAAGTTTGTTGCTTACTGATCTTTCTTTTACCGAACGAAGAACGATCATGTCTTAAGGAATTTTGTATATTGTCTTTTGAGCGTTTTTATTTCTTATGCTCCCTTATTGTAAAACTCTACAGGTAACTAAAAAGAGACTATTATTATTACTTTTACTCATATTCTTAAATGTATGAGTACAAACAAGAAAAGTTCAAATTTCTTAAGGTCTCTCTGAAATGTCTTTATTTGATGTCTTTGTGTTAAAAAAAACAACCCTTAAAATATTGTTATCATAAATTAAAGACGAAATGCAACAATAGATTTTTGGGTTTCTTAATATTAGGTAGGGGTAAATGTAACTTCGATTTAGTAATAAACTAAAATTGTCGTTAACTTAGATAAAAAGTTTCGAAGACAGCAATGAGCTTCCGAGCAAGCTGTCTTGTACTCTTTCTTTCAGACGTACGGACGCTCACACATGTATAAAAAAGTAACAAAACCAGTCGGAGAACAAAATTTTTTACTCTCTACCTTTCGTTACTCTAAGAGCTTTCTTGCACTCTTAGTTTCACAAGCATGTATGCTTGCACATGTATAAAAACGATAAAAAACAGTAAGAAAATTTATTTTTTTACTCTCTACCAACGTAGGGTTTAGAGCCCTGATCGGCAAAGAGCTTTCTTGCACTCTTAGTTTCGCAAGCATTTATGCTACACATGTATAAAAAACAGTAAGACAACTTATTTTTTACTCTCTACCAATGTAGGACTTAGAGCTACATTGGGCAAAAGTTCTCTTTTTTGCCGAGAATATATTAATTTCTTTGAAAAGTTTATAGCAATATACAACTTTGTAAAAGCAACGGAGATCAATGAAGTTAGAGAGAGTTCGGAGAGATCGAACAGTTATCTTGAGCAGAAGATCAATATTTTTGTATATTTGTGTTTGAAAAATAGAATATTATCTGGAAAAGGACTACTACAGGAGATGAAAGCACTAAGTGAGAGAGAGAATACTAATCAAAAGTATGAATGAAATAAAAAGCCTCCTTTCCTACTTAATTGTCAACGAAGAAGAGCGCTATTGCAATCCAAATATCTTTTCTTTTTATAGCATAAAGTTAACTGAAATCAAGATAAGTTTGATACTAATTGGCTGTTTTTTTCTTTGTGAATTAGTCCTTTAGATCTAAATAATTTTGATACTTGCTGAATTAGATTATTGCACGGTATATACTCCCAATATTTGAAATAGGAAATTTCAAAAAATCGTTCACTCTTACCTAATAATTTCACTATAAAATGTTTAACATGGTAATGTTTTTATTTAGCCGGTTTTTTTAATTTTGCCACCAACAAGGGGTTGTTCTTAATGGTTTCTTTGCATTATTTACTTCCTCTTAACCAACTGAAAAAAATCACTCAATATTATATTCTTAATTTATACCTTTGTCTAGCAAGTAAAGTTCTACTTTAGAATCCCTTACACAAAGCCATGTAGTAGTGTGAATTTCTTATAAGAAATTCCTTAAGAAGGACATAAGAAAATAAAAGCAACATGTCAGTTCAATGACACATACAAAAACACTTGTATAAATTTTTGTTAGTATTTGTTTTATAGTATTTGTGTTTATTTGCACATAATATTTTTTTCGCAAATAACATAGATTTTTATGTACAAATATTTACTTTTTGGAAGAAAGTCTTGTGGGCTTTTAGTATAAATTGGTTATACGAAATTGCGTTGTGGAATTTAATAAGGTGTAATCGAATAACAATACAATATTTGAAGAAAAGAAGTTTATATTACAGCAAATAGAAGACGTAGTTGGTAAATATACGCAATCTGATGAGGGTGGATGGAAAATTTGTACGTTTTCGTAATATGAAGACTTATGTAAAGGAATAATTATATTTATATATGTAGGTATATGTCCATGTGAGAGAACTTTAAATTATGTTGTGTGACGTATTTACACGTTTAAATATTTTGGATCAAGCTGTGTTAATTAACAGAAATAACTTTATCAAAAAAACTAAAAATTAAATAGATTATAAAATAACTAACACTCGACAAAAAACAAAGCCATAGAGTATACCATACATAGTAGACAGCACACATGACTACACACAACATTATGGACTAAATTATATATTAGAATACCAGATTGGCAACTAAACTATAGTTTAGTCAAGACTATAGACTAATCTATAAAATAACTAATTGTCTATAAGCTAAAGTATAGACTACACTATAGACATGAATAAAGAATAGACTACAGACTATAGAATAACCTAGACTATAAAATTGACAATAGACTAGACTATAGACTAGACTATATACTAGACTATAGACTAGACTATAGACTAGACTATAGACTAGACTATAGACTAGACTATAGACTAGACTACAGACTAGACT
>NC_060953.1:56576149-56577721 GCF_022045245.1 Lucilia cuprina
TCTATAGTCTAGTCTATAGTCTAGTCTATAGTCTAGTCTATTGTCTAGTCTATAGTCTAGTCTATATTCTAGTCTATAGTCTAGTCTATAGTCTAGTCTATAGTCTAGCCTATAGTCTAGTCTAAGACTGGTCTAGACAATTTAGAACCCCCTTTGGTTGATGTCTATTCATTTCTGTGTGAAAAGTTCGCCTTAAGTTTATAAGATATTTGATTTGCACTCTGATCCTATCAGAGATTTTATCAGATTTCATACATAATTTAGACCCTTTGCTATTTGTGTTTGTTTTTTTCGTACATATGTATATGTATCATGACTCAACAGTACAACCACGACGTCAGTGTCGAACTTGGCATTGTTGTGGTTGTCATGTTGATGAATGACGACGTCTGTGAGGCTTAATTTTCGAATATACTGTACGTCATGTACTGGTCGCCATAGCAAGCGAATCAATGCGAAAAAATGCTTCATTGCAAGGGCATTGAAATACAACTACTTCTATAGTGTAACGTGCATTAGAATTTTAAATTGGTGTTACAAACCCCTTTTTCCCGTTCATTGTACTTTTGATTACACACACATACAAACAGCACCCACCCCCGGACAGCTTTGAAATTTGTTTCACTTGATTAAATACTGAAAATGAGCTAAATTATTTTTGCATTTTATTCACTCCTCCACTTTTTTTTCTTCTTGTATATTTTTCTCGCTTTTGACATCTTTTGGTCTCATCTGTTCAAATTTAGCGAAATTTACATAAAGCCTTTGATTAATATAATCAATCTATGACAATGTAATCTTTTTGCCAAATCTTTTTCCAGAATTATTGCGAAGTACTATTGTATTGTAGTCGTATGATGTATGAGCTTAAAGAGGAGCAGAATTGATTTGTAACTTTGAAGATGTAATAAAAAAATAATAATTCAAAAAATATGTACTTATTTAATCTCCATACAAAATATTAATAGAAATATTCATTTTTTCATAAATTCGATTACAATGATAACATGTCTTCTCTGTTAAGGCAATTACGATATCTACAGTTCTGGGAATAATTGATACGTTTGAATATGAAAGTGAATGACAATGTATTATTATTTTATTTATTTACCCCAAATAAAATTCATGCTTGTAAATATATTACATTTTTGGGTAATTACAAGTTTACAATGTGTTGGCTGTGTGTAAATACAGTAAATCCAATAAAAAACTAAATTGAAAAAAAGGAACAGAAAAATAAAATAATAAAATCAAAATTTATAAATTTACATTTTCTATAAAACAAAAATGTAAACACGAACAAACATCACGGGTAAATAAAATTTAATGATGAAAAGCTGCAATTTTTATCAATATTCTAACAATATATTACTTATACATTACGCTGCAAATAAATTTGTATAGTGGTAGAGAAAAGTTTTCGGACCTGTTGGTTAGTTTAGTTCTAGTTCAGTTCTAGTTCAATTCTAGTTCAGTTCTAGTTCTAGTTCAGTTCTAGTTCTAGTTCAGTTCTAGTTCTAGTTCAGTTCTAGTTCTAGTTCAGTTCTAGTTCTAGTTCTAGTTCAGTTCTAG
>NC_060953.1:56577821-56579441 GCF_022045245.1 Lucilia cuprina
ATAGACTAGACTATAGACTAGACTATAGACTAGACTATAGACTAGACTATAGACTAGACTATAGACTAGACTATAGACTAGACTATAGACTAGACTATTGATTAGACTTTACAATAGACTATAAACTAGACTGTAAACTGCACTTTAGACAGAATTCAACGGGTATTAACCATTTATATACTTTTAAAATTATTTTTGTCAGAGTTCTAATGGCTTATTCGTATTTGAAAGCTCTCTTAAGAATGTCATGTTTAAAAGGCATGACTTTGTAAAGTAATATTAAAATCGCCTCAGAGGTATTATCTTAACAATCTCATCTTTTCTAGTGTTATTTAAAATGAATAAGAAATAAATCCCCTAAATACGATTGATTTCTTGTGTAGAATAGTGCCTTAAACATTTTCTGCATTACAATCATAAAAAATTGTAATTATTTCCTTTTTATTATTTTGATAATTTTCATTTATATTTTACAAATTGTTTTTTGTCTTCGTTTGGGTTCCTCCTTTTTGTTTGATTGTTATTGCTATATCGTATGAGTATTTACCGAAAAAATAAAAATATAAGAAAGTATGAAAGTATATGAAAATAAAACTAAAATTCATCATTGTCTTTACGAATTCATTTCAATGTTGATCCCTTGGTATTTTTCACGTGTATGGCACGTTTTATGCGATTTTTTCCTCTTTTCTATTGTTATTTTTATGCTTATTGTTGTTCCTGTTATTATAATACATTTTCAACTACACACATACATACAAAGTGAACCAAAATCAAATATTAAGGAAAACAACTGGCATAATCCTTGTGCAGAAAATTGAACGCGTGCCATTAGAGTAGTAAATGATAAATTTTTAGGCAAATTCACATGTAAGAAAACTTCTATATAAAAGATTCATTCATTTCTATTCTCCATGTTTTTTTTTTGGATTTAAGTTTTTTGTTTTTGGGGTACATACATAGTTTATTTATGTGCGGACCTTTTGTGTAATTGTATGTGTGACTTGTTCTTCTTCTTGTTCGTTTTATTTGAAGAGGTCCTTTGAGGGTTGCTGGCAAAATGATAAATTGTGTCATGACTTGAAATATTGTGTGTAGTAGAACTGACTGTAGAGAGTTCTTTTGTTGTCGAAAAAGCGTGTAAAAGAATGAAAATTTATCAAATTACAATTGAAAATAAATTTGAAAATGAGATTCTTTATTAAATTAATGCCAAGCATTTTATTTCCATATCTTTTGTCTGGCCTTTTGATGTGTTTTCCAAATGATTTTTGTTGCCTTATTCTGCACGGAATATTAGTTATTAGAATGTTTTCAAAATTTCCTTAAATATGGACAAACGTTCACTAATTTAAATCTAGCCTTCTATTGATTTCTAGTGTGTTGTCTAGTTTATAGTTTTTAGTCTAGGTTTTTGTCTAGTTTATAAACTAGTCTCCAGACTATAGTCTACTCCATTGTCTAGTCTATTTTTTAGTCTAGTTTATAATCTTGTCTCTAGACTATAGTCTTGTCCAGTCTATAGTCTAATCTATAGTCTAGTCTATAGTCTAGTCTATAGTCTAGTCTATAGTCTAGTCTATAGTCTAGTCTATAGTCTAGTCTATAGTCTAGTCTATA
>NC_060953.1:56579541-56582800 GCF_022045245.1 Lucilia cuprina
CAAAAAGACATCTACTGTCAAAATTTCATGATTCTAGGTTTAGCCGTTTGGGCTGTGCGATGATGAATCAGTCAGTCAGTAACGCTACTCTTTTATATATATAGATTGTAGTTAACGTTTTTTTTTAACAACAGGTTTTATTGTCTTATAAATTATTTTGTTAAGTAGAAAAAAATTCAACATTTCTTCATGAATATTTATAATTTACGTCATATTTATAGTATTTTCATAATTTTTTGTAGGTTTGCAAGTTTAAATTATAAGATTTTATGATCTACAAGTACAAGAGTAGTTACGAGAGCACTGATGAATATACATGTAAGAGCAAATATTTGCTAATCCATATACAATGTGAATATACATATTTTTGTATGTATTTACAAAACTTTTCTAATTAATTTGAAAATAAACTATAACAAAAACTATTTAATCAAACTTGCTTTGCTTCAGAAATCACCCTGTCTGTCTTAACAGTGATTTACATTTTAATTTTTCTTTCTATTTGGAAACACTCACTCTGTGTGGATGGATAATCTTAAGGAATTTATCTTATAAGAAATGTAGTCTTAACCCTCGTATGAAAAAATTCTTAAACAGCAAAAACTATCCCCATTATTTATGCTTTCAACTAATTCTGTGTATGTCACTCAAAATACACTTCCTTACGCTGCTACAGGTAATAAAGAAATCCTTATAAGAAAATATCCTTAAAATATAAATTGACTGATAATGACTCACGAAATATTTATTTTATTTATAAGAGAGTAGCACATGTATATATGCATGTATGAGTGCTATGAAAAAGGGGTGTTTTCCTAACTGCTGACTCATGTTGAAATCCAATACGTAAAATATTAAAAAGTAGTTTATAAATAAGGACAACCTGTAGATCTATTTAGGCTTCGTATATATTTAAAGGTTATAAACGAACACAATTACAATAAACAAAAGAACAAGAAACGAAAATATAATTAAGAAATTGTATTGCGGTTTAAGACAATTGTCATGTCTTATTAGGGAAATTATATTGTTATAATTTCAGGGGTGTTAAGTAAAGAATTAACACAGGTAATAAAAGGTAACAATGTTCTAGTAATTTATACATTAGATTTAGGTGCGATTAGGAATATTAACACATTAAATGGTTAGTAAGAAAAAGTTTAAAATAAAATAGAGGATGTTCAATAATTTATTAAAAGATTACCAGTATAAGAGTTTTAATGTGGAAAAAACTTTTTAATATACATAAAAAGTATACTCTATAGTTTAGTCTATAGTCTAGTCTATAGTCTAGTCTATAGTCTAGTCTATAGTCTAGTCTATAGTCTAGTCTATAGTCTAGTCTATAGTCTAGTCTATAGTCTAGTCTATAGTCTAGTCTATAGTCTAGTCTATAGTCTAGTCTATAGTCTAGTCTATAGTCTAGTCTATAGTCTAGTCTATAGTCTAGTCTATAGTCTAGTCTATAGTCTAGTCTATAGTCTAGTCTATAGTCTAGTCTATAGTCTAGTCTATAGTCTAGTCTATAGTCTAGTCTATAGTCTAGTCTATAGTCTAGTCTATAGGTTAGTCTATAGTCTAGTCTATAGTCTAGTCAATGGTCTAGTCTAGTCTATGCTCTAGTCTGCAGTCTAGTGTATAATCTAGTCTATTGTCTAGTGTATAATCTAGTCTACATTCTTATCTATAGTGTAGTCTAGAGTCTATAATATAGTATTTTTGATGGTCTTGCCTATAGTTTGTACGGTGGGTTTAAGGTTCAAACTTTTACCTTAAAGCCATTTGTACACAGGAAGCTGTGGAACCTTATTGTGTATTTTTATACCAAAAATTAATTAATACAACCTCCCTTTTTCCTATGTACAATTCTTATTTAAAAAAAATTAGCATTTTAATTAATGTCATGCTAAGCAAAGCTCTGTTATGTAAATAATTAATTTGTATTCTGATATGTATAGATATGCATGTATGAAAACTGGGGAAGAGAATGCATATGTATATGTATTTTATAAATAATTTTAATCGAACGTGTATGTTAATTTTGGAAAACCTTTCAAGTATATTTCCTTGTCATACAATAGCAACGCAGCTTAACTTTAGCTCTAGTCTAGTATCAAGGCACACGTGCGTAAAATGTCTTTTGGCTTCAACTCAATAACAACACCCCTTTTGCAAAGGACACATGAATACATAATCACAAAAAACATACTCATTTGTTAAAAAAAGGAAATATAAATTCATAACAGAAATATGTAGTATTTCGTTTTTTTTTTACAATATAGTATCTTTTCAAAAGAATTTTACCGTAAATTATGTAAATCATGCTCAGTAAAACCAGTCAACACTTTTGTTGTTATATTTATTTTGCAGGAAACCCTTAATTCTAGTTTTAAATTAATCGTGAACTGAATAGAAAACCTTATTTTTCCTAAATGAACGATTATGTAGTGGAACGTGCGCGCATGCTTTTTGTTCGTTTGAGGAAGAAATAAAAACTCGTTTGACACGTTCCTTAACTCGTGTCTACCTCCCCATTTTTTTACTGCTTTTTATGTTTCCAATATCAAGATCTTGCTAAAAAAGGGATTATCTTTCCCCTAAAACTAAAAAAGAAATACTTGGAAATAGTCAGCTGGGCTGTGCCACGCTGTCAATTTTGTTTTAGACCGTAAATTTTGTTGCTTTATGGCATTTTACTTTAAATAGCATGACATTTATTTGTATTTTTAGAATTGCAGGATTTGTATATCCTTTTAAGTTATCAGCTTTTAGAGGAATTTTATATAAATATGTATGTGTTTGATTAGATTTCTTTACATACGTTCATTTTTACCTAATACGACTCCCAACTCATTTTCGGCTAGAGTAGGTAGAAAAAGGAAATAAATAAAATGGAATTTGTGACAAATAAACAATTTCTTTTTGAATATTTGTAACTTTATTAAAATTATCAGAACTAAAAATTTTGAGTTCTAATTTACTATTTTTAAAACATCCTTTAAAAAACTGAAACCGGTACATCAGTACTTTTTATATTCAAACACTAATTACATATTTACTTATATATTCTAGTCTAGACTTTATACTATAGACTACACTGCAGACTAGACTAAAGACTAGACTATAGACTAGACTATAAACTAGACTATAAACAAGACTATAGACTAGACTATAGTCTAGACTATAGACTAGACTATAGACTAGACTATAGACTAGACTATAGACTAGACTATAGACTAGACTATAGACTAGACTATAG
>NC_060953.1:56582900-56614654 GCF_022045245.1 Lucilia cuprina
ATCTATCTATCTATCTATCTATCTACCTATCTACCAATCTACCTATCTACCTATCTATCTATCTATCTATCTATCTATCTATCTATCTATCTATCTATCTATCTATCTATCTATCTATCTATCTATCTATCTACCTATATATCTAAACGTTTTACTTAAGTTTTGTTCGCTGGTTTTCTAAAAACAAAACTAAATGGGTTGGGCCTGAAATAGTGTCTTTGAAGTATAAAGACACGAAAAAACAGCAAATTTAACACCATCATTAATTGAGGGATTTTGCAACAAGAAAAAACACAACAGTGACTACCTACCACTTACTACAGAACAAGACATAAACATTTAACATTAACATTAAAAGATAATGTTAAATATGATTTTGTCTTTAAATATTTGTTTCTCAAATATGTATAAACAAAAAAAACAAACTTAACAAAAAACGAAAATATTAATTTCATATTTAGTATTAAATAAAATAACATACAGATAAGCTTTAAGATCAATTAGTGTTGCCAAACTATTATTATTTTTAAGAAATACCCAAAATAAATAAACATGTGATATAAAACTTTTTACCTTACAAAAGAATGAATTCTGCTAGTTGGGACAATAGCAACATGTTGCTTTGTTCCATAATCCCACTTTAAGACAATTTATTCCCCAACCACTAGGCAACTCTATTTCATTTTTAAAAAAGAAATGCCGGTAATCACGAATGTTACAAACAACTACTAAATCTTTTTCGCGCTACAGACAAGTCACTCAGTCGGTTAAAGACATTACAATTGAAAAGATTTAAAAAAACAATAATCAAAAAAAGCAGACCTTTAAACAAAATTCAAACGAGTTTTAAATAAATTTGTTAAACAAAACTTCTAAATGTTTTTTATGGCATTAAATTCAAATTAAAACAAATAATAATCGTTAAATTTAACAACAACAAGCTAAGAAAAAGCAATAATAATGAACTGCTGTACAATTTTTTAAAAAGAAATTAATAAAAATGTTTAAATTTAAATCGTTAAATGGCAGTCAACATTTATCATTTTCAACACATTCAGCAACATCATCATCGTTAACGCTGGCATCATCAACAGCGCCTTCTTCTTCTTCTTCGACATCCGCCAAGTGTTGTTCTCTATGTCCTTTATATAAAAATATTTTATGTTTAATAATCGGTTTAATAATTGGCATACGTTTTACTGACATTTGGTTTAATTTACAAAATGAAACATTAACAACAATTCTACCAGCAACGGCGACAACAGCAGCATCAACATTGACATCATCCACCTCTTCATCATTAGAGGCGAATGACAATTTATTTAATACGACCAGAGTTCTCTGTTGGATTTTGACAAATCCCACCAACCATTTAACCAAAGCCATACACATCCGTCATACCTGGGGAAGACGTTGTAATAAATTACTATTCATGAGCTCGGAAGAGGATGACGATTTGCCCACCATTAAATTGGATGTTGAGGAAGGTCGTGACAATTTATGGAATAAAACCAGACTGGCCTTAAAATATATTTATGATCATCATATCGATGATGCAGAGTGGTTTTTAAAGGCTGATGATGACACGTAAGTTAAACCATGAAAAAAAATTATTTAAAAAGAAATCCCATTAATATTTTTTATTAATAACACTGAAGTATTTTATTACTGATGGTTTAAAAAAAGATATTGCATTTAGTTGAAATCAAGAAATTAAATAAAAACAAGTAATTTTTTTTACTTTAATTTCATCAAGGACAAAACGATGACATTTTTCGATAATGAAAATGATGAAATTTAAACATTTGTTAATTATTTATTTTAATAATGATTATAATTAGGTACTTATAAGTTGGAATCAAGTCTAGTTTAAGAAATACGAGGGTAAATTAAAAAGTTGTTGTTCTAATAGTAAAAGTCTGAAAATTTGAATAACATAAGACTGCCATGTGCAAAAATATAGAGGTGAAATAGAAGGTTGTAAATACTAGACTTTAGACTAGACTATAGTCTAAACTATAGATTAAACTATAGTATAAAGTATAGACTAAACTATAGTATAGACTAAACTAAGTATAAACTAGAATCTAGGCTAGACTATAGAATGTACAAGAATATAGACTAGAACAAAGACTAGATTATATACTATAGATTCGACAATAGACTAGACTATAAACTGAACTATAAACTAGCCTGTAGACAATAGTAGGCTAGACTAGACTATAGACTAGACTATAGACTAGACTATAGACTAGACTATAGACTAGACTATAGACTAGACTATAGACTAGACTATAGACTAGACTATAGACTAGACTATAGACTAGACTATAGACTAGACTATAGACTAGACTATAGACTAGACTATAGACTAGACTATAGACTAGACTATAGACTAGACTATAGACTAGACTATAGACTAGACTATAGACTAGACTATAGACTATAGACTAGATTAGAGACTAGACTTATATGCAAAATTTCTCCAATTATTAAACCTGTCCACCCTTCTCCATTGTAGTTATGTCATCATGGAAAATTTACGATATTTTCTATATCAATATCCCCCAGAAGCTGCTTTATATTTTGGGGCCAAATTTAAACGATTTGTTAAACAGGTAAAATCTGAATAAATCGAACAAAAATAATTTCTATTTAATACTAAATATCCTTTTTCCCCCATATAGGGCTATATGTCTGGTGGTGCTGGCTACGTTCTTAGTCGAGAAGCTTTAAAAAAATTTGCCACCGAAGCCTTTGACGATCCCGACAAATGCGGCGAAACCTATGAAGCAGAAGACGTACAGTTAGGCATGTGTTTGGAAAATGCTGGTGTTATAGCCGGTGATACTAGAGATGAAGAAGGTAATGAACGTTTTCTACCACTACCCATTGAATATCTTATACCGGAAGATAAAACATGGTGGTATAAAAATTATTCTTATTATCCACAGAAAGACGTAAGTTTTTAGGTTTATTCAAAATGCTTATTTTTATACAAAAAGTTTATTATTTTCAGAATGTCTCTTGCTGTTCACCCAGTGCCATATCATTTCATTACATTGTTGCAGATCAATTTTATGTTTTAGATTATTTTCTATATACTTTAAGAGTTGTGGGCAGTTATAATAATTTTGTATTACCTAAGAAAATACCATTATCCAATATATTAACAGAGGGTTTGGATAATTTTGAACCTATACCAGAACCACCGCTTGGTTTAACTTGATTATATTTAATACATTAACAAATATGTGATATTTTTGTCTTTATGTTTGCGTATTTGCCAAATATTTATAAATAAATTATTTAAAAAAATATTTATGTATTATCTTTATAATAGAAATTTTCGGATCAAGGTTCCCGTAGACAAGAAATCAATTAATCATAAGTGATCCTTCCATATCTAGATTTTTTCAAAAAACCGTTTTTTGTTTAAATATCGTTTAATTTGAATTAATCACATTATTTAGGATTAGGTTGATGTGAATGGTTTTCATCTAAAATTACAAGGATATTCAAAAAATTAATGTTAATACTATAATCATATATGGTCCAAACCACAATTGAAGACTGTCAACATTTTTGAACAATCTATTTAAAAACAACTGTTCCGATCGGGAAAAAACTTTGACATGGTCCATTATAAGCCGTTTCTTCTGTGTTATTAAGCCAGTTATAGCCAGTGTCTGAAGGTGTATCTTATAAGAGCGAGAAAAACCCGGCATGTAAGATCCCAAATTGATACAATCCGTTGTCAATAGTGAGCTTACCACGTTTGTTAACATTTAGACAACGAATAGAAAACCACCGTAGTAATTTTGACAAAGTAATGTTGTTATTTTAACAACGCATCGTTGTCCACTTGTTATCATTTCGATTAAATTTTGTGTCATTTCGGTAATGCATCATTGTGACTTCGACAACTCAAAGTTCACTTTGACAACATAGCGTTATCACTTTGGTAATTCATTACAATTTTTCGATTAGAAAACTTCGTGCTTTTTATATACTTGTTGATTTGAAAACTATCTTTAAATACTAATGAATGTAATAGCTTAAAAGAGAAGGGAGATCGAGGTAGTTAACCTGACAAACGCTAAACCATTCGACGTAACAAAAGCTGAATCGTAAATGTTGGTGAGAGAATCCCATAAGGCCTCTTGTAACTGTAGTTAGAACCACAAAGATTCTATGGAGTGGCCCGGATGGGAACAAGACGAAAAATATCCGCAAAATGAGCCAGTCTGAAGTTAATACACAGCACATCGATACAAAATTGACCGTGCGGATTCAGACGAATGTAGAGCATGTGGAGAGAGCACCGAAACTCTCCAGCATTTTCGTTGCCATTGTCATGCATTCGACGATGATAGATCTAGGTATCTTGGAAGTGATATTATTCCGGAATTAACATCCCTGACTAAAACTTATTGGAAAATTCTTAGGAATTACGTCCAGGAATCCGAGTTTTTGAACATTTTTCTTGTCTTTGTTGAAAAGAAGCGCATAACAAACCCTATAGTGGCCTAGGTGTAATTTTTCGGATTTGATGTACTAAACATCCTCCTATCATCTTACCTACATCTTTACACACTTGACAACGGATGTTTTAGAAAAATGATCAACTCATTGGTGTCAATTTTGTACCAGGCGTGTATAATTTTAAAATATCCTTTTAGGGTCATTATCTGATCCTTATAAAAAACTAAAATAGAGAAATGTTTGTTCTTATAAAATATGTTTTTGCCACTTAACTGCTTATTATTACGACAGTTTGTTTGTTTGGCGATCGTAGTAAGTACTTAATTAACTCCCTACTTGTAAGCGAACGTGCTAAGTACTTGTCCAAAATATCATCACCTTGTTACTTTTTATTTAACGTTTTTGCTGACATTGTTTTTAAGCAAACATTTTGTAAATCAAGATGGTCACAACATGTGTTAAAATTCACGCACCCACTTGTCATTAAAAACCACATACTTATGTTCTTGGATTTTACATAATAATACACAGTTTTACCAGAAATTTGAATATAAAAATATATGAAAAAAATTATGCAAAACTAAATATAAATTAAAATAATATTACTTCTCAACAAAAATTTCTATAAACCGGAATTTATTAATAAATCTATTAATTAATATGCAAACAAAGCAAACAAAAATACGTAAATAGCAGAAGCGGACCAACAAGTAGCTGATCAACACTGTTTCAGAAGCTTAACGTATTTTTAAAAATAAACAAATTAATACACACAACTGGCAATACTGTTCGAAAAGAAATTCCAATGATCATCTGCTTTTTTTCTCAAAACACTCAAAAAAACGCGCATTCGATCAGTTACTCAGTTAATCTCATTCTTCGAACACAAGCTTTTAAAACACAAGCATTCAATAATAAACAGTTCAAACCCCATAATTTCGCAAAACAAAACCCACAGCAAAAGCCTTAGTTAACAATAACAAAACGGAACAAGTTTTTGACTTGAACAACAATTTAAGAATTTAAATATCAATAAATAAAATTGTTAAACAGTAATATTATTAAGAAAATAAGTGAAATTAGGAAAAAACCCCGCATAAAAAATAATGGTAAAATGTAAAAATTCACAGTCGTTGGGTTCCATATCACGAAATATAATTTGTTTGACACTGGGTCTATTAATCGGCATAAGATTAACAACATTTTGGTATGATTTACAAGATGCTGATACTGATGAATATTTGGCAGATGCTGCTGAAACAACAACACCTTTCCCATTGCCATCGCTACAAGAATATGAACAATTGTCACAACAATTATTTAACACCACTAGAGTTTTATGTTGGATAATGACCAGTCCAAAAAATCATCACTATAAAGCCATACATATCCGTGAAACGTGGGGTAAACGTTGCAATAAACTTCTATTTATGAGCACAGAGCAAGATGATGAATTGCCAACTGTTAAGCTGGATGTTGAGGAAGGTCGTCATAATCTTTGGAATAAAACGAAAAAATCCTTGAAATATATTTATGATCATCATTTCGACGACGCTGAATGGTTTTTAAAGGCTGATGATGATACGTAAGTTAAAACGATTAATAAGTTTAGATAAAATCTTATAATTTCATTAACTATTTGATATTTTAAGTTTAAAGCTAATGCTAGTTTAAAGCTTCCACTAGTTAACAAAAAAAGAACCGCAACTTAGAGAAAATGTATTCAATTGAGTCATAAAAAATGTTTAAATATTCATATAAAAAATGATAATAAATATTTGTAAATTACAAAAATATGGAATTCGTTTGAGACGAAAAAATAAAACACCAACAAAAAATGAAGTCCTAAACATTTATTGTTGAATTTTATCTAAATTGCAATGCATAATAACGTCCTCACAATACTTATCGCTGTAAGTTAACTATGTCCGTTTAAGTAATTTTCAAGACTGGACTACTGTAAGACAGAACATTAAAACATTCTAAAGAATGTTTACTTGGGCAAATAAAATTAAAATTATTGTCAGCGTAAATATAAGGTGTTAGCGTATTAGCATGATTCGACCAAATTGTTGTGTATACCATGTCAATGAGTTTACAACACGATAACAGATCTTTCGTAGTTTTACCTCTAATATATCCGTGCTGAACCTATGTTCCGCAAGGACTGAGCTAGAACTGAACTAGAACCGAACTAGAACTGAACTAGAACTAAACTAGAACTGAACTAGAACTGAACTAGAACTGAACTAGAACTGAACTAGAACGGAACTAGAACTGAACTAGAACTGAACTAGAACTGAACTAGAACTGAACTAGAACTGAACTAGAACTGAACTAGAACTGAACTAGAACTTAACTAGAACTGAACTAGAACTGAACTAGAACTGAACTAGAACTGAACTAGAACTGTACTAGAACTGAACTAGAATTGAACTAGAATTGAACTAGAACTGAACTAGAACATAACTAGAACTGAATTAGAACTGAACTAGACCTGAACTAAAACTGAACTAGAACTCATTACAGAGAATTAGATTCTCCACCTTTTAAATAAGATGTAAAAGCTTTAACCAACAACAACACATTAACAATTATATTAAAACACTTTGCTCTTGCACTCTCTTACCCCGCAACAACACACACCAATGCGTAAAGGGCTTTTGAATAGGCAAAAATAAAAGCAACAACAATTAAAAGACACTTATGCGTATACACATTATTTCTTGAAAATTTCTTTCTTTTGTCGATTTATTTTAATGAGACTATTTTTAAACATTGACTTTTTATGTTTTTATAGAAATATTATTAAATTACTTTATTACGCATGATATTTTATAACATTTATAAAAATTAAAACACTTCAATTAATGTTTTGGAAACAAACTACGGATTAGAACTTGTCATTTTAATTGCGGCCGAATGTTTTATCACAAATGATCAGAAAACATAGACCTATATATATTTTAAATTTACAGTTCTAATAAAACCTTTTTATATTAAGTATTGCAAAATTTCAGTCCTACAGTTAACAAAAAGTCAATTTTTATGAGATTAGGATTACCTTTTCGGTGAGTTATAAACGAAATGGCAAAATAAACTACATTTTTTCGTTAGTGGTTATTTTGAAACATTTATAAATTCCCTATTTTTGGATCAATGAAATCTGATAAATCGTACAATTTTATGAAATTTAATCACGTACTTACCTTGATATATTTATTGTTCACAATTAAATTACACAACCGCCGAAATCATGCATTCATCAGTTGTTTGAACATTAGAATTTTGTCTATATTTAGATGGATCATCTTCAGTGGTATGCAAGATATCAAAATTTACAAATAAAATAAAAAACAAAATCACATAAAATTTTAAATCTGAAGAGATATCAAAGTGAAAACATTTAACGTGTTAAAATATTTAACGGAAAATAGGTAATATTTCCACTTTTTCTATCTATCTATCTATCTATCTATCAATCTATCTATCTTTCTATCTATTTATCTATCTATCTATCTATCTATCAATCTATCTATCTATCTATATAATATATATATATATATATATATATATATATAATTATATATAATATATATATATATATATATATATATATATATATATATATTATATATTATATATAATATATATATATATATATATATATTATAATATATATATATATATATATATCTTTCTATCTATCTTTATATCTATCTATCTATCTTTCTATCTATCTATCTATCTACCTATCTATCTATCTATCTATCTATCTATTTATCTATGTATCTATCGTTCTATCTATCTATTTATCTATGTATCTATCGTTCTATCTCTCTATCTATCTACCTATCTATCTATATATCTATATATCTATCTACCTATTAATTATCGATTAACTTATAATACTTTCTTTTTCCATACTTTCAGCTATGTCATTATGGAAAATTTACGCTATTTCCTATATCCCTTTTCTGCAGAAACTGCCATTTATTTTGGAGCTAAATTCAAACCCTATATAAAACAAGTAATTTTGTGGAATAACATTTCAACAATCATCTACTAAAATTTTTGGTTACTTTTCTCAGGGTTACATGTCCGGCGGTGCCGGTTATGTCTTAAGCAAAGAGGCCCTTCGCAAATTCGCCGTAGAAGCCTATGATAATCCTCTTACCTGCCCGAAAATATTTCAATCTGAAGATGTACAATTGGGTTTTTGTATGGAAAATGTGAATGTTATAGCTGGCGACTCTCGTGATGAGCAGGGCTATGAACGTTTTATGCCGCTGGCCGTTAGACATTTAATACCAAAAGATACTTCGTATTGGTATCAAAATTATGCTTACTATCCCCCTAAACAGGTGAGTTAAGTTTGCGATAATCTTTTGAAGTTTTATGTTTCAATTACTTTTGTTATTTCAGAATGGTAGCTGTTGTTCACCGAGTGCTATATCATTTCATTATATAAAACCAAATCAATTTTATGTTTTAGATTATTTTATTTATACTTTAAGAGCATTTGGGGTTTTGGGTGATTTACCGCATAGTTTGCCAAATAAATTCAATGGAACTGAAGCTGTAAATATAACGGGTGGATGAGTTTGGGGGATATGTTATGTTTAAGTTTAATTTAGTGTAAATATTTGTATAGTTTTTAAGGTTTTCTGTAAAATTTTAAGAACCGCTAGGTTTCTACGAAGAAAAAAACTGTTGAAATTTAATAGAGAATTCGAATGCTACTGGTTTAAAAACGATTAACGGAGTAACATCTTATTTGGATTCGAAAGATATAGTTTCTGAAATTCAGAGCTTAAAAGAGAATTCGAAAGTTTCTGACATGATTTAAGAGGATTCAAAAGTATTTGGGTTTAAAATGAAATACTCCGTATTTGAATTCCAAAAGAAGTTTCTGAAATCCAGTGCTTAACAGAGAATTTAAATGTTTTTGTTTTTGACATGAGTTAAAGAGAAACAAAGTTTTTGGATCGGATTCAAAAGGGGATTCAAAAGTTCTTGATTTTAAAACGAGTTTTTAGATTCGGAAGAAATCCAAATTTGAAAGTTTTTGTTTTGACATCAGTCAGGAAGGAAAAAAATTGGATTTTCAATGTTCTAATGGGGGATTTAAAAGTTCTTAATTTTAAAACGAGTTTTTTTTTTGATTCGGAAGAAATCCAAATTTGAAAGTTTTTGTTATGACATCAGTTAAGGAGAACAATGGTTTTGGATCGAAAAGGAAATACCTTTGAAATTCGATGTTTTAATAGGGGTTTTAAAAGTTCTTGGTTTTAAAACGAGCTATGGAGCAACTCCGTAATTGAATTCGGAAGAAAAGGCTTCTGAAACACAATGAAACAGAGAATTCGAAAGTATCGGTTCGGAGCAACTCCGAATTTGTATTGGGAAGAAATTTTTTTCTGAAATTCGGTGCTTAACAGAAAATTCGAGTGTTTTTGTTTTTGACAAGACATAAGGATCAACAAAGTATTTGGATTCGAAAGAAAAAACTTCAAAAAATTAATGTTTTTAATTCTCCATACAAAAGTTCTTGGACTTGAAACGAGTTGCGAAGCAACTCCGATTCCGAAGAAAAAGCTTTCATAATTGAAAGTTCTACCAAAAATTCGATAGTTTTTGATTTTTATTCGTAATCTAGACCTTTTTTATTCGTAATCTGGACCTTAGAAGTTTATTGAAAAAAGACATTATTTTTTTTAAGTATTAAGTTTCTTTATTGATTTTTAATTCAGATTTGTCATTATAAATTTTAACATATTTTATTTTTATAATTTGTTTTAGGTTTTTTTCATTAGTTTGTTTTAATATTTATTAATTTGTTTATTTTTATATTTAAAAGTTATAAAACTAAACAATTTTTATTTAAATTTTAGCATTTTTTTATTAATTTTAAACAATTATTTATTTCTTTTTTTTAGTTTTTTGTTAAATTAAGCTTAAATTATTATTTTTTTTCTAAATTTTTTTCTATAATTTGTTGTTTAAATATTTGTAATAATTAATATAATTATATTGATTATATTTGTTGTCTAGCTTAATATTTGTTTAAATTTTCTTTGTTATTTGTAATAAAAAATATATATATATATTTTTTATTTAAATCTGTTTATATTTTTAATAAGTGCACTTGCCAATTGTTGTTTTTCGTTTATAGTTTTATATTTATAACTATTACTTACTATTTTCGCAATATTTGGTTTTATTTTTATTGTAAATGTTTTTCATATTCAAAACTCTTAGTTGCAACTGTTATTTAGTTATTTCGAATAATTTTAGAAGAAACGATCGAAATTTTAATTCACAAACAAATATTTAGTTTAAAGCCTGTTCCAACGCAGCAATTATTCGTCATTCACTCTCTCATTCTTTTTTTAAACCCCAATTGCGAACGGAATTACACGGTTCTTGATACAAATTAGGCTGTAAGTAATTCTGTTTGAATTACCTACGAATTACGAATAAATCAGAGTCATTTCTCTGAGTTAGCTTGAGTTTCAAAAAAATTATGAATAAAAACCAATATGACGGTGAACTGTCAAAACGAGTCACGAATGTTACTTGGCTATTATAATTCAGAAGCCGTATTGAGTACTTTAACTCTTCGTGTGAACGTGGTATTATGTAAAAAAAGAAGATTTAAAAAAAACTTCACCTTTAACAATTTTTTAAGAGTTAAAGTTGGAGTTAAGTTTAAATTTTTATCTTGTTATAACTTTGGATTCCCGTATAATTTTTTGAAAATTTTGGACAATTCAAAGGACTTGGATGAAAACGATTTCCAATAAGTTTATAAAAATATATATTATTAATTTATTAACAACGAATAGTCCCGAATTACCTATTTGTTTTGTAAGTCAATCGCCACCCTATAGATTACGAGGAGACAATCGAAAAGCAAACAAAGTCGACAGCATAGTCTAGGCTTATAAACAACAAAGTCCTGATGATTTTTGTAGAGATACTAGAACATTTTACATAGTTAAAGAGCTCAAGAGCGGGGCAAGGTGAAATAATGACCCGATTTAAACAATTTTCAATGGGCTTCATCCTTAGGTTGATAGAAATGTAAATGTATGTGTAATTAAATTATCTTGAAAATTGCGAGCTGTAGTTGGATTACAAGGTTGACATGCACGGACATAGCTAAATCGATTCAGAAAATGATTCGGAGCCGATTGTTATTGAGTAAAGTATAAAAAAAAACCGACCAAAACAAAATTTTGATATTTTTTTTAGAACGAGTGCACAAAACCACTTCAGTTTCTCGATTGGCAATTACAATCCTGGATCATTGTTTAAGTAACGAAAGATTTTCTGGAACCTTTTGCACAAATTGGTCCTAAACTAGATTATCGAAACAAATATCAATAAATGCAAACAAAATCACTTAACATTTCTAAACAGCTACGTGATCATTATTTCTTTAAATTTTTTTCATAAAAAATTTTCTATTAACAAAATTTTGAACGAAAATTTCTGCAAAAAAAAGAACTAGTTCTTAAAGTGTTTTTCTCAAGAAATATTTTTCTAGAACAAGTGTAAATAGAACCACTTCTAGTATTCGTTCACATTTATTCTAGCACTTGTACTCTGCTTTTTAGGAAACCAGTTCTTTGACATCAGTTATAAAATTACTCTACTACCAAAGAACTAGTTCTTAAGGCGTAAATTTGATCAATTATTATCAACGGTAAAGTAGAACGTGTTATTTTGCCTTCGTTATTGTTTAACATTGGTTTGATGGCAAATCGGTTCAGATATATGAAGACACCCTGAGTTCTTTTAAGTTTGATAAACCGCCATTTATAAACACTCTGTAATATATACATATTTCTACGGTTATCAAGTCTGATGTCACAAATGATTGATTGGTCTCTTTTGTTACAACTGCAAATGACACTCAAGAAACATATTGAGCAATTTTGTTCGTTTTCTCCCGTATTATTCATAAACTATACCACATGTCCATCAGTCGTATGCAAATCTTGTCCCTGAAATTGTTAAAAATGTTCAAGTAGATGAGTTTCATTATCCATCACTCAACAATTGTATTTTTTTTATAAATATTGTCATCTATTTTTTCAATTTTTTTGTTTTTGTTTTTGTTCTTATTTATTTACTGATTTCATGTGGAACTTCCTGAACTTCATCCAGACGTCAATCCAGATATAACTTTGCGTCCAAAAACATCAGAACCCAATGAAAATCTTTAATCTTCCTCGAAACAGTTTTTCGACTTATTTCTCGACACGATTTTTGTAATGATCGGGCCTCATTTGATCCTAGCCGCCCGACAATACATTTCTGTTTGTTTTTCTAAGAATTTTATTCTACTTTTTCATTAGACTTTATGTACGTAAAGTGTGATTGTATGAAAACACTTTTAATATGAATCAATATTTATTTTTTCTTTTATAATTCTGTCATGAGCGTAAAAGAAGTTTGAAAGTGTAGGACCAATTATGGACAGATCCTCATAAAATTTTAATGGAGAGATTTTGTCTCCTAAGAAACATATTTATGTCGAACTTTATTACTATCCTCGTATTAATAAGCCAGTCATTTTGCGGCAGCGTCGCCTAAATCGTCTGCTCAATTTAACTCTTTCTTCAGAAAATGACACACTAGGAAACTTTTTTGGGAAAACTTTTGAGTTTTGTGTGTGAGGGAAAGAGAAAGAAATATCAACCATCTCTTTCTCTCACACGCAAAATCAAAAGTTTCTCAACAAAAGTTTCCAGTTAACCAGGTCTAAGCGTTTATTATATTGAAAATTAAAACGTCCCTCTAGCTCTTTCCTTTCGGTCTCTATCGTACAGACAGACGGACTTGGCTAGATGTGGTCTTAGAATTTAATAAAAACCCAAAAATATATGTGATTCTATGAACAATATTTCAATATGTTAATAACGGAATGGCAAAATCCCATCTTTTTTATACCCTACACCAATATAGTGGGGAGGGTATTATACGTTTATGCTGATGTTTGTAACATAAAAAAATATTGGTCCAATACCCACCTTAAAGTATACCGATCGATTCAGAATCATTTTTTGAGTCGATTAAGACATGTCCGTCCGTCCGTCCGTCCGGCTGGCTGGCTGTCCATGTAAACCTTGTGCGCAAGGTACAGGCCGCAATTTTCAAGATAATTTGATGAAATTTGGACCAAGCATGTTTTTTGGCACAAGGACGAAGCCTATTGAAAATGGTTGAAATCGGTCCATTATTTCACCTAGCCCCCATACAACCGTACCTCCCGATTTGAACCATAATTTATGCCATAATTACGTCAAATATTCTGCTATCTCTTTAAAAATTGGTACAAATAAGTTTTATATAAGTATAAATGACACTGCAGATTTTCGTAAGGATCGGCCTATATTTGACCCTAGCCCCCATACAAACCCCCCTTTAAAAAATGACTTAAACGTCTAAAATTGACTTGTAACGATTTGTATCGCAATGAAACTCAACAAAACTAACTGTTATTTAGAAATATATCCTTTTCCCAAATTAACCGAGGATCGGTCCATATTTGACCTATATAAAGCCTCATTTAGAAATTTTAGTTTTTTTATCAATAAATTGCTTAAATATTTTGGAGTTATTGGTAATATTCAACATAAAACTTTCTTTATAAAAAATAAAAATTTTATAAAAAGTAAAAATTTTAAAAATATACTCATGGTGTAGGGTATTATATGGTCGGCCAGGCCCGACTATACTTGTTTAATGGTAATTTTGAATCATTTTCAGAAACAGTTTGCAACGTTTCGAAAGCGAAAAGAATTGTGAATCGATTCTCTGTTAAAATAGGATTTATCAATCGTTTCTTTAATGAACAAATAAATATGTTTCTTTAGACAAAATTTAATAATTTAATAAAGTTGTTTTTTTGTTATTAAATATGATCAATAAAAAAAGTTACTTCCCGAACAAAAAAATAAAAATTTTGAAAAAATTCAAAACTTTTTTAAATTATGTAAATCAAACAGTTTAATATTACTATTGATTCAAACATTTATATTGCAAATTAATTTTTTTATTTAATTTATTTGTTTAGTTGTCATATTTTATTAGTTTTATTTTACTGCTTCTTTTTTTTCAATATAAAAATATAAATTTTTATTTATTCGAAAATATTTTTCATGTATTTTTGGTTTTGAAAAAATATTGCATTTGTTTTGGTTTTAGTATGTGGATTTTATTTTCGGTTTTTAGTATTTAGTTTTATTTTGTATTTAGTTTAGTTTTTTTTTTTTATATTTCAAAAATATTGGCACAATTATAATTTTTTTAAGTAAAATTTTATTTTTTTTTATTGAGGAGGTTATTTTATATAAGTTTTAGTTTTATTGATTAATTTTTATATTTAAATTAAATATTTTATTAGTTAGGCTAAATTTGTTTGTTACTTAAACTTAAGTTTAATAGATATTGTTTTTTTTTAATTATTTTTAATTTTTATTTAAATTTGTATTATTACAATAAAAAAAAAATTAACAAAATTTGTAAAATTTATGAGGAAATAGTAGAATTTAAAGAATTTGGCTTTTGTTTTATTTAAAGGAAGTAGTAGTTGTTGGTTTTTATTTTCTTAAAGGTTTTTTGTTAATTTTTTAAGTTTAAGGATTTTTTTTAATATTTTCTCTTTAAAAATTGTTTTTAGCTTCGTTTAGTTTTGTTACTTTAGTTTTGTTTTAATTATAATTTAAATAAACTTATTTTTTTTTTAATTAACAATAATTGTTGTTGTTATAAACTTTTTAATTTGTATACATTTTATAATTTTTTGTTTTCTATTTTAACAGGTTTAGTTTTTAATTTATATTTAATAAAAAAAAATCATATGATTATAAGTTGATATCATTGCTTGTTTTAATAGTGAAAGAATTAATTTATTTATCATGGTTACACTTTAAGCCGCCTTCACACTAGCTCACAATATATAATGATCTGTCAAAATTTTGTTTAGATGTAAACACATACAGAAAAACGTAAAACAGCTGATTCCATCCTAACTTAGACCTGGTTCACACGGGGGAACTTTTGATTTTTGTGTGTGAGAGAAAGAGAAAGAAATATCAACCATCTCTTTCTCTCACACACAAAATATAAAGATTCTCAACAAAAGTTTCCCAGTGTGAACCAGATCTTACTATGGTACAACTTTTTTTTTCTTACTTGTAATACGGATGAAATTTCATTTTACTTTTTCATAAGACTTTACGTACGTAAAGTGTGATCGTGTGTGAAGGACCCTTTAATATTCACCCCGCTTCAGCATTTTGATTACGTTTCCGCATAAAGTAACGCTACGATCGAAAATTGCTATTCCAAAAAAAAAAAAAAACGGAATCGTAAGCAAAAGCAATTTGCATTATATTTCAAATGATCGTGTGTATTCTGCTTTACGATCATAACTACGTTTTTGTAAGTTGTTAGTGACAGAGCTTTCAATCAAAATGCAGAATACCATAATGCCAAATGGCGAAAATTTCGATTCGAATCGAAATACAGAATAATAAAAAACGAATTTTCTTTGTATTTACTTTACTTACAGAGAATTCTTTAATAAATTTTCTATTTATTAAGAATTTTTGTCTCAATACTCCATTTATAAATATCTTTTCATTCGATTTCACATGCATACAGAATTTTTGAATTAATTCTCTTTATATAGAGAATTTTTTAAACGATTTATAGAGAACTTTCGTAATGATTCTCTGTTTATAGAGAATTTTTTAATAATTTCTCTATTTATAGAGAAATTTAGAAATATTCTTTATTTAAAGCGATTTTACGAATCGTTTCTTTACTTTCGAGTAATCTTTGTATCGATGGGGTTTTTAAAGAGATTTTTTTTTATTTATAGAACTTGTTCGCTTAAGTTGTGTTAGTTTATAGGTAAATAAATTAATTCTTTCCTTAAGTTGTTAACACTAAAATTATGTACAGTGAATCAACTAAGTTTTTTGCCTACATTTTTTTTAAAGAGAATTTTGTTTTTTGTTCATAATTAAAATTCGAAAAAACAGGTAAAAATTAAATTTAAGTTTTCAAATAAAATAATAGAAATTATGTAAAATGGGAAAACCAAGAAAAAATATTTAAATACAAATTTTGGTGCATTTGCTGTTGCTTTTTATTATTTTTCATTAGAATTTGCAAATCAATAAAGTATTTTGCAGATTTTGAATTCCGGTTAATTTCGTTGGGATTTTCAAATTATTTTTTAATTACTTTTTGGAATTTATTGTTAAGAGAACGAGTGTGGAGTATTTTTCAATTGCAATTTGCAAAAATTATATCCACATTGTGTGAAAATGTAATGTTATTTGCCTTAAAAATGTTTAATGGATAATGAGGAAATTTCGATAAAAGAAATTAGTTTAGATTTCTAGAACAAGTGTAAATCAATGAAATATAATTATCAATAACATTAAAAAGTAATTGATGAAATGATCCAAAGAATTATTAGAAAAAAAACGCACTGAGAGGTCTTTCAAAATCTTTAACTGCCTAAGGGAGACGACTTGTATTCAAGGAAAACCATTGGACTTCCGTTTTATCTTTTTCAAAATCCATATACGAACTAGAAGGAACATTATGTTTAAATTTAGACTGCATTGGTTCCAAACGTAAAGTGAACTGTCGTGTAGTACAGGAAAAATTGCTAATTTAGATATTTTAAAACAAAGGTGGTTATCATACCCTAAGGTCAACAAAAGCAATATTTCTCAGCTAGTTTATACACTTATATATATTTAGAACCCAAATCAAGAATAACTATCCAGATCCTAATACGCCTACTGTATCTTATTCATAAAATAAAGAGCGGCTAGGATGGTACCTAAAAAACCTAAAATAGCAAAATACTTTATTGACTTAAAAAATTAACAATACATTCACATTTTATCAAAATTAATTAATATTACGATTTTACTTTTTATGGTAAAAAAAATTAAAATATAAGTTATTCTTTAAAAAATACAACAAACAAATTGCTTTATTTTGCTAAAAATAATTGTTCAGATAAAGTTTTTTCTTAAAATTTCTAAAATTTTACATAGGCAAATTACTTAATTGATTCACTGTATGTATGTATTAATTAAACAATTTATATATATATATTTTTTTTACTAAAATATAATACATATATTTTTAACAATTAATATAATTTAATTATTTAACTTTTTAATAAAGAAAAAGAATAAAATATAAAAATATTATATAATATTTAAGTCTACATAAAAATTAAGAAAATAAAATGCATATTTTGAAAACCAAAAAAAAAAAAAAAATAAGTAATAAAAGATGCAATCATAATTTGAATTTATATGCAAAATAGTAGTGATTAAGTCGAATACATAATTTTCAGAACGATATTTTATTATAAAACTAGATACTTTATTTATAAACAATTTTCGATTCGATTCTCTATTTAGGGAATTTTAGATTTATCTATTTTATTAAGAGTTTTTGTGTAGATTTGAAAAATTATTGAATTAATTCCCCTTTTTAAAGAGAATATTCAAATCGATTTTATATTTATAGAGAATTTTTGAAAAGGATTCTTTATTTATTAAGAATTTTCGAATCGACTTTCTATTTTTAAGAGATTTTTGAAATCAATTCTGTATTTATAGAAAATTTTCATATCAATTCACTATTTTAAAAAAATTTTTGAATAGATTATCTATTAAAATATAAAAAAAAAACTTTAAAAACGTTTATATATTTGTAGATGTTCAATTCACAATCAATGTAGTATCGTTGTATGTCATAAAAATGTTTGAAATAATATTTTTTTTAATAATTATTAAGAAAAAGTTTCT
The DNA here is from genome assembly GCF_022045245.1 of Lucilia cuprina. Lineage (NCBI taxonomy): Eukaryota > Metazoa > Arthropoda > Insecta > Diptera > Calliphoridae > Lucilia > Lucilia cuprina. The sequence goes on from NC_060953.1 coordinate 56,601,248, forward strand.
ATTTAATATTGCATTTTAAATTTGAGCAAATTGAAAATGAAATTAAGTTTAAAGTTGAATATATATATATTTTTTAATTAATTTCTTTTATAAAATTTATTTTGAAAAAAAGAAAGTAAACAAGTATGAATTTATAGTCGGACATTGCCGACCATATGATACCCTACACCAGTCAGTATGTTAAAATTTTGAATTTTTTTTTAAATAAAGCATTTAATTTGTTTTATTGTGGAATATTTTTACTTATTGTTGACAAAAAAAAAGAGAGATTTTCTACAAGAGGGCTCATAGGGAAGAAGAGGTAAATATGGTTGTATGGGGGCTAGGAGAAATAATGGACCGATTTCAACCATTTTCAATAGCGATCGTCCTTGAACGAAAAAAAAACAGTATGTGCCAAATTTTATCAAATTATCTTGAAAATTGCGACCTGTAGCGTGCGCACAAGGTTTACATGGACACACAGACAGACGGACAGACGGACGGACAGACGGACATAGCTAAATCGACTCAGAAAGTGATTCTAAGGCGATTAGTATACTTGAAGGTGAGTCTAGGACCAATATTTTTGGGTGTTACAAACTTCAGCACAAACGCATAATACAGAGGGTATTATGCGTTTGTGCTGAACTATAGTGGTGTAGGGTATAAAAAGCAATGTTGTGTAGTTTTGTTAAATTTTAGCATAATTATGTTTGCATCTTAAACATGTATTTTATATAATGATTTATCTATTAAGTTGTAAATTTAAAAGAAAAAAATTTCATTTGGTTTTTAGATTATATAAATAAAAGTAAAGAAAAGGGTTTTATATTTATAAAATAAACTATATTTTAAAAAAAATAATTCAAAAAAGGGAACATTTCAATGGATTTAAAACATTAACAGTTTATTTTAAAGCAAAGATTTGTATGAAAATCTTTTCAAAGAATTAAAAAGAGTTTTTCATAGAAATTTTGTTTTGTTTCACAAGCCATTGACTAAACATTTTATAAAATATTTATAAAAAAAGTTTATTTTTTTAATAATATGTATTTTTTTTAGTTAGTTTAACTACAATTATATATATTGCAAGCTATTAAAATAAAATTCTTAATTTTCTTTTTTTTTTTTTGTACACAATTTTTTGTTTAAATTTTTGTTTTAAATATATTTAATTTTAAATTTTATTTTCTTGAAGCATTTAAAAAAAATAATTAAGAATAAGAAAAATTAACAAATTTTATATAAAAAAAAATAAACAAACATAACATTTGTTGGAGGAAAAAAAGAAAAATTATTAATTATATATTTTATAAAATATTTTTTTTTTTATAATAATTCCTTTATAAATAAGGATTAATTTTGCACTACAGCTTAATTAATGGAACATTTGGAAAATAATTTAAAAAAGAAACGACATTTAAACATTATTAACATAGCTCAGCAAAAAACATCATCATCATCATCAACATACAAACAATTTAAAAAAACATTCCTTTACTTAAAGCTAAAAATTAATAATAATACAAAAACAATATAAACTTATTTGGAGATGTGCAAAAAAAGAAAACTAAATTTATTTAACTGTGTGTTTTGTGTTAAAAAAAAAAGAGTGAAATTTGTTTTTTCTAAAATTTTAATAATTTCACTTAATTATACAATAAAATTGTATAATTTTTAAACATTTTTAATTTTATCAATATTTACATGAAATGAAATTATTAAAAACTCTTTGTTTTTGTTTCATTTGCTACAAAGAAATTAATATAAATGTTGCGCTATTTGAATTGTTTTAAACATTTTAGTCTATAATAATCTTTAAATCCCAGGAAAAAACTGTATTAGTTCTACAACTAGTTCTTGAACACATGTGATTTTAGCCTGAACTCGCGTTCTAGTTTGTCGTTGAGACCAATGATTTTTGTACGAAATTGTCAACTTCGGAACTGGTTCTGAGAAAGCGTTATGTAGTCAACACTCGTTCTTTGGAACGCTTGTGGAATTAGTTCTTAAATCAATGATTTTTATTTGAATTTGTCAACCTTGGAACTAGTTCCAGGGAAGCTTTAGAAAACGTATAAACAAATATTTCTTTTTAGCGTTTTTGTTTGAAATTATTAAGATTAGAAGCAATTTTGACAAATTGTTGAGGAATTTTTATAATTGAACCAATGTTATTTACAAAACTTACGTACATATACATTTCTTATGTAAAATTTAATATAATTCATCCTTGCACCTCTAATCTTTTAAAATAATTTTTTGTAAGGATATACGTTACAAGCAGCAAACTTTCCCTTCTCTTGGTACTATTCAATTAGTGAGCTCTTTAATATCTTGTAGAAAGAAAAAAATATACATTTGAACGCGTTCTCTATTTCAATAAAAATAAAGTTTTTACTAGGGTTCTATAAATCGACTTTTCGAAAAGTCGACTTTTCGTTTCAACTTTAGAACCCTAGTTTATACATTTTTAATTTTTTGACATTTTTTTTTTTCAATTGATTCCAAGAAGTTGTTTTGGAACTAGTATGCGTTCCATTGAACTAGTGCAGTAGCAATGTATAACTAGTTTCGAAGAACTAGTTCCTTGAAAACTATTTAGAAGTATTTATAAACCACAACAATATTCTAAAGAACAAGTTCCAGAAGTAATGGCGACACTACTAGTTTCAAGGCTATTGTTTAAGAATCTGAAATGATTCTGTTTTTACTCGTTCTAGAACTAGTAGATTTTAAAACAAGTTCTAAAATTTTTCCTGGGAATTAAAACCTATAGTAATATTAAGGAAAATATTGAATTTTATAGTCAGCTTTTTAAATTTAGAAAAATATTTAAAAAATAAAGATTTCGAAGGAGGTTATGATATGGAAATTATTTTCGAAATTTTTAGAAGTTTAATAGTTTGCCTACAAAACAAACACCCCTATTCTGTATTTCACTTACGTTTCGAAAATTGGTATTCCAACAAAAAAAAAAAAAAAAAAAAACAAACGGAAACGTGAAAAAAACAAGGGGCAATTCCTTTTTTATTTTAATGCTTTACGATTGTGCATATTCTGGGTATTCGAGCATAACTAAGTTGTTATTTTAGTAAAGGAATTTCGAATCGAAATGCAGAATACCAAAGTTTGACAAACGGAGAAAATTTCAATTTAAATCGAAATGCAGAATATTGAACCTAAAGTCGAATACATATACCCCTATCGCCAATTATCATTTCAAGTGAAATATGTTCCCTTTTCACTTTTTTCGTTCACTATATTATTTGTGGTGAAAAAAATTCTACAGTTGTGAAATTTGTTAATAGAATTTTGTTAACATCGTCTATTGTGAATGAATTGTTCACAACAAGTTCACATTAGCAATTTTTCCCTTCAAGGGAAATGAAAATTTCAAGGGAACAATATTTTCACTTCTATTGGCAATAATTTTTGTAAATCAATTAACTTTTTAAACACATTTTTTAAATACATACTTTATAAAAAATTTTCGAATCTATTTTCTATTTATAGGGGATTTTAGATTTTCCTATTTTTTATAGAGTTTTTTTTAGTAGATTTGAAAAATTATTCTTTCAAAGAGAATATTCGAATCAATTTTATATTTATAAGAATTTTTGAAAAGGATTCTTTATTTATTAAGAATTTTCTAAGCGACACTCTATTTTTAAGATATTTTTTAAATCAATTTTCTATTTATTGAAAATTTTCATATCAATATTTAGACTGAGTTTTCGAATAGATTTCGCAATTTTTTTTTTTTAAATTTTTGAAAAGATTCTCTATTACAAAAAACTATTAAAACAATTCTCTATTTATAGATGTTTAATTCACAATCGATGTTGTATCGTTGTTTGTTATAAAATGTTTCAAATATATATTGTTTTTTTTTTTTTTTTGAAATAAAAACAAATCAATTTTTTAATTCACAATTGATGTCGTATCGTTGTAGAGTTTTATATCATAAACATTTTTCAAATAAATTTTTTTGAAACAAAAACAAAACATACGACATACTACAACCGCACAAGTCAGATTGTGAATTGGACAAATAATAAGAAAATACAATATAATACAATACAACCGTACAACACCTATTGTGAATTGTACAATAGAATGTTTTGAATAGATTATGTATTTATAGATATTTTTAAGTAGATTCTCTATGTAAAGTGAATTTTCGAAACGATTCTCAATTTGCAAAGAACTATTTAATCGAATATAAAGTTTTTGAATAGATTTTCTATTTAAAGAGAATTTTTCGAATCAACTCTCTATTTTAAGAGATTTTTTAATTGATTCTCTTCTTATTGAAAATTTTTTATCAATTCGTTATTTAGAGAAAATTTTTAAATAGGTTCTCAATTAAAAGAGAATTTTCCTTTATTTATAAAGAATTTTTTAATAGATTCTCTATTTTAAAATATTTTTCTAATCGTTTCTATATTTATAGAAAATTTTGAGTAGATTCTGTATTTTTTAAGAAATTTTCGAACAGATTATAAATTTATAGAAATTAATAGATTTTTTATTTCTTAAGAACTTTTGAATCGATTCTGAATTTATAGGAAATTTTTTAATCGATTTTGTAAATATGCAGAGAGTTTTTATATTTATGGAGAATTTATGAACAGATTCTGTAGTTATAAAGAATTTTCGAACATATTTTGTAGAACTTTTGAATCGATTCTCTATTTACAGAGAATTTTTGAATAAATTATCTATTTATAGAGAGTTTTTGAGTTGATTCTCTATGTAACGAAAATTTTCGAATCGATTTTATATTTATTGAAAATTTTTAAATAGATTCTTTATACACAAAAACTTTTAAGAACAAATTTTTAATTTATAGAAAACTTTTCTCTATTAAATTTCGATTTTCTATTTATAGAGAATTTTACAATTAATAATCTATTAACAGAGAGTTTTTGAAATGATTCGAAATTTCCAGAGAGATTCTCTATTTTCAAACAGTTTTTGAAAAAAATATTTAAAGTTTAAAAAGTATTTTCAAATCGATTCGCTTTCCAAAGAGAACTTTCGAATTGATTAACTATTAAGAGAGAGTTTTTGAAAAGATTCCGAATTTCCAGAGTTTTTGAAAAAACTCTCTATTTTCACAGAGTTTTTGAAAAAAAGATTCATAGAGAGAGAGAGAGAGAAGAGAATTTCAAATCGATTTTATATTTATAGAGAATTTTTGATACAGTAAATTAGACTTTTTTTATAAAATAGAATTTTTACTTAATATAAAAAACAGCGTGTAACCAAAAAGCAATTTTGAATACTTTTCCGAGATTGGGCTTCAAAATAGGTTAAAAGACATTAAAAGGAAGAAAGTTTATTAAAAAAGAATTTGGCTTATGAAATAAGAATTTGGGAAGCAGTTTATCATTTTATCACATTCAAAGCTGACTAGAAAATTCAATTTTCTAAATGGAAATTTAAGGGGAAAACACACAACTATTTAATACAAAATCTAATTAAACATAATTCTTTAAATAGAATAGTAAAGTATTTATATAAATATTTTTAAAAGTTTACTACATTAAACAGAGAAAAAAATCATTCCAATTCAAAACGTTAATATTTGTTTTAAAAATTCTAAAATAACATTTCAAAATCTAACAGATTTAGACAGATTAGTTGAGTTTTGAAGAGTTTTTTTTTAAATTTTTTCACAATTTATTAGCAAAACTCTGTGAGTTTGGTAAATTTGCAAGGGTAGCAAATATCAGATATCATAATTTTATACAAAAAAGTTTCAGTTTTTACTTAGAAATCATTTCTTTTGCCTTCTAACAAGTGTTACTTGCAAAGTTGTGTGGTTTTTAGTCTAGCAAATTTACAAGGCTTCCTTCTTGATTAAGTCTTGCAAATGGCGGTTAATTTGCTAAGAACATCAATTTATTGAAATTTTTAATCAAGATCAAGTTGTATCCGGTTTACAAGTATCATTTACAATAATTTTAACTACGTTTTAGTTTGTCTTGCAAATTTTCTTCTTTTCTATGTTTACTACACTTGTTTGCAATGGTTTTTACTCAAGATCAAGTTGTATCTGGTTTACAAATTTCATTTATAATGATTTTTTTTGTTAAAGACTTGCAAATTGCCACTTATTTACTAGATATTATTATTTAATAAGAATTTTACTTTTTTTATCACATTTACAAGGCTTCTTTCTTGATTAAGTCTTGCAAATGGCGTCAAATTTGATAAGAACATCTAATATAATGAAGTTTTAACTCCAGATTGAGTTGCATCTCTGATTTATAAGTTTAATTTGCAATGATTTTTTACAGTTTTTCCGTTTGTCTTGCAAATTTGCTTCTTTTCTAAGTTCACTACACTTGTTTGCAATGGTTTTTACTTAAGATCATGTTGTGTCTGCTTTACAAGTTTCATTTATAATAATTTTTTTTTGTTAAAGACTTGCAAATTGCCACTTATTTACTAGATATTATTTAATCAGAATTTTACTTTTTAATCAAGTTTACAAGGCTTCTTTCTTGATTAAGTCTTGCAAATGACGGCTAATTTGCTTTGAATATCTAATATAATGAAGTTTTTACTCAAGATCAAGTTGCATCTGGTTTAAAAGTTTAATTTGCAATGATTTTTTACTGTTTTTCAGTTTGTCTTGCAAATTTGCTTCTATTCTTAGTTTGCTACACTTGTTTGCAATGGTATTTACTCAAGATCAAGTTGTATCTGGTTTACAAATTTCATTTATAATGATTTTTTTTTTTTTTTTTGATAAAGACTTGCAAATTGCGACTTATTTACTAAAACTGATTATTCAATAAGAATTTTACTTTTTAATCAAGTTTACAAGGCTTCTTGATTAAGTCTTGCAAATGGCGCCAAATTTGCTAAGAACATCTAATATAATGAAGTTTTAACTGCAGATAAAGTTGCATCTGGTTTATAAGTTTAATTTGCAATGATTTTTTACTGTTTTTCAGTTTGTCTTGCAAATTTGCTTCTGTTCTAAGTTTACTACACTTATTTGCAATGGTTTTTACTTAAGATCATGTTGTATCTGCTTTACAAGATTCATTTATGATTTTTTTTATAAAGACTTGCAAATTGCCACTTATTTACTAAAATTCATTATTCAATAAGAATTTTACTTTTTAATCTAGTTTACAAGGCTTCTTTTTTGATTAAGTCTTGCAAATGACGGCTAATTTGCTTTGAATATCTAATATAATGAAGTTTTTACTCAAGATCAAGTTGCATCTGGTTTATAAGTTTAATTTGCAATGATTATTAACTGTTTTTCAGTTTGTCTTGCAAATTTGCTTCTATTCTTAGTTTACTACACCTGTTTGCAATGGTATTTACTTAAGATCATGTTGTATATGGTTTACAAGTTTCATTTTCAGTGATTTTAACTAATTTTTAGTATGTCTTGCAAATTTGCTTCTATTCCCTCTAACAAAGTTTTTACTTTTCTATAACAAGTTTACAATGCCAATTTGCTTCAAGTGTCAGTATTGCAAAATAATCACACATATTAAGGAGATTAATATTTACAAGATCTGTTTAGTTTGCAAATCTAACTGCAAAATAAAAGTATATCACAGTATTGTTAATTTTTACTATAATTGTTAAGTTTTGCAAGATTTACAAGCTCTGTATAACACTTTTTATATATTCTTTCTATGATCTTGCAAACTACAGCAAATTTAAAAGGCTTGTTCAATAGTGATTAATTATCAAAAGAAAAATAAGTAAATCACAGACTGTAATAGTTAAATTTGCAAGATTTACAAGGATGAATACCATTTTCCATTACGGTTTACTAGTAAACTACAGATTTGGAATAATCTTTCAATGAGTAAATACCTTATGTATTTTCGTTTTCTTTAACTTGTAAACTGTTGCTTATTCGTTAGACTAAACAAAATCTAGATATTAACTCATCTTTGATCGTTTTAAACTAAACAAATATTAACGATTTGAAATGAAAACTTTTTTCTTGCCTTTAACTTAAAAAAAAAACTTGAAAAACTTAATAAGAACTTAAATCAATTAATTTGTTACACATGTTACTAAACAATAACTTAATATATGATTTTCATTTGTAATTTTCCAAATTTTTTATATTAATTTTTTGTTTTTATGATAAATTTCTTAAGTGATTAATTAAATTAATCACACAACCCTAATTTGTTGTTGTTGTTGTTATATTTTGTAATATTAACTAAAACTAAGTAAATAAATTTGTTTTTTTTTTTTTCTTAATGAATTTAACTAAATATAAATTTTCATTTTCTTTTAAAGTCTCTTTAATTTAGACTTAAACTAGAGTTTTTTGTTGTTGTTTTTTTATATATATAATAATATTTTGGCTATTATGCAAATATTTAGCTTTATAAATATATAAAAAATAAAAAAAGTTTTTAGAAGAACAGAAATACAAATCTTCTTAACATAAACATTTGTTAAGCTTACAGGCATTTAATTCACACATATTATACGTTCAATATCTTAAAGCCTGTTAGCAGTTATTAAGTTTTTGTTTGCAGTTAGTTAAACCAACCATCATCATTATCATGCAAAATCACCTTTTATTTTTAGTGATTTTTCTCTTATGATTATTTACTATTTTTATTTTGTTAAGCTGTACACACCTCCAGTCTTGGAGTTTTTTATTTCATCACTTTGTTGGTTTGTCGTGTGTGTTATCTTTTCCATTTTTTTGTCTTATTAAACCTTCGTTGTGCTTTCATTTCGTTAGAATTTTTATTTTTTTTTGGCGTATTTTTGTCAACATTTTTTTTCTTGTATTTATTTTCCTGATGATGATTGTGTACTATTACCTGATGAATTATTATTATTGCCTGTTGATGAGCTATTCTGATTGTTATTGCTTTGCTGTGGTATGGTATCACAGCGTCTATAGCAAAGTAAATAAGGTACTCGTGGTGTCCGTGGTAAGAGGACATGATTTTCACTTACCGGCTTGACAGAGCTGTCATCGAAACGCAACCAACTGCCATAGCCGGTGTGATAGACATCAGTGATATAATGTCCTTTGGTGGCCTCTTTGCCATCATGATAGACAACGGCAAAGAGACGATAAGCTCGTTGTTTTTGTGAGTACTTCTTGGAAGCTAAAATTTCTGGGAGAAAGAGAATATAAGGATTAGGTTTGAATAGACAAAGAAAGTTTAACAAATTTAAAAATTGTAGTTTAGTCACTTGCGTTGACTACAGACTATAGACTACACAATAGACTAGACTATAGACTAGACTATAGACTACACTATAGCCTAGACTATGGACTACACTACAACCTAGACGTTAGACTATTCTATATACTAGACTATACACTAGTCTATAGACTAGGCTATAGCCCAGACTAGACTATAGATTATACTATAGACTAGACTGTAGACTAGACTATAGACTAGATTATAGACTAGACTATAGACTAGATTATAGACTAGACTATAGTTTAGACTATTGACTAGACTATAGACTAGACTATAGACTAGCCTATAGACTAGACTATAGACTAGACTATAGACTAGACTATAGACTAGACTATAGACTAGACTATAGACTAGACTATAGACTAGACTATAGACTAGACTATAGACTAGACTATAGACTAGACTATAGACTAGACTATAGACTAGACTATAGACTAGACTATAGACTAGACTATAGACTAGACTATAGACTAGACTATAGACTAGACTATAGACTAGACTATAGACTAGACTATAGACTAGACTATAGACTAGACTATAGACTAGACTATAGACTAGACTATAGACTAGACTATAGACTAGACTATAGACTAGACAATAACTAGACTATAGACTAGACTATAGACTAGACTATAGACTAGACTATAGACTAGACTATAGACTAGACTATAGACTAGACTATAGACTAGACTATAGACTAGACTATAGACTAGACTATAGACTAGACTATAGACTAGACTATAGACTAGACTATAGACTAGACTATAGACTAGACTATAGACTATAGACTAGACTAGACTATAGACTAGACTATAGACTAGACTATAGACTAGACTATAGACTAGACTATAGACTAGACTATAGACTAGACTATAGACTAGACTATAGACTAGACTATAGACTAGACTATAGACTAGACTATAGACTAGACTATAGACTAGACTATAGACTAGACTATAGACTAGACTATAGACTAGACTATAGACTAGACTATAGACTAGACTATAGACTAGACTATAGACTAGACTATAGACTAGACTATAGACTAGACTATAGACTAGACTATAGACTAGACTATAGACTAGACTATAGACTAGACTATAGACTAGACTATAGACTAGACTATAGACTAGACTATAGACTAGACTATAGACTAGACTATAGACTAGACTATATACTAGACTATAGACTAGACTATAGACTAGACTATAGACTAGACTATAGACTAGACTATAGACTAGACTATAGACTAGACTATAGACTAGACTATAGACTAGACTATAGACTAGACTATAGACTAGACTATAGACTAGACTATAGACTAGACTATAGACTAGACTATAGACTAGACTATAGACTAGACTATAGACTAGACTATAGACTAGACTATAGACTAGACTATAGACTAGACTATAGACTAGACTATAGACTAGACTATAGACTAGACTATAGACTAGACTATAGACTAGACTATAGACTAGACTATAGACTAGACTATAGACTAGACTATAGACTAGACTATAGACTAGACTATAGACTAGACTATAGACTAGACTATAGACTAGACTATAGACTAGACTATAGACTAGACTATAGACTAGACTATAGACTAGACTATAGACTAGACTATAGACTAGACTATAGACTAGACTATAGACTAGACTATAGACTAGACTATAGACTAGACTATAGACTAGACTATAGACTAGACTATAGACTAGACTATAGACTAGACTATAGACTAGACTATAGACTAGACTATAGACTAGACTATAGACTAGACTATAGACTAGACTATAGACTAGACTATAGACTAGACTATAGACTAGACTATAGACTAGACTATAGACTAGACTATAGACTAGACTATAGACTAGACTATAGACTAGACTATAGACTAGACTATAGACTAGACTATAGACTAGACTATAGACTAGACTATAGACTAGACTATAGACTAGACTATAGACTAGACTATAGACTAGACTATAGACTAGACTATAGACTAGACTATAGACTAGACTATAGACTAGACTATAGACTAGACTATAGACTAGACTATAGACTAGACTATAGACTAGACTATAGACTAGACTATAGACTAGACTATAGACTAGACTATAGACTAGACTATAGACTAGACTATAGACTAGACTATAGACTAGACTATAGACTAGACTATAGACTAGACTATAGACTAGACTATAGACTAGACTATAGACTAGACTATAGACTAGACTATAGACTAGACTATAGACTAGACTATAGACTAGACTATAGACTAGACTATAGACTAGACTATAGACTAGACTATAGACTAGACTATAGACTAGACTATAGACTAGACTATAGACTAGACTATAGACTAGACTATAGACTAGACTATAGACTAGACTATAGACTAGACTATAGACTAGACTATAGACTAGACTATAGACTAGACTATAGACTAGACTATAGACTAGACTATAGACTAGACTATAGACTAGACTATAGACTAGACTATAGACTAGACTATAGACTAGACTATAGACTAGACTATAGACTAGACTATAGACTAGACTATAGACTAGACTATAGACTAGACTATAGACTAGACTATAGACTAGACTATAGACTAGACTATAGACTAGACTATAGACTAGACTATAGGCTAGACTATAGACTAGACTATAGAGTAGACTATAGACTAGACTATTGACTAGACTATTGACTAGACTATAGACTAGACTATAGACTAGACTATAGACTAGACTATAGACTAGACTATAGACTAGACTATAGACTAGACTACTGACTAAACTATATGCTATTCTATGATAAGACTAAAGACAATTTCTTTTATGAATAACAATTTTCAAAATCCACTTACTTGAATCAATTTTCAGTTCCACTGGAAACTCAACCTTTTTCAAAATCTTTGTGCAACCATCCGAACGATAGTCGAACCATTTAAGGTGTAAAATTAAAATAGGAGGCAATTTTTCTAAATTCATTTGTTGCCAGGCCACCACCTCCTGTTTGCTCTTACTGCCGGTAACACCTTCCAATTGATCACGGCCAACTAAGATCTCTAAAGCCTCCTTAACCGAGGCAGCTTTCTATTGGAAAATAAACAAAAACAATAAAATTCAGAAAATAATATAATCAATTATAAAAATCAACAACGAATTATACTTCAATATTCAGTTGCAATGTAAAGAAAGGCTGTATAACATCTGTTGAATGCTCTCCCTCACGTTGTAGACGTGAACGTAATTCTCCGCGGAAGATATCACTTAATGGAGTGCAACCAAAATCAGTTTGACGTGTTACACTGCCCTTATTGCGATTATTGCAAATCATCTGGAAAATTAAACAAATAAATATTTAAAAAAAAATAATATATTTTTTATCTTTCCAGCTAATCACCTGCCACACATCTCCATCCTCTTCGACCGGTTCAGTTTGACCATTTTGTTCGGTATTTGGTTTGGCAATTAATTTTATAACCTGAAAAGAAATAACAATCCTTATTATTTATTAACAACTCATGATGTGATATTTCAGATCAAACCTCCAACATTTCATCATTTAGTTTATTAAGTATATAACTTAAAAATTCTTCGGCATCTTCCTGCCGACCCTCAACATGTTCCTCACGACTATCATTCCATAATTTGTAGATTTCTGTGGGTTCAAAGGCAGGATCACACTGTAAATCTCCACCCAAATCATCTTTGTTGCCTTTACCTCCTTTGGCGTTACGTAAACGCAAACCACTAGGTAGATTAGAGAAATTTGACATAAAAGTCATCCTGTAAGCAGAAGAAGAAGAATGATAAAAAATTCGGCTGTATATACTTAAATAACGTTCCAATCGAGAAAATAGTGAAAATCTGTGACCACTCATATTTCCCACTAAATATCGATTTTTATATGAAATATATAAAATCGGCTCTAGTTCCCTAAATAACGCTCCAATCGAGAAAATTGTGAAAATCTGTGATCACTCATATTTCCCACTAAAAATCGACTTTTAAATGAAATATCTAAAATCGGCTGTAGATCCTTAAATAACGCTCCAATCGAGAAAATAGTGAAAATCTGTGATCACTCATATTTCCCCTAAATATTGATTTTTTTATGAAATGTCTAAAATCGGCTCTAGTTCCTTAAATAACGCTCCAATCGAGAAAATAGTGAAAATCTGTGA
>NC_060953.1:56614754-56616173 GCF_022045245.1 Lucilia cuprina
AAAGTCAATTTTTAGTGGGAAATATGAGTGATCACAGATTTTCACTATTTTCTCGATTGGAGCGTTATTTAGGGAACTAGAGACGATTTTAGATATTTCATATAAAAAACGGTTTTTGGTGGGAAATATGAGTGATCACAGATTTTCACTATTTTCTCGATTGGAGCGTTATTTAAGGAACTAGAGCCGATTTTAGATATTTCATATCAAAGTCGATTTTTAGTAGGAAATATGAGTGATCACAGATTTTCACTATTTTCTCGATTGGAGCGTTATTTAAGGATCTACAGCCGATTTTAGATATTTCATATAAAAGTCGATTTTTAGTGGGAAATATGAGTGATCAGAGATTTTCACTATTTTCTCGATAGGAGCGTTATTAAAGGAACTAGAGCCGATTTTAGATATTTCATATAAAAATCGATATTTAGTGGGAAATATGAGTGATCACAGATTTTCACTATTTTCTAGATTGGAGCGTTATTTAGGGAACTAGAGCCGATTTAAGATATTTCATATAAAAATCGATATTTAGTGGGAAATATGAGTGATCACAGATTTTTACTATTTTCTCGATTGGAGCGTTATTTAAGGATCTACAGCCGATTTTAGATATTTCATATAAAAGTCGGTTTTTGGTGGGAAATATGAGTGATCACAGATTTTCACTATTTTCTCGATTGGAGCGTTATTTAAAGATCTACAGCCGATTTTAGACATTTCATATAAAAGTCAATTTTTAGTGGGAAATATGAGTGATCACAGATTTTCACTATTTTCTCGATTGGAGCGTTATTTAAGGATCTACAGCCGATTTAAGATATTTCATATAAAAGTCAACTTTTAGTTGTAAATATGAGTGATCACAGATTTCCACTATTTTCTCGATTGGAGCGTTATTTAAGGAACTAGAGCCGATTTAAGATATTTCATATAAAAATCGATATTTAGTGGGAAATATGAGTGATCACAGATTTTCACTATTTTCTCGATTGGAGCGTTATTTAAAGATCTACAGCCGATTTTAGACATTTCATATAAAAGTCAATTTTTAGTGGGAAATATGAGTGATCACAGATTTTCACTATTTTCTCGATTGGAGCGTTATTTAAGGATCTTCAGCCGATTTTAGATATATCATATAAAAGTCAATTTTTAGTGGGAAATATGAGTGATCACAGATTTTCACTATTTTCTCGATTGGAGCGTTATTTAGGGAACTAGAGACGATTTTAGATATTTCATATAAAAACCGATTTTTGGTGGGAAATATGAGTGATCACAGATTTTCACTATTTTCTCGATTGGAGTGTTATTTAAGGATCTACAGCCGATTTAAGATATTTCATATAAAAGTCAACTTTTAGTGGTAAATATGAGTGATCACAGATTTTCACTATTTTCTCGATTGGAGCGTTA
>NC_060953.1:56616273-56622949 GCF_022045245.1 Lucilia cuprina
CACTCATATTTCCCACCAAAAACCGACTTTTATATGAAATATCTAAAATCGGCTCTAGTTCCTTAAATAACGCTCCAATCGAGAAAATAGTGAAAATCTGTGATCACTCATATTTCCCACTAAATATCGATTCTTATATGAAATGTCTAAAATCGGCTCTAGTTCCCTAAATAACGCTCCAATCGAGAAAATAATGAAAATCTGTGATCACTCATATTTCCCACTAAAAATTGACTTTTATATGAAATTTATAAAATCGGCCCTAGTTCCCTAAATAACGTTCCAATCGAGAAAATAATGAAAATCTGTGATCACTCATATTTCCCACCAAAAATCGACTTTTATATGAAATATATAAAATCGGCCCTTGTTCCTTAAATAACGCTCCAATCGAGAATATAGTGAAAATCTGTGATCACTCATATTTCCCACTAAAAATTGACTTTTATATGAAATATCTAAAATCGGCTCTAATTCCTTAAATAACGCTCCAATCGAAAAAATAGTGAAAATCTGTAATCACTCATATTTCCCACCAAAAACCGACTTTTATATGAAATATCTAAAATCGGCTCTAGTTCCTTAAATAACGCTCCAATCGAGAAAATAGTGAAAATCTGTGATCACTTATATTTCCCACCAAAAATCGACTTTTATATGAAATATCTAAAATCGGCTCTAGTTCCTTAAATAACGCTCCAATCGAGAAAATAGTGAAAATCTGTGATCACTCAAATTTCCTACAAAAAAAAATATTTTTAAGATGTTGGAATCTGTGATCTGATGTAAAACCTATCCAAGTTTGTGGATGAATTATAAAATACTTGTTTGTTCTCCAATCAACTCATGATCTTTGATCTACAGATCACATGTCATTTTCAAGGAAAACCTAAGAAATATTTCTTGCTGTCAATAAAACGTCACCAAAACGGTGTGTTTTAAAGTTTTGAGAAATATTCATATAAATATATTTTTATCTACCACAAAGGTAACGCAAAATGTAGCATTACATAACTAACGATTTGCTGACTTAATTGTGGATGAAACTGTAGGACCTTATTATCTTAGTACTTACATGGCATTAACTGTAGGAGTCTTAACCTCACACAAATTGGCAGCTTGTTTTGGTATAGAACGTATTAAATTATACAAAGGCGAACAACCGAGTAGAGCTTGTAGTATAGAATTGATATAACAATAGTTGGAACGATTTGTAAGACCTCTAGGTCTTAAGCTAACGGTGGCCCAGTCACTTTTATACGATGTTAAAAATTGAGCAAATTTCAAAGAGAATTCATCTAGATTGGCCAATGAGTTGCGTTGTGATTGTTGTTGCTCGAGTTTTTTGGCAGTTGTTGAAGCTGTGCTAGCCGAAGAGGGTGTGGGTAGGTTTTGAGCTGAGGCTGCAGAGTACGATAAAGTACCCGGGGTTACTACGGGTGGAGGAGGTGTAACAGGAGTTATGCCCTCATAGGGAGCTACTTTGGCAATGGGTTTCTTTGAATAGTTGATATTAGAGGAAGAAGAGGTGGAGGTTGTGTTTATTGTAGAAGAGGCAGCCGTATTTGAACTGGCTGAATTGCTGGCATTTGAACTACTGGCAAAGAGACTAGCCCAAGATTGAGTGGAGGGAGCTGCTGGTGTAGTGGCAGAAACTGGTGGTGCCAAATTTATGGCTGGTGTTGAGGAGGCTTCCACCGCATTACCACTACTGCTGCTGCTGGTAACCGCTGCTGTTGTAGGATTTGGGGTAGTGCTTGGACCACTGTGTCCCTGATTTGAGAAACTATGTTTCTTAGTAGCGAATCCTGGTGGATAATGTTGGGTATGCTGCTTGTTAGAAATCGAGGTGACAGCAGCGGAGCCAGCACTAGCTGTGGTGGCAGCTGCCGTGGTATGTTGTACTGCTGGTACAGCATCATTGCTGGTTGAGGTTTGTTGTGATTGTTGAAATTGATGGGGAGCTGCAGTTGTGGAGGCAGTCGATGTAGATTGAGATCCTTGACCCTTGCCAGCATCACTTGATTGACTGGTTTTACGTTCCATGGTGCTGGGTGCACTGGAAATGGGTGAAGAAGGCATTTTCATGGCTCCATAATTTCTAGTTTGTGGCTGCTGTTGCTGATAATGATAGTTTTGTTGTTGCTGCTGCTGTTGTTGTTGATAATTATGATGTTGTTGATTGGTATAAGTGCGTGTAGAGTGAGTATGAGAGCTGGACGTATTGCTGGCATTTGATTGTTTATTGTAACTGCCGCTCGAGTGACTGGCAGTGGGTGTTGCTGTTACTGCCACTGTGTTGGTGGATTTCTTGTGTTGTGAGGAATTTGTCCATGACATAGTTTTAGTTGTCTGCTGTTGCTGTGTTTGTTGTTGTTGATGATGATGATGGGAAGAAGCATCACTATTACTGCTGGTAGAGCCATGACCATGATGATAGTCATATTTACGACTACGTGATTGATGTTGTTGATTGTACATTTGTGAAGATTTACGATTTTCATAAGTTTGTTGTTGCTGATGATGCTGTTGTTGTTGGTTATGGTGATGCTGATGTTGCTGTTGATGTTGTTGTTGTGTTGAAGCTTGATAATGTGTCTGTTGCTGTTGTTGAGGTTGGGCTGTTGGTTGTTGCTGTTGTGCTGTCACAGGCTGAGTTTGCAATTGTTGATGTTGATATTGTTGCTGTTGTTGAGGAACATTTTGTTTGGCTACATATTGCTGTTTATGTTGCTTTTCCTGAACGGTTTGTTGTTGCTGCTGATACACAGGCTGTGGTATTATTTGTTGTTGCTGCTGAGGTGCCACCACATTTGTAGCTACCACCGTTTCTACCGCCACATCTGTACTTTTATTGGCAACTACTATATGCTCAGTGTCCTCTGCTGGCAATTCTTGTACATCAGTCATCAATGTTTTATTGGTATTGTTGAAATTATCCGTTTGTATTGCTTCGACTAAAACATTTTGAGTTTGTTGTTGTGGCAATTGTTGATATTCGATTGCTATATTGTCAGCAGCAGGTTGTTGTACAATCTCTTCATTGAGACTGGTAACTGATTCGCCTGCTTGTATGTTTGAAACGTTTTCATAGGTTTGTACATTGCTGTCGACGATAATATTATCTGCAAGTAAATAAAGGTGAAATTAATTTCACAATTAATTGAAATTTCTAAAAAAAATGGATTTTTTGCAAACTTATTAATTTGTTTCATCATTAGGAAGACTATAAGTTATTTGAAAATTTCTATATTACAAATTGGTAGTTATTGCTGAAACCCGTTTTTCGTTACATATTTTGTAAACAGATATTTGTAATTTGTCTTCCTTCAAACACTGTACCAAAAATAACTATTTCATTAATTTTAAGTCAATTGACGATAACATCATCGTCAACATCATATTGAGTAAATTCCAGAATCAAAATTTTAATTATTTGATCACAATCGTAAAAAAACAAAGAAAAACACAGTTTGCCCAAGTACTTGTCGTTTTCAATATATATTTGATGATCCAACAACTATTTACCCCCATAAACTGTGTCATCATCATAACTTTAGAAATTTGTTGTCTTTTTTTTTCATTTCAAATAGTTCAATTAAAAGGTTGCACAAACTAATAAAATATACAAACACCACAAATTAATTCAAACAACAAAAAGACAAGAAATTCTACAAACAAAAAACTTAAATATTATTTTCCTTATGACACACAAAGCAGAAATCATCATGCCCCGCTATGCCAGAACCCAAGTCATTTACTATCAATTATCATAATTTCCACTGTTCAACTAGTGGAAAATAAAGAAATGAATAAACTAGAGTTTAAGAAAGAGATATTCTAAAGGGGGTTTAATAAGCTTTAATGTAGTAAAAATTTCATAGTAAATAGTTGTTGGATAAAATGTTATAAAAAAAACCATCATCATCACTTAGCACATTTAAATAGTCTTAAATATTGCGTCAATTGATATTGATTATCATCAATTATGAAGTTATTTGTTCGTTATTAAAAATACATGCTGTTTGGATGTAGAGTGAATGGCACTTTTATGGAAATATTATTTTTTCACTACAATATTTGTGTGATTGTATGTAATAATTGCAATTTCTAAATGATGGGAGGTAAAGTAAATGGATTTTCGTTATAATTCGCGTTTGCTTCTTTAGCTTTTATTGAAAAATATTCAATTAAATGTGAAATTTTTTATGAATTTTTTCATTTGCAGTTCTGATTTGCCCCCTTTGGACTATTGTTGAGTATTGATTTAGAGATTATTTACTATTATTTGAATAAAAAAAAAATAGCTGATCGTTATGTTATTATTAAAAGGGGCTGGTAAAAAAGCATCACATGTTAGTTATATCAGGGAAGTATGCCACATATAAAGATTGAAAAAAAATATTTTATAGAAAATTTAAAAAATGATTTGAATGATTTTGAACGGAACTAAAACTGAAACAGTTCTGAATTAGAACTGAACTAGAACTGAACTAGAACTGAACTAGAACTGAACTAGAACTGAACTAGAACTGAACTAGAACTGAACTAGAACTGAACTAGAACTGAACTAGAACTGAACTAGAACTGAACTAGAACTGAACTAGAACTGAACTAGAACTGAACTAGAACTGAACTAGAACTGAACTAGAACTGAACTAGAACTGAACTAGAACTGAACTAGAACTGAACTAGAACTTAACTAGAATTGAACAAGAATAAAGAATAGTCGATGGTCTCGACCATCGACTAGAGACTTTAGATAGTAGACTAGAGACTTTAGATAGTACTTTATATATACTCGACGTTAGTCTCTAAATTAAAAACTATTGTCTAATGCTATAGACGTTAGGATTCTATTAAAAAGAAATCTCAATTAATATAATTGAAAATATTTATTTACAAAAAAATTCGAGATATCTCTACAAAGTCACGTGATCATCAACAATCTTCGATATACACACTGTTTAAAAAGTTATAAATGAATTAAAATGAATATTAATTGATTTAAATTTTTAGGTTTAAGTCACGTTTTGAAACAATAATTCAAGTTTGCAAAAACAAAATGTTTTATAAACTAATCGTTTTGCAAGCTTTTAGAACATAAATCTTATAAAGTATTTAAAATAAATCATATAAAGTATTTAAATCTTATAAAGTAAATTTAACAAGTTATTTGTTTTGCTTTTTAAAATATTGTCTCGTTAATAATTTTATTAGTTAATTCACAATTAGCCTACGTAATATTGTTATAAATAATGTTTTCCTAGCTGCAATGCCAGTTTCAAATATTTTATGACTTTTCTTTAAGCTTCTGTCTTTATTATTATGTTTATTTACTATTTTGTTATTTTATTTATTTAAATGTAATTTCATTGTAGTTGACTCATTCAATGAATTTGTTTATGTCGCACAACACTTGATTTAATTTAAATTTATTCCAAAACTAAAATTTTTTTGTGTGTGAACACAACAATCACATCAAATGTGACTGATTTTAAAAGCACTTAATGACTGAGCAACTGCCGAATGCCACAAGTAGGAACTAAGTAAAATGGAAGAGAGTATAGGTCGTTGTTAAAGGTACCCTATATCAGATTGTAAAATTAACGAAAGAAATTTATGCAGCAAACAAAAGCTTTAAAGTGAGCCAAAAAAATTGTGTTTTTTTTTAAGAATATTAAAATCACTAATTCCAATTCATTGCCTCTAAAACCCTTTTTTGGCTTGAAACACTAAAGCCCAACATAAGAAGTAATTGTTAAACTTAATAGATCAACTTTAGTATATACCGCACAAAAAATCGATTGAAAAATGTGCAACATATAGAATAATAAACAAAAAATTAATCAAAAAAACTATACATGATAGTCAATTTGTAACCATGTTCTTTATACAATAAAACTTAAATAATTAAATCAATGATATTGAAAGTGATTTTTTAATTGGAAAGCGAATTTTGTTTACAAAAACATAATAAGAGAAATATTCTAGATATAATCGCTTTATATAAAAAAACTAATTGAAAACAATTGTTTAAAAAATGGCTGATCGATAATAAATAACAATAAAGAAATCAATTTTATAAATTGTTATGCAATACCGAGGGATCATTATAAAAACACGAAGACTATATTCACAAGAGAAATAAATATCTAATATGTTAATTTTTATTTAAATAATGTAATTTTCAACACGACATATTTGTAAGTCAAATTTTATTGACACAGTTTTCAATCAAACGACTTTTTCAACAAATAATTGATATATGCAAGTGTTTAGTTATGTCAATACTAGCAACCGGGTTAGTAGGTTTAAGTCAAAACCTGCTGAACATTAAATTGAAATCGATATATTTCTGCATTGGCTTTTACTGACGTATGTTGGACCGTCTAACTGAACTAGAACTAAACAAATCTGACCTAAACTGGAACTTAACTAGAAATCAACTAGAACTAAAGTAGAACTGAACTAGAACTAAAGTAGAACTGAACTAGAACTGAAGTAGAACTAAACTAGAACTGAACTTGAACTGAACTAGAACTGACCTAGAACTGAACTAGAACTAAACTAGAACTAGACCTGAACTAGAACTGAACTAGAACTGAACTAGAACTGAACTAGAACTGAACTAGAACTGAACTAGAACTGAACTAGAACTGAACTAGAACTGAAC
>NC_060953.1:56623049-56624948 GCF_022045245.1 Lucilia cuprina
TCAGTTCTAGTTCAGTTCTAGTTCAGTTCTAGTTCAGTTCTAGTTCAGTTCTAGTTCAGTTCTAGTTCAGTTCTAGTTCAGTTCTAGTTCAGTTTTAGTTCAGTTCTTCGTCAGGTTTACTTCGATTCTACTTCAGTTATATTTCACTAATAGTTAAGTTCTAGTTAAGTATTAATTAAGATTCAGTATAGTTTTGTATTGTGTCAATATCGTTTTTCGTTTCATTTTGTTTTTATTTTAAAATATTTGATATTTTTTGTTGTATAATTGACGATAAATACTAGATTTATCAAAATCTAAGTTTATTGTAATTTTCATATGAAAATAAAAGTATATTTTTACAAATCTGCCAAACGAACTATTCAAATTAAAATATTTTCCTCTAGTATTTTTTTGTTACACTATGTCTATATATAGTAATGAATACCTATACTTTACTTTATTGTATTTGCATTTCTCTGTCTTATCGTTATTACGTACATATATAATTTATTATGTTTATTTGTTCAATTAAATGTCCTTGAGTTTATTTTTATAAAAAAAAGAAACTAGAAATAAAAGAAAAAAATGTCGAGAAAACAGAATAAAAAATAATCAAAAAATGAAAAAAAAAAAAAAAAAAAACACAATACAACAATAGACATTTTGGGATGAAATTAAATCAATAGATTTATAAGATATTTACTTAGTTGTATTTTATGTTTTTTTTTTTTATTTTATTTTGTAATAAAATATAAAAACACTTGTAAATATAACAAAGATCAAGCAATTGATAAAAGCTGTGTAAGCTGTAAAAAGCTTTTAAGCAATATTAAGTTAAATATAAAAACATTTTGCAACATGTTGCAGAGGTAATATGGATTAGAAAGGAATTAAGAAAACTGTTGCTAGCAGTTCCATTAGATGTAAAAAATTAAATAATTTAAAAGTCTTAAAGATATTAAAAGTTTTGCAAAAATAATTTTAAAAAAGTTTTAAAAAAGCTTTAAGTTTTAAATTTAAATAAGTCACTAAATAATAAATAAAGTCCAAAGCTTTGAAAAAGTTTTAGATTTTAAATTTAGCGCTCGGTTTAATGTTCCTTTATAAACCTAAAACAATTTTAATTATTAAAAATAAAATTTTATAAAAAACTGATTTTTTTTAACATTTAACACTTTATCATTGCTAATATGAACTTGATTTCCTTGTGTAAAGCGATGACATATTTTTGTTTGTTTTTATTATTTTATTTTTTTCAATTTCGTGTGTGTTTTTTTGCAAGTAAAAATTTATTAATTATTTGCTATGAATAATAATTCATACATTGTTTTTTAAACAAAAAAAGTAAATAAATAAAGGTAAACAAACAGTAAAAACAAATATCTACTACTTCTATGCTTTATAAATTTTAAATGTATATATTTATAGTTACCGATCGAGTATGAAATTTTTCCTTTGCGATATACTAACCTTGTAGACATAAATAACAATTTGTTACAAATTAATCTCTAGTTGTTGATTTTTAACAGTTAAAAGTAAAAAACAATAAATAAGACTTTGTTAAAATAATGTGTTTTTATATTAATAAATAATTATGATAACCCAAAATAGAAAATTATTATTTACTTGTTAAATTAAAAAAAATGGAGCAAACAACAATGTTGACAAATTTAATACTTGTGCAAATTTTAGAAATTGCTTTTAAATTGTAGTTTATGCTCTGACTATAGGCCACATAATAGTTTAGATGTTAGTTCCGATTTCAGTTAAAACGGTGAACCAAAACTGAAATGGAATGCACTAGAACTAAACTAGAAGTGAACTAGAACTGCACTAGAACTGAACTAGAACTGAACTAGAACTGAACTAGAACTGAACTAGAACTGAACTAGAACTGAACTAGAACTGAACTAGAAC
>NC_060953.1:56625048-56629702 GCF_022045245.1 Lucilia cuprina
CTATAGTCTAGTCTATAGTCTAGTCTATAGTCTAGTCTATAGTCTAGTCTATAGTCTATTCTATAGTCTAGTCTATAGTCTATTCTATAGTCTAGTCTATAGTCTAGTGTATAGTCTAGTCTATAGTCTATTCTATAGTCTAGTCTATAGTCTAGTTTATAATCTTGTCCATAGTCTAGTCTATAATCTTGTCCATAGTATGTTCTATAGTCTAGTTCTTCTGATCGATAGTTTGATGTAAAGTTTTAAAAATAATTAGTCTAAGCAATAGTGTGATAATAGTCCAGATTATAGTCCATCCTATAGTTAATTGATTTGCTTATAGACTGGAATATACTCTAGACAGAAGATTAGACCCTAGTCCCAACAGTACATTAGACTATAGTCTGTACTATCTTTAGTTTGGACTATAGGCTAGTCGTCTAATTTAATAAATAAGACCTTGAATTGTAATTACTAATTTGGGGCGTGTCCAGTCCTGTATGACTGCCAAGACTTATACCTTGCATCAAAGGTAAATCTTTAGAAAATAAAGAAATTACTTCATGATTTATTTTTATTGGCATTCAGACGACTTTTAACAATATTTTTTGAACACTTGTTAAACAGATTTTTGAATATTTGTTTATATCTTGGGATGAAGAAAAAAATGCAACAATCGAGAAGAACAAACCCCCTTTACCAAATCAATATTTGATAGACACTAACAAAAAGTGGCTAAAAGCCAAATGACAACTGTCATTTGTCAATTTCTAAAAAACAAAAGTCTGTTAATGTGCAGCATAAAAACAGAACTAAATGATTAATTGTTACAATATTTGGCAAAAAAAGTAAAATTTATTATAAAAAACCTTTTATTAAAACAAAAGTTTGGAAATTAAAACAAAAAGTGTTACAGTTAAAAATAAAAATGACCTAAAATTTAAATAATTTTTTTTGTTGATTCTATAATCAGGTTATTCATCCTTTATTTAATATCTTTTTTTATAAGGCGTTAACTGATAAGTTATGGTTCAATTCACATCATTTTGCACATTTTATTGTACACCCATTTAAGTCTACATACACCCTCTTCATCACATGTCCCCATTGCCTTTCCCACAACTCAACAGATCTTAAGCTGTATTGTACATGTATATTTTAACGAATTTGTTTATAACAAGTGTAAACAACATTGACTTTAAACTCAATCGTTAAAAATTCGAAATGTGTTTTTTGTTGTAAAACACGTTTATGGCAATGAAAATTTTTTTGCTCATATGAATAAATTAAAATTTCATTTATTCTTTTCATAAAAAATAATGATGAAAATGCAAAGAAAGAAAATTAATATTCAATTAACATTTAAATGATTTTATTATCACATGCTACATTAATCTCATGCTATATATTCATGCTATATTTCATTTTAAACTATTTTTTATTTAACACATTTCAAGAAATAAGTGAAAAATTGTGATTTTAAAATTTAATTTAGAACATATAAATTCATGAATTTTTAAATTTTCTTAGGCGGTCAATAAATATAAAATTTAACTAATGCTGGAAGTTGATATCTGGACAATAATACCTTCACTGAATTCTAGTCTAGTTCAGATCTAGTTGTGATAAGTTCTAGTTCAGTTCTAGTTCAGTTCTAGTTCAGTTCAAGTTCAGTTCAAGTTCAGTTCTAGTTCAGTTCTAGTTCAGTTCTAGTTCAGTTCTAGTTCAGTTCTAGTTCAGTTCTAGTTCAGTTCTAGTTCAGTTCTAGTTCAGTTCTAGTTCAGTTCTAGTTCAGTTCTAGTTCAGTTCTAGTTCAGTTCTAGTTCAGTTCTAGTTCAGTTCTAGTTCAGTTCGAGTTCAGTTCTAGTTCAGTTCTAGTCCAAGTGCAGTTCAATTGTAGCTAAGTTTAACTTTACTTAGATTAAGATTTAAACGGCCTTCTGTTATAATTTTTAACTTAGTACTGTTAATTTGTAATATTTAAATATATCCTTGAGTATGCTTCTCTCTTTCATTCTAAAGCAACGTAATTTCTTTTCATTTTATTATATACTTTCCAGACCGGCGACTTTTATTGTCATCTCAGCAGTGTCTACAGTTCAGTGTTAAGGGTATATAATCATTTAAATCATTCTTAAATGTCCTTTTCCAAACATGCATAAAAAATAAATAGAGGTGCCTCCAGCTGTAAATAAAAAAGAATATTAAAATACACAAATTATGAATATATATTTTTTTATAACGCAGGCATATGATATAAATTGTTGGTAAATAAATAGTTAAAAATAAACTGAATCAGTGTATTTAGTTTGTAAATGTACTCGGAACCACACCTATGTAGAAATTTCCTGATTTAAAACTATTTCTCTGTAAATAAAACATACATACAATTAGATCAATGTTTTTAAATATGACATTCGATAATTTTCTTGTAACATATTGACATATTTTACAAAAAATTATCTGCAAGAAAAAAACTTTTAATGAAAAAGAAAAAAAAAAACTTTTTTACATAAAATTTTCATAGGATTTTAGTTGAATGGTTATGGTAAACATTTCTTTATTTCTTCATTCCTGCCACATACTATTATAACTATAAACTTTTAATTCTTTCATTTTTTCACATTCATTCATTCATATTTTAAGTGGTGGGTGTAGTTTTTCTCGTTTAGTTAAGTTTATTTTTCCTCTTTTTTTGTATACATTTTAGAGATGATGCGGCATATTGAAGTAGAAAATTCAAGGATACGAAAAACTTTGTTTTCATATTTTGCTTCCATTTTAGAAGTATTGTTGATGTAATGTTGAATTTTGTTGTTGCTACTACGCCATTATTATAGCACAGACTGGGTCAGTCAATATTTGAAAGATATTAAAAGTAAAATGTATTTTCTTTTTTTTTTTTGCTTTTAATGAGAAATTTTTGTAATAATTTATAGGTAACCTTTGTAAAAAAATTAAATTGGGAATATTAAAATAATGTTCACATTAAATGTATAGCATAAATTCCTTTGAAATATAGTCTTTTATAATATATATATTTCAAAGTTCAGACTTAGTTAAATATATCTTTTATTTATTATAAGATTTAAACATTTATGTTCAATTAATTTAAATTTTTCTTCTTTTCTTTCTAGGTAAGTAGTCATTTTATACTCTTTGTGATCAATTTTAATAGGTAAGTTTTACATTTGTTAGTACAAAACATTTTGAGGAATACTAGACTAGACTATAGACTAGACTATAGACTAGACTATAGACTAGACTAGACTATAGACTAGACTATAGACTAGACTATAGACTAGACTATAGACTAGACTATAGACTAGACTATAGACTAGACTATAGACTAGACTATAGACTAGACTATAGACTAGACTATATACTAGATTATAGGCTACACTAGTCATTTTTTATCAGATAAATCTGTTTATTTTTACTCCTTTGCTTTAATTCACACTCTATCCAGATATTAATATTAGATAGAATAACTATCATATGATCAGAACTAAAAGTTCCCAATAATTCTCACTCTCAAACGATCTACATTTGTTTACTAGTGTTGTTATTAAAGCTCAGTGTTTTTTTTGTGGTATTGTGTAATATTAACTCGTGTTTAAATATACACAAAATCTATTTATTTATTAGTCTAATAACAGCCACAAAAACAACAATATTATGAGTTAAAAAAGTAATAATAATTTGCAATAGCATTTTTTATATACAAACAATATATCTGATCTCGAATAATAGACAAATATATATACATATGTATAAATTACTAGAAATGAATACAAAACAAAATATTTATTTGTGGTCAGAATTATGGGATGTGTTCAATAGCTAAAAAACAAATATGAAAAACAATAAATTAAACTATTTTTACTACAACTCAAAATACACAAAACAAATATGCAGTAGATTTTTGTTTTTGTACTACATTCATGTGTTTTTTTTATATTCCAACAACTCATACAAACATGTGAATGATCAGATCCGAACGGATCAGTTTGTATTGAAATACTAATTGAAATTAATTAACAACATATCAGTTTAGTTTAAGGTTTGAATTTACTATTATATTTTGCTAAATAACACACATATCATCGTAATATATATTTTCAATTTTATTTCACATTATTATTTTTTCTTTATCATATGACAATAAATATTCGAATTATATCTAACTGTTGTTGTGCTATTATATTTCGCATTTTTTCATACAAATTATATTTTAGATATTTTAAGTATTTTATTGTATAATTATCATTTAGATGATAATTGGTAAATTATATATGTAGTTATATTAGTTGATCTACATACATACATATATAATTGTTGGATATGTTTTTATATGTATGTTGGGTGAAAATTATCTAGACTATAGTCTAGTCTATAGTCTAGTCTATAGTCTAGTCTACAGTCTAGTCTATAGTATAGCGTATAGTCTAGTCTATAGTCTAGTATATAGTATAGTCTATAGTATAGTCTATAGTCTAGTCTATAGTCTAGTCTATAGTCTAGTATATAGTCTAGTATATAGTCTAGTATATAGTCTAGTCTGTAGTCTAGTCTATAGTCTAGTCTATAGTCTAGTCTATAGTCTAGTCTATAGTCTAGTATATAGTCTAGTATATAGTCTAGTCTGTAGTCTAGTCTATAGTCTAGTCTA
>NC_060953.1:56629802-56799564 GCF_022045245.1 Lucilia cuprina
ACTGAACTAGAACTGAACTAGAACTGAACTAGAACTGAACTAGAACTGAACTAGAACTGAACTAGGACTGAACTAGAACTGAACTAGAACTAGAACTGAACTAGAACTAGAACTAGAACTGAACTAGAACTTAAAGAGAACTGAGCTAGAACTTAACTTTTTCTCTAATTGATACTTTTAAATTTCTGATAATCATATAAATAGATATTTATGCATGTATGTATGTATGTATGTATGTATGTATGTATGTATGTATGTATGTATGTATGTATGTATGTATGTATGTTTGTATGTGTTTTTGCTCTATATAAAATTTATTTGTTAAACAGATATCGGTGGCATGTACATACTAATCAGCAGTGACAAGTTCAATGCTATAAAATGCTATTAAATTTAATGACATGTCACAGTTTAAATATAAACGACATATTTACAATATTTAAGTTTAGCACAATTAAAGCAAAAAAGAAATGGTAATACTATAATGAAGATAAATAAAAACTGAAAGTTTACGATATCGTAGAGTAAATAACAATTAGAGGTCAGCAAATATAGATTAACCAACGAAGTAAAAGAGAGATAAATTATGACGTGTTGGGAAACAATACCCCACCTATTACCTCACTATAATGGTGGGATTTTGTTTTAAGGAACATAACACGTTTAATTTTTTTTAAGAAAAATATGCCTTTTTAATTCTTTTTACTATATTTTAAATATTCTCAGGATAAAGCAGTCATCAGCATTTATTTATTGACAGCAAATATTACGATCTTTTTTTTTTTCCTTTGATTACAACTATTAGGCGCCAGACTATTTTACTTGTAAAAAAAAACAAATATTTAACTACGTGTAAATATGTAAATTTTCCCTTGGCTTTATATGCAGTAAGTAAAGTAGTACAGAAACTTTATTCAATTGTATGTTTGAGATTGTAAAAATTAAGGTCAAAGAGCAAACTTAAATGAAATACAAATAATGACAAGAGTGAGAGAATAAAAATATTGAAAGAGTAAGAGTACAAATACAAAATATTTATTTCCGTTTAAGGGAAACAAAATAGGTCAAAGATATAGTGGCACTTTTATACACAACAACATCAAATGTAATTTAGGTTAGTAGTATAGAGAGATTATTTGGACAATATTTATAAAGAATGTAATTAGGAACAAAAAGGGAACAATAAAAATTTCTTTTTATAAAAAAAAATATGAAATTTTTTTCTTATTTTTATACGAAGTTAAAGAGTTGACAGAAGAATGTTTAAGTTTACACAAAGATTTAGAATGCGAAAATCATTAAATATATTGTGTAAACAATGTAAATTTTAAGAAAACATATTTTTATGAGATTTACTATATAAAACTGAATTAAATTTTTAAAAAAAATTACATTTTATTACATAAGCTATACATTGTTTACACAATGTAAAAAAATTAAAAATTTAAAACAAAATTTTTGGCACATAAGTTAAAGTTATTTGTATTATTAAAAATTTGTATAATTTACATCATGTAAACAATGTACTTTAAAGAGAAACATTGTATAAATTACAGAAATTTTACATTAAATACTAAAAATGTTTCAAATAACCTTAAAATTGTTTGTTTAAATGATGTAAATAATAAAAGATTTTTAATTTTTAATTATGAAGTTTTTTGTATAACTTCAAAATAATACATTTATTACATGGTGTAAACAATGTAAATTTTACAAAAATATGTAATTTACATGTAAACTGTGAACTTTTGACTTTTTTCTAATAAAAATTAGAAAATTTTTAAAAATTACATTATTTACATAAATGTCAAAATTTACCTAATGTCAAAAATGTAAATTTTAATTGAGCATTATTTACTTGTTGAAAATAATGTAATTTTGTTTAATTTTCAAATAATTTACATTTTTTACATAATGTAAACAATTAGATTTTAGGGAAATGTTTGTTTACTTTGGGTAAATTTTTACATTTTCCGTTACTACTAAAAATGTTCCTTATTTACATAAGGTAAAGTTTTCATTTTATTTGATGTAAAGTAAAAAATACGATATTACCCTTTAAATACAAATTTAAGTAAAATTTTAAAACTTTACATTGATTACATGGTGTAAAAAACAAACATTTGGTAATAATAAAGTTTTTCATGTATAACTTCAAAAAATATATTTTTTACATGGTGTAAACAATGTGAATTTAAAAAAAATGGAATCTTCATGTAAACTATGTACTTCTCTAATAAAAATTACAATAATTTAATTTTTTTACATTTTGTAAATAATTGATAATTAATTGTTTACTTTGAAAAATGTAAAATTTTTCTAATGTAAAAAATGTAAATTTTAATTAAGCATTATTTACTTGTTGTAAATAATGTAATTTTGTTTAATTTTCAAATAATTTACATTATTTACACAATGTAAACAATTGGATTTTAGAGAAATGATTGTTTACTTTGCGTGAATTTTCACATTTTCCATAACTACTTAAAATCTACATTATTGACATAAGGTAAATTTTACATTTTACTCGATGTAAAGTAAAAAATATACGAAATTACAGTAAAAATGCTTTTTATTTCATGTAAAATTAAAAAAAAAACTATAAATTGGTTATAATTTACCTTTTTACATGATGTAAACCAATGTTTACACTATGTAAACAATGTATTTTTTTGATAATTATAAACTTTTTCTTCATTTTCACAAAATAAAAAGTTAGAGTTTACAGAACTAAATGTTTACTTTTGTAAAATTTACATTTACTTTATGTAAACAAAGGCAATTTTAAACAAACTATTACATTATGTAAATATAGATTTTTTTGGAAAACTAATTGTTTACCTTGAGAAAATTTTTATATTTGTCATAACAATTTAATGTTGTCTTTCTTTACATTATGTAAATTTTACTTAATGTAAACTAAAATAATATTGAAAAACTGGACAATAATGAGATTTACTAAATGTTTCATTGAAAAATTATTTAAATTATGTATAATTAACATTTACTTTGTGTAAACAAGCAGGCAGTTTTCACACAATGTAAACTATTCATTTTTTGTGTTAATATAAGAAATTACATTATTTACACAATGTAAAATATGACAATTTGGAAAACTTGCTTGTAACTTGCATAAATACTTTAAGTTTTTCTTAAATACACGAGGTAAATTTTACATTTTACCTTATGTCAACAAAACAATACGCAAAAATTGCCTCAGAATTTTAACGAACATAAAGAAAAACATGTTTTACACAATGTAAACTATTCAAACAAATTACAAATTACAATTTAGAAAATTTGCTTGTAACTTTCATAAATACTTTAAGTTTTTTTTTTTTAAATACACGAGGTAAATTTTACATTTTACCTTATGTCAACAAAACAGTACGCAAAAATTGCCTCAGAATCTTAACGAACGTAAAGTAAAACAAGTTTCTAAAAATCAAGAAACTCTTACTTAACTTGGTAATTGAAAAACTTTCAATATACACTGCATGTAAACAATATAACCAAAATTACAAATTCTTAAAAATAATTATTTTATCCCCATTTTTTTTTATAAACAATTACACCCCTTTCTCAAGCATGTAAACAATTAAACCCACACCATGCACAACACATGTTTACACATTTTACACTGCAGTCATGTCATTTACACTTAGAAAGACAAGAGCGGCAGCAAGAAAAAAAACAATTTCAATAAAAGAAAAGAATTTCAATTTAAACGTAAATTTAATTGGCTAAAAATTTACTATGAAAAGTGGCAGCCAGCAGTAAAAGTAATAAATATAAATAAATATCTAATTGAAACAACAACAAATGCAAATATGCAAAGTAAAGAAAAAACTAAATTAAAAATCCTAGAGAAAATGTAAATAATTCATTAATGACATTGGTCAAGAAGAAAAGAAAAGAAAATCTAAACTTTTTTCTTTCTATACTAAATATTTAAACAATTTTTGATGGCTCGTATAACAGTTTTATATGTCAAATTTGAACTTCAACCACTAATAAATGTCGACATGTCATTTAGACGTATTTTTTTCTGTTTGTTAAAGCTGTCATTTTTTGCTTGTCAGTACATATTTATTTTTGTTGTTTTTGTTTTTTACTTTTGACAATTGCTTTACGCCAAAAACAACACGTTTTTCCTGTTGTTATTGTTAATAGAAAGAGCGTAAATTCTCTTTTGTTCTCTCAAAATGTCAAAATTATATGACGTATTACTCAGTTAAATGTTATTTGTTTGAAATTTCATTAAACTTATTGCAACGCACTACAAGTTTTCCCATGTTTTTTTTACATTGAAATTACCCGAAAATGGGAGCGTTAATTGTACAAGAGCAAACAACAACAATTATTAAATGCGCAAAATCATTATAAATATATAATATATAAAATAACATGAAAAGAATAGAAAAAGATACCAAAACGTAATATAAATAGGAAATAAGAAAATACTGTACTCGCTTTTCTTTGATTTGTTTTGTATAACAGTTTTTGAAGAAAAAAATAAAAACAACATGAAACTGTTATACTTTTATTGAGTGTTATTACAAGGAAATTCTTTTTTTCGTTTCGTTGGCGAGAATTAGTTCTTTGTCAACCAACGTTGGTCTGGGAAGTCAAGAAAAGGAGGCACTCTTTTGTAATAATTTTTAAAATTTTAAATAAACTACTATAGACGTAAATATAGAATTGAACTCAAGACGTGATTATAGTTTTAATCAGTTACCGAATTATTATCATTCGCGAACGAATACATTTTCGTTTCAGCAAGAAATAGGGATTGATGTGTCAAGTAATTATCTGAAGGGGAGTTTGGACTCAAATGAGGCCTGATAATTACAAAATTCTGTAGTGTTATTGAAGGTTTTATAAAACTAAGTTTTGCCGGTTTTTGTTGACATAATAGAACATCTAACGTAATTATAAGCCAAAAGGCCCTATTCGGGAACCGCTGTTATATGGGGGCTAGGCGAAATAACGGACCGATTTCAACCATTTTCAATAGCAATTGTTCTTGGACCAAAAGAAGAATATTTCATATAATTATCTTGAAAATTGCGACCTGTAGCGTGCTCACAAGGTTTATATGGCCATATAGACAGACACACAGACAGACAGGCGGACAGACGGATATAGCTAAATCGACTCAGAAAATGATTATGACACGATTCCTTTCTTTATACTACAACTTTTCTAAATTCTGTGATCGTGTTGAGCGATAATTCTAACATAAACTAGATCTGTTAGTGATATAGTCATGAGGTAGGCAAGATCAAACTTCTAACTTGTATCCCAAATCAATTACTGTTTTTAAAATCAAATAAATTTCAATCATATTTGAGGACTTTTGTATCTACTATTATATGGATCATACCGAAGGATAGTGATTGTTTTTAGGATCTTGACAATTACAACCATATTCTCTGTAAGACTGGGCCTTTCTTAATTTACAGGATTAAGAAAGAGTTTTCCCTGCCTTTAATAGAAAATTAATGCAACCAAAAATACTGTTTAAGTTATTATTTAATGATCAACTCAGGTCAGATTAGAAATCAACTCAGGAGAAGAAAAGATCTCTGGCTGGATAAAGAAAGTTCCATATCGCAGTTCTATAACTATTAGTATAGACTGAGATCATATTATTCTAAAGTGTAAAATTAACAATTTGAAAATGTTCAGAATGCACTGTAATCCTTTTGTTGCTTTTTAAATTTTAAAATGATTTAGCACATTATGGGAGAACTAACAAGATCTCTAAACTTACCTGATATATATAGCTCATAGAGTCTTTCAATGTCTCGATAATAAAGTGGCGTGAGATGTAAAACTTAAAGAACCCGTACCTTGTCGATATGTCTATATAAAATACTTCGTGAAGAACCAAATTTCAGAGATACCAAGAGGACAAGCTACTCACAGGAAACTTTAGATCTCTGAGTTCGTTGTCCCAGATATCTTAGATATTGTTGCCATCTGAAAAGTTCTTTCAAAGTTTTGTAAAGTTTGTACTATGTAATCTGTATAATGGGCACAGAGTATAGCGAACATGTCTTAGTTGGGTTTTATTCAAAATTTCAAAAATTGTACTTTCCAAACAATATCTGCAGTTATATTTCTTCTGGCAAAAAGTAATAATTTGATATTAATAAAGATTCATATAACAGAGTATACTACTCTACCTGGCAGAGAACATATACTCAAAAATTTCCTTTTTAGAACCGTCAATATGGACCATGTTACCAATAAGATTTACAGACCATTTAAATGTTATCGGATTCAATGTTCTGCCAAGTGTGAAATAAGAAACATACAAAGACTGAAAACTTTTCTTATTTGAAGCGGCAATATATCTAATCTTCTCATATTTACAGACCATTTACATCTTGTCGGTTCCATAGGAGAGAAGATACGACTCATTGTTCTGCCAAGTGTGAAATGAGAAACATACAAAGGCT
Organism: Lucilia cuprina; assembly: GCF_022045245.1. Classification (NCBI taxonomy): domain Eukaryota; kingdom Metazoa; phylum Arthropoda; class Insecta; order Diptera; family Calliphoridae; genus Lucilia; species Lucilia cuprina. Next base: position 56,636,270 of record NC_060953.1, read on the forward strand.
CAAAACTTTATTTGTTCCGCCAATTTAGATCATGGTTTCTCCAAAATTTATAGACCATTTACATTTGGCCGTTTCCATAAGTGAGGAGATATGTGTGACATATAGTTCTGCCAGTGTGAAATAAGATCGTAACATCTTGTCGGATGATCCACAAATTTGAATACAAGGTTGGTTTAAGTCACTTAGGTGCGTTACCAATACTATCAAAAATATCAAATACAAATCATTCCCAAATCATTAATCATCCTGTCGCATTTAATAATAGAACATGTCTCTAATGTCCATCTTTTTTAATGAAATTTTCCTTAATTATATGACAAATAAATTTAAAAATTTTTAATATGTTTAAGCACAAATATTTGCATTGAAATGTTCCATTATATTACTCTTATTCTAACAAAATTGTTTGTTTATTTGTTGCTTACTTCATCAAATTAATTTTTAAAGCATTTTTATGAAAAAAATCCCATTTTACTTTTTTTTTTTTTTTGAAAACTACACGTGCATTTTTAAGAAGTTGTCCCCACCATAGTAAATAAACTGTCTGAACAGTTAAATTGAGTCTTATGGTCTCAAATTCCTTAAAAGACAAATTTTTAAATAAAAATTAAGGTCATATTTTATTTATTTTTTTTTAATGTTTTTGTTTGTTTTTGTATTTCCTTATTGTTGTTTTTGTTATTTGTATCTATAAGTATGAATAAAATAATAACAAAAAAAATCTTAAAGTTTTTGTAATATTTTTGGTTGCCAAGCACCCCTAGAGTGTATCTTTATATATTTCGATGGCAGTACAGTATAAATTACAAAAACAATAACAACATCAAAAGCAGCAACAAAGTCCGCAACGAAAGTTATTGTCTATACGAAATAAATATGTATGAGCAACACAAGTTGTCTTCTATATAGTATTAATATATATAATATTCTTGTTCTTATTCATTGTATATAGAAATGTAAGTATGTTTTATAGAATTGTTTTTTTTTTTTTTTTGCTGGGTTTTGTATTGCAAATGAATTATTTTTCATTTATTTTTTTTACATACATTCATATTCATTTACACACAAACTAATTGCATACCCATTTATAATTGAGCAACGTCATCAATTTATGAATGTGTTAGAGAATTATTTTTAAATGTATTTGTTTAAAAAAAATAATAAACAAGCAATACTCTACTCACGATCAACATGTTGTTAGAACTTGAAATTATTACACTTATGAGTAAAATATTAGGTACACTTTTACAAAATGCAAATGTTATTCAATGATCACTAACTGGATGTCTACACTTTAAACTAGACTTAGGCCCGATTGTGACCTAGGTGTATTTTTTCTTATTTGATGTAGTATAGACTAGACTATAGACTAGACAATAGACTAGACTATAGACTAGACAATAGACTAGACTATAGACTAGACTATAGACTAGACTATAGACTAGACTATAGACTAGACTATAGACTAGACTATAGACTAGACTATAGACTAGACTATAGACTAGACTATAGACTAGACTATAGACTAGACTATAGACTAGACTATAGACTAGACTATAGACTAGACTATAGACTAGACTAAAGACTAGACTATAGACCAGACTAAAGACTAGACTATAGACTAAACTATAGACTAGACTATAGGCTAGACTATAGACTAGACTATAGATAGACTATAGACTAGACTATAGACTAGACTAGACTATAGATAGACTATAGACTAAACTATAATCTAGACTTTAGACTAGACTATACTATAGAACATGCCGACGATTTAAACTGAGACGGATTTGTTTTGAATCTACGTATTACTGGATTTAATACTGGTAATGTTAGAGAGATTCAGACTTCTGTCACTTAATTTGTAAGAAGAACCTGCAAAATCTGAATAATTTTCTGCTATTAGGAGTTCCTGAGCTACTTTGAGTTCCTGCTATTATAATGATATGAGGCAGGCGTGTATGATGTACATATGTATGTAGGTGGCAATTATATTAGAGACCAGTAAAAGTTTCAGTCACTCTCTTGCAATATAAGTTGAGCGCATTAAAGCTTTAAAGGCGACACTGACTTTTAATTAACAATTATCATCGAAGGTATACCCGGCTCAGACAAGGAATTGTATGAAACAATTTTAAAACTAGTTATTAAGGATATCTAACGTAATTTGTCGATTTAACAAGATGGATACATATTATAGATGCTTTGGGCATGTGACATCATATGTCGCATTTCAAAGTTATGACGACATCCCTATTCACTAGTTATTAAGAAAAAATAATAATAATAAATTTGTAAGCATAAACTCTCCGTAAAGTAAAGTACATATTTTTAAGTAAATATTATTGAAATCTTAAAAAAAACCTTTTGATTTAAAACTCTTTGAATTACTCTTCAACTAATCCCTCATTTGTCGGTTAAAGTCTTTCATAAATAAAAATCTCCAGAGATTTTACACTTCCGGTAAACAAATACTTATCACAGTTTGTTGAATTCATTTAATGTGAAAAAATTTCCAGGATATTACAACAAATGTCACATAAAGAAACCAAACAACAACAAAAAAATCAGGCATATCATACAAAGATTCTTTTGCAGCTTCTTGCTTTTATCACGTATACGCCGGGTTGTTAACGAGTAGAAGTAGAAGGAAAAAGAAATAAAAAGAAAGAAATGATTTAGCAAAAAAAATCAAGCAAAACACTCACGCAAAATAAAAAACCCCAACAGTGATATGATATGAGAGAGAGAGAGAAAGAGAGTTTTCAATATTAAAGTATTAAGGAGAGCAAACTTTTTTTAAGGCAATTGATGAGTAAATGAGTTTTTGGTAATGCGACCAGTAGAGCTTAATATACAAAAACATATATCTCTTTTTTATGGTTTTTGTTTTGATTACACAAACAGGGTTGAGAATTTAATAACAAAAAAATTTATACATATTTGTATGACGACAATGTTTTTGAAAAAAAACCAGACAGAAGTAGAATTTTATAGGTAAAAGAGAGATAAAATATAAATACAATAACAAACCAGGCATGGAAAATTGTGTAAGTTTGAAATTGTAGTAAATGTCAAATTAAAGAGAGATTTTTGGCTTGTTTAACCCAGCATTGACTAGACTATTAAATAGTTTATTAACTTGACTATTTACTAGTCTGGGGACTACTCTAGTGATTAGTCCTTAGACTAGTCTATTGACTTGGTTATTGACCAGTCTATTGATTTGGTTATTGACTAGTCTTTGGACTAGTATTTGTACTAGACTTTGGACTAGTCTATTAACTAGTCTATGACTAGGCTACTGACTAGTTTATTAGATAGACATTGATTTCTTCAAGTTACGGACAAGGCTATGAACTAGTCTACTGATTAGTCCTTTGACCAGTCTATTGACTAGTCTTTGGACTAGTCATTGTACTGGACTTTGGACTAGTCATTGTTCTAGTCTATTGACTTGATTATTGATTATCTTTGGACTAGTCTTTGTACTGGACTTTGGACTAGTCTTTGTACTAGACTTTGGAGTAGTCCGTTGACTAGTATGTGACTAGTCTATTAACTAGTATATGACTAGGCTATTGACTAGTCTATGACTAAACTACTGACTAATTTATTAGATTGACTATTGATTAAACATTCCACTATTCTATTATCTCGCCTAGTCTATTGACCAATCAGTTGACTAGTCCCTTGATTAGTACATTGACCAATCTACTGATTAGTCAATTGATCAGTCTATTGACTAGTCTTTTGGCTGGTCTATTGACTGGTTTATAAGATAGTATATTGACTAAACTTTATACTATTCTATTAACAAGCCTAAGACTAGTGTATTGACCAGTTTGTTGACTTGGCTATTGAATAGTCTTTTGACTTGCCTATGACAAGTTCATTGGATAATCTATTGACTAAACGTTAGATTTTTTAATTAACTAGCCTAAGACTAGCCCATTGATCTCTCTCTTGACTACCCAACTGACTAGTCCCTTAATTAGCATCTGAACTTGTCTTTCGACTAGTCTAATTAGTATTCCATGGACCAGTTGACTAGACTTTTGATTAGTTTATGTACTAATGCATTAACTAATCTATGGACTAGTCTGTCAACTAATTTGTCGACAAATTTTTTGACTAATGAGTAATCTATGGACTAGTCTATTAACTAATTTGTGGACTAGTCAGTTAACAAGTTTAAAAACTAGCCTACTGACAAGTCTATTGTCTAACATACTGTCTAGCCTACTGTATTTAGCTTTGACTATTGACTAGTCTATTATCTTTACTATAATCTATTCAATTGAAAAGACTTTTGATTAGTTTATGTACTAGTGCGTTAACTAATCTATGAATTGGTCTATCAACTATGAACAAATATACTGATTAGTTTAGGAATTAGTACATAAAAGTACTAGTCTATCGTAGGTGTCATTGTGACAAAGTACTAACAGAGAAACTACTATAGTACTGAACTCTCCATCCCTGCCATGAAATAATGCACTTTGTTTAAACAATATTTGTTATGCGAATGTTTGATTGTATTGAGATACTTTGACAGTATAACAGTTTTGTCACAACTGTGTACTTATTTTTTTTATTTCATTTAGAGGGTAATACAACTGAAACTTTTGTATTGAAATGTTCAGTTTACAATTTTGTATTTAAGCAGTCATTTCATGACGGCGCGAGAGAGTACTTAACAAAAATCAAATAAAAATTGTATAAAAAGATAAAATTTTAAGAAAAAAAAAATAAAAACAACAATACTTTAGCACAAGGCAACAGAAAATAAGCAGAAAATTTTAATTATTTTATGTATAAATTTTTTTTTTAAATTTTGCAAGAAAAAAAGAAATTCTCTTTACAACAATTTGTAAAAATAAAAAGGTATAATATTTTTACACAATTTCTATGACAAAAAAATTATAATGTTTTATATGGTATAAAACGAAAAAAAAACAACAGCAACAAAACTGTTACAAGTAGTAGAACAAAAAAAAAAGAATTTATCGATTATGTGTGTTGTGTTAAAGAATTGAAAAAGTATTAGAAAACATGTTCTGTTTTTCAAGATTAATAATAAAAATGTTAAGAAAATTAAATTTAAATTTTTTTGTGGAAGAAAAAAATTAATTAATTACCTAATTTTTATAATATGAAAATGTAGAGAAAAATTAGCAAAAAAAAAAACGCCTAAAAGAAAAATTCTACTAAAAAAATCAAAATAATAACACCCCCCTTTTTAGAGAAAACTAAATTTTGTTTAAAACATTTTGGATAAAAACAAACTTAAATAGTATAAAAATTTTCTTATATACTAGAAGTAAAGCACCTATTATATAGAATCAACCAACCAACATCATTATTATAAATAATTACAGAAAATTGCAGAAAAAAATTGAAATTAAAAAAAAATAAATAAATAAAACACACTTGTGTTGTTTTTTTGTTTATATAAATAACAACAAAGAAATTAAATAAAATATAATATTTTATTTATAAAACCCACAACTTTGTTAATAAAACTACAAAATATGCAAATGATTTAAATAAAAAAAAATTGTTCAATAATAAATTAATTAAATTCAAATAAAAACTAACATTGTCAGCTTTTAATTTTAAATAAAATTTGTAATTAAACTTTTGTTTTTTTTTTTTTGCTATCTTACTCCCCTGTTGTTGTTGTGTTTTTTCCTCTATTGATTTTGCTGTTAATTATTAAATGAGAGAAGGGAGAGCTTGATTGGAGTTATAATATTATAACAGATTTTTAATAAAAAAAGAAACAAACAGATTTGTTTTTGTAATACACACTTATTCTCTTATAAAAATATAACTTTTCTGTTGAATGACAAAATTTATAAAAATGCACTCTACAAAACAACAAAATTTTTACACTCAATCATACATAGATAAGTTTATAAACAAAAAAATAGCCAAATGGTAAACAAGTAAAACACAACAATAATATAGAAAAAAAAACACAACAACAACAAAATTTTTGAAAACTACCACCTTGATTTTGACAAGCATGCCGCTATATAGAATGAGTACGAACAAAAAAAAATAATAAAATAAAATAATAACAAAGACTAAACTAAACATGGTTAGTTAATGAAATTCTGATAATTTAACAGTAGCTTAAAGGAATTTATTCTCAAAAAAAAACTAAAGGAATTTATAGAATTCATTAAAGCTAGCATTTCATAAAAATTTTTCTTCAAATTTAATTCTAATTTTATAATTAATTAATAATTCCTTGTTATTTAAAAATTATTTTAGGAATTTTTAAAATTTTTTCGAACATAATTTCGAATTTTCGAATATAAAAAAAAATTAATTTTCGAACATAGTTTAGATTCTTCATAATATACAGAATACTTTTAAAAGCTTTTAAAAATGTTTTAAACAATTGTTCGAATATTCGAACATAAATAAATTCGAATTTTCGAAAATTTCTTAATGATATAAATTTTTTTAAAATATTTATGATTTTTAAACTTTAATAAAAAAAAATTAATTCGTCGAACTTAAGAGGAAAATAAATTCCTAATAGATCTCCAAGTCGAGTCGGAATAGTATTCAGATAATAATTCTTGAGAGATCGTTTACAGTTTTAGAAAATTTTTATTTTAATATATAAGAAATTGTCTTCAGATTCAATTAAAACTATATTTCTATGATTCCTTAGAGTTAAGAGATTATTTTAAGAATTTTCAAAATTTTTCGAACATAAGTTCGAATTTTCGAATATAAAATATGTAAATTTTCGAACATGATTTAGGATCCTCTTAATTCACAGATTATGTTAAAAGCTTTTAAAATGTTTCAAATACTTGTTCAAATATTCGAACTTAAATAATAAATTTCTTTATGATAAAAAGTTTTTTTTCAGAATTTAAAAGTTTTTAAATTTTATTTGTCGAATTTAAGTGAAAATGTATCACAAGTGGGACTTGAACTAGAGCCTGAATACTATTTATTTAAGAATTTTTAAGAGATCTTTTACAGTTTTTAAAATTTTTATGTTCGAAATTGTTTAATATATAAGAAATTGTCTTCAGATCTAATCAAAATTTTAATTCTATGATTACTTGTAATTAAGAGATTATTTAAAGAATTTTCAAATTTTTTCGAACATAAGTTCAAATTTTCGAATTTAAAACATTTTTAAATTTCGAACATATTGTAAGATCCTCGTAGTTAAAAGATTATTTAAAAAACTATAAAACGAATTTTCGAAATTTTCTTTTTTATCCCTTAAGATCTAGTGATCTTTTTCGAATAAATTTCGAATTTTCGAAAATAAAAGTTTTCTTAAGAATCCTCATGATCTTGAGATTATTTTAAAAACTTAACTTTTTGATCTGCAGTGTTTTTTTTTTTAATTTCAAGGAGATCCTTATGATCTAGAGGTCATTTTCCAAACATAAATTTAAAAATTTTGAAAACAAATATTTTAAGAATTCTCAAGATCATGAGATCATTTGAATAAATTTTAGTCATTCGAAAGACTAAATAAATTTATTTCTTATTTACAGCTTTTAAAACTGTTTCGATTATAACTTATAATTTTCGAACATAAATTTAAGTAAAAATTTCAAAATATTTTTAGTGATCCTCCTGATCTAAAGATTTTTTGTTAAAATTTCACATTTCTTAATAGAAATTAAATTGAAATTTCTGAAAAATCTAAAAAAAAAAAAACTAAGAAAAATCGTTTACTTTTCACCCCAAATTGAAATCGGTATTTGTCGATATACTACAACAATAAGAAATATATCACAATATGATCTGCTCCTATCAAAAGTTTTGCATGAGAAGTCTTCTTCTAAGCATTCTATGTCTCAAGAAGAACAGAAAGAAGAAGCACTTTAACTCAATCTCTAACTGCAAAAGTTTTAAATACTCTTAGTGAGAATGAAATCTATATTATAATCTAAAATCTCGGTACTAATCGATACTTGAGTTAGATGGATCAGAACATTTCTTTAGAACCATTCTTGACTTAACTACTAAACCTTGAAGTTTTAGAGCGTTTTATCACGTTTTCAATCTCTAACTGCAAAAGTTTTAAACACTCTTAGTGAGAATGAAATCTATATTTTAATCTAAAATCTCGGTACCAATCGATACTCAAGTTAGATGGATCAGAACATTTTTTTAGAATCATTCTTGACTTAACAACGAAACTTTGAAGTTTTAAAACGTTATATCACGCTTTCAAAATGAAAATCGGGAAAATGTTTGCCTTTTTAGGACGGTCTTCGAAATAAGTAAGATTTAAGGGTCTAAGATACCACAATTCTATTTAAACTAATTCTGATACCTTGAGATATCAGAGATCTGCGGTCTACAGTATAAGATTTTGAAGCACATTTACCGGGATCTCAAAGACCAGGACGATGAGACCATGATAACGAGAACTTTTGTTATGTTGAACTAAAGGACAGCAAAATAAGTTTGTTTGCTTTATAGCGGTTACTGATCCATTATTCTATTCTAAATTATTGCCTTCTGGGAATTAAGCATTAAAGAACATAAAAAGACAAATTCAATATTGGTTATATCTGACAAATTAAAGCAGTTAATCGATTTTGAGTTTTTGATTCAAGTGAGGGATCAGGTCAAGTTTTTATTTACTTAGTAGGATAATTTTATGTGTCCTTATTTCCAAAATACTTTATAATTCTTTGGCTGCCTATGCTTTAAGAGGAGAGGGACATGAAATGGTGTTAAGGTCTTGTAAGAATTCTCTTTTAATACTAACTGACATGATTTTGAATTGTACCAACTTCGGTGCCATTATGAGATCTTTGAAACATCCCTAAAGGAAGTAGGTTAAACCATAATAGAAAAAATTGCAATTGGAAAGATGCTCCATGGCTGGTTCTTTAGTGGGTAGAATGAGTTTCAAAAAGTCTTTTATCACAAAGACATTCACAATTTTTAGTCAGAATTGGAATTGTTTGGTTTAAAACTTCGATAATATTCAATCCAAATACAAATTTTTCAAGAAAAAATCATAAAAATTTTATTTGAAATCTTAAACATTATCTCTATATGTATTTAAAGAAGAAAACTTGAATTCTTTTAAAGAAAACTAGATTTGGTCAGTTATTATACTGCCGTCAAAAAGCTAAAAGAGCTTAACACCCGGCAACAGTTTACACAATTCTCTCCAACACTTTCTTACTCAGTAACAGAATTGTTAAAGTTTCCATATAAAACATTAATATAAATATTATTTATATCTTATTGGAAAGCTAACCATAAATCTTTTTCTCTCTTTACAGCAACAAAATAAATAAATCAATTAAATATTAATTAATAATTAATTTAAACTCAAAAGAAAAACAAAAAAATTAAACTTCATTCAAGAGAAAAAAAAGCAACAAATTAAAAAATTATTAAAAAAAAACAAACAAAAGTCAAAGAGTGTTGTGAGGGAGATAACAAAAAAAAAGAGAAAAAATTAAGAAAAAAAACAGCAAATAGAATGAATTGGTGTAAAAAAATTTTTCAAGATAAACCATGTGAAAAAAAACAATAAAAACAATAACAAAGAATATAATAACAAAAACAAATTAATAGTGGAAACAGCAGCAGCAGCGGCAATAGCAACAACAAAAAACTAGTAATAAAATTATATTGAACGAAAATAAAGAAAAACAATAACAACAATTATAACTTAAGAAAGAGTGAAAAGCACGAGCAGCAGCAGCAGCGTCAACAGGCAGCGTTTAACAGCAGCAGTTGTTTTGTAGAAAAAATAAAACTTAAGAAGTTATAAATGCAAAAACCCTTTTAATCATTTTTAAAAAATATGTCGAGGAATAAACATCGAAAGTGTTAAACAATAAAAGAAATTTTTTATTAAAAAAAAATATATAAAAATAATTTTGAAAAATTAAAAATTATAAAGAAGAAAAAGCACAAAACGAGATTTTAAGCAAAAGAAATATTGAATTTATTTAGTGTTGAAAGAAATTAAAAAATTATTAAAAATATAAAGCAAATTTTGAAAACTTAAACAAAAGCAAAAAAATATTTATAAAAAAAAACAAATAAACACAAGTGCTGTGCAACAAGAAAGAAACAAAAGAATTTACAAAAAAAAATATAAATAAATAAATTTAAAAAGAAAATTTCCTGCAATTTAAACGGAAAATAACCCCTGAACACAACAACATGACAGCCAAGTGAAATTGTTCTTATAACCCCGCCCCACCCAACAACACCTTTCCACACACACACACACACAAACCTGTTCACACTCGACAGTTTTTGGGGGTTTTTCTTAATTTCTTTCTTTTTCAAAAAAAAATTCAAAATATTAATTAAAAAAAAAACTTTCACAAATTTAACAAAAAAAAATCTTAAAAGAAAACAAAAATTAAAACAAAAACAACATGGCCGACACAATGCCCCAAACTGGGTCTTCGGCCCGTTTGCGTAAATTCGATCGTACCGACAGTGAATTGGCCTGCGAAGAAGCGGCCCGTCTAACCGCCGACATGCAAGAGGGTGCTGCTGGCAGCCCCGAAGATGATGAATACAGTGAATATGATGAATTGCCACCACCGCCGGACGGTGGCTATGGCTGGGTCATTTGTTTCGCCTCATTTATGTGCAACATGGTGGTCGATGGTATCGCCTATACGTTTGGTATTTTTATGGAAGAATTTGTCGTTTACTTTGGTGAAGGCAAGGGCAAAGTGGCCTGGGTTGGCAGTTTATTGAGTGGTGTTTATCTAGCGGCTGGTCCCATAGTCTCGGCTTTGGCCAATAAGTATGGCTGTCGAACGGTGTGTATAGCGGGCAGTATAGTGGCCTGTATTGCCTTTGCTCTGAGTACTCTCAGCACCTCGGTGAATATGCTGATGTTGACGTATGGTGTGATAGGTGGTTTTGGCTTTGGTATGATCTATTTGCCAGCTGTAGTAGCAGTGGGTTATTATTTTGAAACTAAACGCTCTTTAGCCACTGGTATAGCTGTTTGTGGTTCCGGTTTTGGCACCTTTGCCTTTGCTCCTTTGGCTACTTATCTATTGCAGCAGTATGGCTGGAAGAATTCTTTGTTAATATTCGCTGGGATGATTTTGAATTGTGCCATTTTTGGTGCCATGATGAGACCTTTGAAATATCCCAAGAAAAAGAAGGTTAAACCTTTAATGCAACGCATGTATGAGGAGAAACAATTACAATTAGAAAGAGGTTCTTTTGCTGGTTCGTTTATGGTTCAGCTGCCTGATGGTTCGATGGAGCGTAAAATGAAAATGCCTTTAAATGCCGATCCAGGTGTTCATTCTTCATTAAATCTAGAACTTTTGGCTCAACAAGCCTCGTCGGGAGGTTTGCAACCGGTCTCTACACTACCCACCATTACCGAGGCCAAAGTAGTGGATTTGAAAAATAGCCAACAACAAAGTCCACCCAATAATAATGACAGCAATGGTCATTTAGATGCTAGACCTAAGAGACAACATCGCAATTCGGAATCCAGCACCAGTCCCTACAACTCTTCGGATCCTATGACACGTAATGCTTCACAGCCGGCCTTTCTTATGGATCCTCATCAAGGTCTTCCTAAAAATGGTTCGGTGCCCTCGTTCCAAAGATCACGCAAGACCTCAGCCTCCGAAAGATTTCAACCTTCTTTGGCTGCGATACGCGCCTCCTCACGTGCTGATTTAGATGAAAATGGCATGGAAATGGGTATGACTGCTTCGAAAATGTCTTTGTCACAACGTCAAGAAACTGGTAAAATGGTTAGACCCATGTCCAGAAAAGATATTTTCTATTCGGGTTCTGTTACCAATCTACCACAATATCAATCTCAAAAATCCCTAGCCAACTATCGTCAATCGGTGTTATCGTTAACCAAATATGAGAAAAGCATGCAAAGTGTACAAAGATTAGATCCTCTCATGGAAGCCGAAAGACAACGTGAGCAATATGATTTATGCCCTTGCTTGGGTATACCCGATTCAGTTAAATCCGTCATTAACAACATGTTAGATGTTAGCCTGCTTAAGGATCCTGTTTTCATGTTAATTGGTATATCGAATGTTTTTGGCATGGCTGGTTTGTATGTGCCCTTCTTCTATTTGGTCGATGCTGCCAAGATATCCGGTATTGATCCTGATTCGGCCTCTTTCCTAATCTCCATCATTGGTATTACCAATACCGTGGGTCGTGTGGTTTGCGGTTATGTAGCTGATTTTCCTCAAGTCAATTCTTTGTTCCTGAATAATATTTGTCTATTGATTTGTACCGTTTCCGTTTTCCTGACTCCTTTGTGTGTTAGCTATGGTGCTTATGTGGCCATGTCCATTTTCTTCGGCATTGCCATTTCCGGCTATATCTCTTTGACGTCAATTATTTTGGTCGATCTATTGGGTTTGGATAAATTGACAAATGCTTTTGGTTTGTTAATTCTCTTCAGAGGTTTTGCCGCCATTATTGGCTCACCTTTGGCCGGTGCTGTATACGATGCCACCCAAAGTTACGATTTACCTTTCTACATGGCTGGTGGTCTATTTGCCATCTCCACTATAACCAGTTTTATGGCTCCCTGCCTAAAGAGATGCACAACATCGGAAGACACTCCGGTACATGTGGAGGCTCTAACACCCATCGATGAGGAACAGGGTGAAGATATGGAAGATGAAGAGGATCAACCTATTACTATTGTACCGAAAATTGTTAAAACACTAGCCAGCCCTCAGCAGCAAGACGAACAAAGTCCTAAATTCCCAAATGCTGAATCAAAATTATAAAACTGTATTAAACCTAAGAGATTTGATAAAACTTGTTTTAAAATAACTATACACAAGGATTAGAAGAGAAAGTTTAGGAGAAGAAACAAGTATTTAAATGTAAAACAAATAAGTTTGAAATAAGCTTAATATGAAGAAGAAAAAAACTAAGATTTAAGGAAAAAAATTACAATAAAATTTAAAAAAAGAAAACAAAAACAGAATAATTTTCCAAAGATTAGGAGAAAAAAAGGAAACCAACTGAGAGCTTAAGTGTTAGGTGAGAAAGAAATGTTAATTATATAATTTAATTATTATTATTATAATTGTATTATTGTAATTTTTTTGTTTGTATTAATTTTTTTGAGTTTTTATTTAACTATTTTTAAATTTTACTATAAATTTTATATTATTTTTAGCTAATTATAACGAAAAACAAACAAAAAAAACTATATGCTTAATTTATAAGGCAAAAAAACACTACAAAATAATAAAGAGAAACAAATTCGAAAAAAGAGTAATAAAAAATATATAACAAAAAAAAGAGAAAATAAAATGCAAGTGTTTTAAATTTCATTGAAAAAGAGAAGAAAGCACACTTTTTTAAAAAAGAATATTTGCTAAAGCATTATGCTTGCACAAAAAGCAAAAGAGTTTTAAGGATAATAAAGTTTATGAAAAGAAGCGACTAAGCAAAATAGAGAAAGTTTTAAAGTATAATTTTAAAAGAGCATAAAGTATTTAACAAATATTCATAGGATATTTTCAAATGTTTTTAATAGGAATAAAGGTATATTAAAAAAGTATAAATAAAAATCTCTTATTCTGCAAGTTTAAATTTAAGAGAAGGAGCAAACAAGCAAAGGAGAGTTTTTAAATTTTCCAAAAATGCATAAATTATTTTGAGCTTTATTTTAAAGAGAATAAAGAGATTTACAAATATTCACAAAATATTTTTCAAAACGGGATTGATTTCACAAAGATCTGAAGATAATTATGAGACAATTTTAAATACAAAACTTTTATCAGTTTAAGGAGAAATATTGAAAGTTTTTTCAGAGAGTATCTGAAAACTACTCTTTAATGGATAATTGCTTTTAGTATTATGATTAATTTTAACATCTACAATAGCGCCGAACTAAACTACTAATTTTACAAAGATTAGATTACTTTTTGGAAATAATCATCACTACCGAGAAAGTTCAAAATATGAACTTAATGAATTCAAAATATAAACTTAAAGAATTTCGATTGAAATGCCAAGCCCTAATATCAAAATTAGTTTAAACTCTCAAGACCTTTGAAAAACATAATTTCAAACATTTTTTAGAAATATATATACAAGCTGATGTTTGTGTACTATGAGCAAAAAAGCTTTAAGTTGCGTACTATGAGAAAAAAAGATTTAACTTAACTTTTCACGATCTTAAAAAGTTGTAAACAAAAAGAGCTTTTTAGACTTCAAAAACATGCTCTGAATAAAGAAAATATTTTTATATAAAATTCATTAGGAAGTTTTTTAACTGTACACATTTGTATGAAGAAAAGAAGCTTAAAAGCTTTTAACAAAACATGTAATTTCAAAGATTCAACTAATCCTCTAACAAACGGACAAAGAAATTATATTAAATCCATTAAAAAGCTCTTTTAAAAATATATTCGAAAAAAAAACTTTTAAGATATTAAGACCTTTCAAAAGCTTTTAAAAAAACAAATCATAATTTTCCTTTAGAAATACTTCTCAGATACAAGATTTTCAAGAGCTTCAATGAAACTAAATGCATATTTTACTAAATAATATATTCGAAAAAAAACTTAAATTATTAATACTTTTCAAAAGCTTTTGAAAATAAAACAAATCATATTTTTTTTGGAAACTTTCCTAGGTAACAAGCTTTTCAAAAGCTTCAATGAAATTGAATAAATATATTACTATGGAAGCATAATTATTAAAAAGATCTTGAACTTTAATAAAAAAATCTTTAAAATAAATCATAATTTTTCATAAAAACTTTCCCAAAATACAAGCTTTTCAAAAGCTTCAATAACTAAAAAAGCATAATTATTAAAAAAGCTTTCTCCTCATGAAAACTCTAGAAAACAGTAAAACCAGTGCAGCAATTAAAGCTTTTCATAAGCTTTCAAAAAAATCACACATTTTCCATAGAAACTTTTCAAAAATGCTAGTTTTTCAAAAGCTTCAATGAAAGCTTAAATATATATTTTTATTAAGTAAGCATAATTATTAAAAAAAAAAGGTTGAAAACTTAAATGAAATTTAAATTTCACTAACAAAGCCAAATTACCAGATTATTAATTTCAGAGATAACATCTGTTCTCTAAAAGTATTAAAAACAATGAGGTACTTAAACTTTTTTTAATAGCTTTTCAGCTCCTTATTTAATTCTAATAAAGCTTTTAAAGCTTCTTTTTTATCTAATAAATCTTTAAATTAAAAATTTTGTATAACAAAAGATAAAAAATAACAGAAAATTATGAAAAAAGCTTAATTCAAAAACTTTTAAGCTCATTTTTTTAAAAATTTTAGAAATTTAGATTTTTACACATAAAATCTAAAAAAAACCCTAACTCTTCTCAGTTTAAAACTTTTTTTAAGAAATTTCTTTAAATTAAAAACTAACAAAAATTTAGCACAAAATAAATTGATGAAAAAGCTCTCAAGTATTTAAGCTTTAAATATGTTAGCAAATATTTCTTCCTGCTCACGATTTAATATTATAATCTGATAGAAAGCTTTTAAAGAGAAAAATTGTTTTTATAAAAAACCTCAGAAACCGTAAAAGAATAAATAAAAAATAACTCTTAAACCGTGTGATGTGAAAACTTAATTGTATTACAAGAAAATTATAATTAATATTTTTAGTTTTTAGTTTTAAAATTTTACTAAATAACAACAAACTATTATTAATAAATTAAAAAAAAAACTCAAGAAAAACAAGTGATGTATACATAATAATTTAAAAAAGCCTAAAGTGTTACAAAAAAGCTTAGCAAATATAACAAATATGAAAAAAAAACTTTTATTAAAATTAGGAATTAATTCAATTAAATGTTACATTAGATGAAAAACAAGGAAATAATAATTAACAAAACTAATTTCATTATTATTATAATTTTATTAACTTGACTACTTTGTTCAAGCTCATTGCACTCTTTGTAGGCACCAAAAAGTTTTAGTATCAATTCTAACTGTTTTGATTAACTTAACTTTTTTTAATTGGACCTACTTATGCGAAGCATTGCGTTGTAACTAGGAAAATAGGTTGTGAGAAGGTTGTGGATGATAGAGGGAGTAGTGTTTGTGGACATTTGATTTAAATCTTCTTATATCGAAAGTGGCAGGGAATACCTCTGCATGAAGTCTATTCCGCGGCTGAAGAATGAATTTTCCCTGTAATGTGTTGTGCGGTCCACTGGCCAATCTGCCACAAATAGGTGTGTTCTTGAAGAAAGACGTGTGTTTCGCAAGAATAAACGGGTATCGGGAACAAGTTTCTTAATTTCAAAGGAACACATTGCAGTATAGTATCGATAGAACAGTGAAATACACCCCACGTTGCGACGGTGCTCCAGTGAATCAATAGATTTAGATACCCTACTGTCACCGATAAGTACCTTTACCCTCTCCTGTACGCGGTCGAGTAGATCCAAAATAAACTTCGAAGCTCCGGCCCATACATGAGAGTTGTATTTTATTTTCGGTCGCATATAAGTGGTGAATATAGTAAGAAGATCAGATGGAGTGAAATATGTGTTACACCGTTTAAAAAAAACAGAGACCCTTGAATGCTTCTTTCGACACTCGAAAAATGTGTTTAGTCCAGTGGACATCGCACTGAATTTTCATGCCCAGAGTTTCTGATTCCTTAATATTTACACCACCCATATATATAGATGGAACCAAAATATCTGCCAAGTGTTTATGTGTTAAAAAACAACATTGAGTCTTGCGGAAAGTATGAGTTAATGGAATCATTTAAAAATAATGAATGTTTTAAGTCCGATAGGACTTACATAAGAGTTATCGGTATAACGAACTATAATATTGCGCTCACTTTTTTTCAAATCATCAAGAATAGATTGAGGCATCCCAGCTAGCTTTTAGATGATTAATCAGTAAACTGATAATGATCTATATGTGATTAAACACAGATTATAAAAAAAAAAATTTATAGCAATTATAAATTGATCATTCTGGTGTTTAAAATATGATAGTTTGCAAAATTATTTCGTATTCATATTTCAAGTAGTTGAAAGATCTAAAATTGATTCTTATATAATTGTTTTTGTTGGTAACGTAGCAACCCTGCTAGTATTTGGAAGATTGTTGGATGTTTAATCAGTAAATTGTGTCTTTTTTTGAGTCCTTTTGATGACCGAAAAGTCATTAATAAATTGCACGCTTAAAAATGATCAAAGATGATCCTGATATATTCTGATTACAAACTGATTATATGAAAAAACAACAACGAAAAGCAGATCAATCATAAATTGATCATTCTGGTGTTTGAAATACAATAGTTTTCAAAATAATTTTGTAATCATATTTCAAGAAGTTGTAAGTAAGATCTAAATTTAATCTTATGTTATTGTTTTTGTTCGTAACGTAACGTAAATCAAAAATGATTCGAAACTGATTAGAAAAAGGGTTTTATAAAAGACTCTTTTAGAAGAGTTGGTCAAAAAAATTGTGTGTGTGCCTAAAGTTAAAGCAATTATTAATTGCATTATAATGTGAAATATATACGTATTTGAGCATTCATAAATAGAGCCTTTAGATGTTCGAAATAAGACTGTTTATACATTTATTTTGTAATTACATTTCGCTCAATCGGAAGATGAAACCGTATCAGAAAATGGATTTTTAAGAATCAGTATTTCGACTCACAAATTTCTTAAAATGGATACAAATTTTAAAATTACTTTTAAACGATCAATATTTCGACTCACAAATGTATCAAAATAGCTTCGAAAATGAGTCGGAACTGATTAGAAATGAGAGTCATAAAAGATTCGTTTAGAAGAGTCACGGGAAACATACCATTTTCTTCCGACAAATGTATCATTTATGATTAAAAAATCAGCGCGAATGTGTTATAATTTTAATCATGCAGAAGAGTCATAAGTGATTCGAATATGATCACAAAATTTAAAAACAATGCCAGCTGGGTTAATAAAAAGAGATTTCAAGACATAAACTTGTAAATTGCCTCATGAGGTTGTTAGATTTACTTTATTTGATGTGAGACCTTGTCCAGAAACAATTGATTACAAACCAACATTGACCTTGTTATTCGTCATATACAACTAGTAAAAGTGATAAAAAAAAGTCCAGTATATATTTTGCCAATAATAGCTGCGTTCCATCAGATCGTTTTAAAATTTTTATGTCAAAACAATTTCTTTATGATATTTTAAAATTTTTTTAGACTCAAGATAACACCTGATATTTGAAAATCTAATGTAACATTTAATAAAATGAAATAAAATTTTAAAAAAAATTATAGATAAAATCAAATTCGGTATAATCGAATTTTTTTACAAATTCCACCAAAAGTACTAAAATTTAAAAGTACCTTACGTAAGGAATATAAAAGAATTTTAGAATGATATAACATGAATTCATCTATTCAAATTTTTAACTAAAAATATACTTTAAATGCCTTTTATAAAATCATATTTAAAAGAAATACATTTAAAAACAGAGTACCAAGGTAGGCTAGATGGTAGTGTGCTAGCCTTTCAGTCTGGGGGTTATATGGTCTTAGGGTTATAGGGTCGTATGGTCTTAGTCACCCTGCTCGATAAATTAGTTTAGAATATAATAAAAACTGAAACCTGGTGGAGTTTATAAAACTCAAAAAGAAAAACCAAAACAATAATTACTATAAAAACAATTGTGTCCATAATTTTAGTAAATTATCTTTAAGAAAATTAACAAAATAATATGTTAAAAAACAAAAAGAAAACTCAATTAATTTAATTTTTAAAAAATTATAAACAAATTGTACAAATTATTTAAAAATTTGCAACATATTAAAAAGATAGAAATTGTACCTTGTTTAATCGAAAAAAATAGAATATTTTTATTATAAAATTAATTATAATAAATTTATAAAAATTAATACAAAAACTAAACAATTTATAAATATAAAAAATTTATATATAAAGGACACTAAACTATGCCTAATTTATAATTTACTAATATATATTTTTTTAACTATAAAAAATTACGTTTTTTGTAATAAATTTTTAATTTTTTTTTTATTCTGTTTAAAATTTTATAGTTTTACTTAAGAAAAAATGGAGCATATTTTAATTATCAAATAAGTCCACAAAAAAAGAAGAAAACAACATTAATGCTCTTAAAGGGCTTTTAACGCCAATTTGACGTGTAAAAACAAAATATTTCAATATATTTAAAAAGTAAAAGCAACAAGTTTTAAATAAAAATATATATATAAACTATTAACAAATCGAAAACAAGTTGTTGAATCATTTATTAGCAAAGAGCCGAATTCTTTTAATTTTCTGATTTGTTATAATCAGTAATAGTTTAGACAAATCAAATATAAAAGGAAATAATTTACAGTTTATAAAGCCTTATATCGAAAGCCGAAATGGCTCAAAGCGGCGGCGACTGGCGGCCGGTTATATTTTGCAAGCCGCGCCGACCAAAAATGGTTGCGCTGCCGCCAATCATTTTGCATCTGATTGTATGTCTCTGATCCTCCCCCCGGGGGCATGTTACCTTGGTGAAGCCTCTGCCATGGTGTTATTGCACTGTCACCTTGACGATATTGCAATCAAGAGTGTAAGCTATGCAACCAATAAGTTTAGTCATGTCGAAATACTAAACTACAGGAGTCATTAGCCTCTTTGGTCATTTGTTGGAAACTTTTTACTCACAGTCCGACCAGAGAACCATATAATCTGGTACTACGGCAGTCAGTTGGTCAGGATTTGACCTGTTATTGGTTGGTTGATTTAGTGCCCTGTTCATGTAATGGTTGAGGTTAAATAGCAGAAAGATTAGTTCGGTTATGTCCAGGAGATTGTTGGAATTAATGACAGAACAGATTTTCTTCAATATTTTATGGGAAACCTTGATTATTATATTGTCCTTCTTATTCGTTATGCCCAACCGGTAATTGTTTGGTTTATTCCGTGTAATGTAATTCATGTAATGGCTTTGATTGAGTCGCACTAAGAATAGTTCGTAGCTGCTTAGGGGAGTTCCAAAATGTGTGACTGTTGAACTAAATGCTTAGAATGAGTTGATAGTCAATGAATAAAATACAGGGAATCTGTGACAACGTAAACCCTCAAAAGTTTTTTTCAAGAAAAATCCCTGGCTAACATAACATTCAGTGTAGATATAGACTTATCACAGTGGTTCTTTGTGATCACTGAAATAAAGTCTTCCGTGGAACCTCTAGGTGCTATTGCCGAATCAATAGAGCCATATCAGTAGTATGGTTGGGTGATATTATTGTCAGTTTTACATTGAGCTTGCTCATGACACCTGTCCTTCCCAAACAGGGCTATTATGGCAAAAGATTAGATAGCTCGACTACTTGAGCAAAGTGTACATATAGTGGACCGGACCATCCATATACGTATATTGTACACAAAGGGGCAATGGTGAGTTGTTGCTTAGTTTTATTCACCCAATGGATGAAAAAGACCACCGTGAGATAGGGCCAGACTTAGGGCTTAAATGTATTCGTTTTTTTATCAATTTAACAGATTGATCTCCTTTAAAAAGACATTTTCAATCAGATTTTTATGTTTATATGAATCAAATTGCAATCAATACAAAATAACATATTGCATCCGCATTTCATTGTTTTCAATAATTTATAAATTAATTATAAAAGACATTTAACAACTCGGAATTACAAAAATCAAAATTATTTAAATTTAAAAATATTATAAACACATAATTAATTAAAATTGACAAATATTTGAGAAATTAAATAAAATTTTACAAATTCCATAATAATATAAAAGTTTCTCAAAAAAAAACACAAAATAGCAAAACAACTTAAAAAAACATTAAAAAACCTGTAAATAGATTCATTTTTTTGTAAATGTAATTGATTGAAATTGAAAATGCAAACTAAAACTATGTATTTGCAAAACTGTCTAAATATGTATGTAAATACAAGTTTAAGTGTAAATTGTAAAAAGTACAAAATAAATTACTGTACTCTACAGCCGTAATGGACACAAAGAGATTTTAACACTTATATTGAATTTAAAGAGCAATTAGAAAAGTTTCGCTAGTTACTTTTCTGCTCCTGTTATTTTATAGCAGCCAACCACTGATTTGTTTTTGTCTAGGTTAGAGTTTGTTTGTTCAAAATTACCTTTTTTATACCCTACATTGGGTTTGTGCTGATGGTCCTATACCCACTTTAAAGTATACCAATCGGCTAAGAATAATTTTATGAGTCGATTTAGCTATGTCCTTCCGTCCGTCCGTCCATATAAACCTTGTAATCAAGATACAGTTCGCAATTTTGAAGACAATTCAATGAAATTTGGCGCATGATCTTCCAGGGACTAGGCCTATTAAAAATGGTTATGATCGGTTCATTATTTCACCTAGCCTCTATACAACTGAACCCCCAAATAGGGCTTATAAACCTTGACATAAAACCGCATGTCGCAATATTCTATGGTCCGGAGATGAAACCTATTATTTTATTAAGTATACCTGAGGCAAGGTATAATTCAACTTTATAATGAAAACTAAATCACATTTTATTTTTGTAACAGATGTAAGATATCATATAGTCGGCCTCATCCGACTATAATTTCTTACTTGTTTTTATTTTGCAACAATATGAGGGTAGTTTTTTTTTTGTGCAGCTTTAATTGAATGCTGTTGTAATTAAAAATAAAAATGATGCATTAGAATTCTATAAAAATATTTATTATTGTTGCCAACTAAGGTTAACTTCATTTTACACATTTACACATTCATTTCTAAAGTTTACTACATTAAATAGATTTGAAAACTAAAACATGTTTTGATTAAATGAAATTAGAAAAGCTCACTAAATAATAAATTTAGAAACTGTATTTTAAATAATCACAATTATCAGTTAAATTTAAAGTATTTTAATAGTATTAACAATAAACAATTAACACTCAAGTATAGCTTTTAGTTTTTCTTTTGAAAAATACTATTTTCAAAATCTATCTATCTATTTCGGATCTATTTCATAATGGACACTTATCTTAACCCTCCCTCCGATATTAAAAGTAAACTCATGACACTATAATGGGGGAGAGCGACTGAAAGTGCTCTATCCGGGTACAAGACATCTAGTGTTTCCTTGATGACTAGTTGCTGCATTATGCAACATTTCATCCATGACACTGCAACGTTAGATGTCATGGATGACTTGATGACTAGTTACTGCATCATAAATTCTAGTACAGAATGAAAATATACTCAATATTACTGATGTTGATGCCCGGTAAGTACAGCCAAGAATGATAACATCTGGACCGAACACGATCAATGATCAGGTCAGTCAAACAAGTTCTTTTTAGCCAAAAACTCTTAACTCAGCAGGTTAAAAGATGATGAAAACTGATCTTAAAAGTAAGCAGAACGTAAGGACAGCTGCAAAAAGCTCACTGGTGTTCCATCTGGATCCACAACATCCACTGTTTCCTTGATGACTAGTTACTAGTACAGAATGAAAATATACTCAATATTCCTGATATTGATGCTCGGCAAGTACAATCAAGAATGATTAAATCCGGACCGGAAGTGGCCCGGAAGTGGCCCAATTTATTGGCTTAGACTTTCGAATTAAAAAAACAGTTTAAGCTGTTACAACAGATCAGAATAGATCAATATTCCAATATTCCAAGATTTATCAGTCCTTAATCTTGCAAACCTATGAGAAAATAACTTTAGACAGACGATCGTTTTTGGAGAATTCAGGCTAGGACTTAGTAGCTTGAAAACCATGATATTATTCTCTCTCACTACCAATCTGTAAATATTAAAAAAATCTCTAATAACAATTCCTGGAATTGTAGAATTGATTACAAAGCTGTTAAAGGTCTTATGATCAAGACTCAATGCAAACGCAACCAATTTACTTATTGGACTAAAGTCTTAGGACTCTGCTATTGGGACCACATTGGGACTTCTACAGATTATGAGATAAAGGTAAAGAAATATAGACGTTTGAAGTAACCATTGTCCTGGAATACAGAATCTTAGGCTAAAATGTTAAGAGATCAAGTTTTACAACTAACTGGAGAATACTTTTGGATATAACCCATTTTATCTGGTAGATTTATCATTGAATAAGCTTTCATGGCTGAAGACTACAACAGGGATTCACACATCTACTTTCTCTTTCCTCTTTTTATAATGTTTAGATCAAAATCGTTTGATAAGAACTATAACCGGAGTCCTTCGAACCTTAAAGATTTTTCTTTTTTTGTTTGTCTTTCTATTAAATATATCTTTCTTAAAGAAGAGAATTGCAATGGAAACGTTCTAATGCTCTAATAAAGTCAAATATCTCATAAAAATCACACATCTCCTTAACAAAATACCCCAACACCTGTTGCCACATAAATACCGTAAAGAAAATCTATAAAAATTTTACAACTTTTTAAAAGTTAAGCAAACTGCTATTTTACTTTTACTTCAATACGACCGCTTCAATTTTTGCTTCCTTATCATTGCCAAACAAACATCCCTTTCGAAGAGTCAATTTTATTATCCATGTCAATATAATGACAACAATTTCTTACATAAACAAAACAAAATGTATATTTATAACAAAAAAATTTGCGCTGTTGTTGTTCTTTTATCAAAACGCAGTCATTGACTTTAATAATTATTGAAAAAATAAAATAAAATTATAAATCCTATTGTTTCTGCTGTGTCTAGTAACAAAGAATGTTTTTTAACAGAATGAAAATATCTTTGTTTTGTGGTACAGTATAGAAAATAAAAGCTTCCGTCCATTATTAAGTTAATGAGTTTATATTCTAAAAATATGATTCACTACGTCTTCATGTTATATTTATTTTGAATTTTTTATTATTTTTTTTAATTTATTTGCAAAAACACATGCAATGTGCAATAATTTGATATCAATTTTATTTAATAATTTTTCACACAGCTGTTGCTGTTGTAATGTAGTTTTTATACATTATAAGAAGTATAATTTATTTCATAATTTACTTTTCTTTTTTAATAATTATCCTTTTTGTTACGGTGCAAAATAAAGTTTATTTGTTTGGATTTATTTATTGTTTATTTAGCTGTTATTTAAGGTGTGATTTCATTTTATCTTTTGCTTTAGATAAAGTCTATTTAATTGTGATTATTAACCCACAAATGCTGTAGAAATAATTCCACATTTATGTAGTATATAATTATTACGTTTTTGTCTTTATCTATAAACTGACCATTTTATCAGAACACATTGAGAAATAATTATCGGTTTTTATACAAAATATGTATACGAGGGTGAAAATAAATGTTTTTAAAAAAGTTCAGTTCTATTTCAGTTTTAGATCAGTTCTAGTTTAGTTCTAGTTCTGTTCTAGTTCAGTTCTAGTTCAGTTCTAGTTCAGTTCTAGTTCAGTTCTAGTTCAGTTCTAGTTCAGTTCTAGTTCAGTTCTAGTTCAGTTCTAGTTCAGTTCTAGTTCAGTTCTAGTTCAGTTCTAGTTCAGTTCTAGTTCAGTTCTAGTTCAGTTCTAGTTCAGTTCTAGTTCAGTTCTAGTTCAGTTCTAGTTCAGTTCTAGTTCAGTTCTAGCTCAGTTCTAATTACGTTGATGCTGTACTGTATTTTCTACAAATTGGTCTTAGAATTCGTCAAATGACGAATTAAATTGAGTATCAATCCAGAAATTAAGTAACAATCAGAATATAAGTTGGCATTTAAGGTTAATATTATTAAAACAAAAAAAGCTAAAATTACGTCAATTTAAAAATAAAGTTCAATAAAACACCTCTACCTACTGCAATTTATCAAAATTAAGTAATTAACTTAACTACTCTCATTTTAAATAACTAAACAAATAAAATATTTCCTTTTTTCAAAACAAATTCAAACACTTATTTTCAAAAATTCTACACATAGTTAATTGGTTTTGTCATTAAAACATATAGACGGTTAATAGTTGATTCCAATGAAAATGCAAAAAAAACTATATAATAAAATTTCAAAACGAAAGAACTGATAACAATGGACGCAACAAAACACATAATGATATTGTAGACCAATACTATAGTTTATTACTACATATAAACATGTGATGGATATATGTAGCTGGAAAAAACGACTCAACTAAGCAACAAAAATTCAATATAGTATTTTATAAAAACAATAATAATCAAGAGTACTTTAGTAGTTTAGCAAAAACAATAAGAAAACCGAATACGTTGTTCTAGTATATAGTAATACAGCAAGTATTACACTATAGTAATGATTGATGTTTTTTTTATTGAATTTGGATTTGTTCAAATAGGGACATATGATATACTATATATAGTATTTACAAAATCATCACGAGTCTATTTATTTTAGTACGTTAGTAGTATTGACTTTATATGTGTGTTTTAAATATTTCTTTTTTTTTTTGTATAAATAGTTTTTTTCTTTGTTGCCATTTAAAGAAAAACTCTTTAGATTTTAGATTAAAAAAAATAATTGACCTTAGAAGCGATTTTTTTATAAGAAAAGTAATAAATTTTCAATTTTATACTAGTTTAGTTATTTTACAAAGGGAAGAAAAGTAACTATAGTATAGTTGATACAAAATAGATAGATGTGGGTCTTGCACATGTCTCTTGAAACATCTTGAGCGACATTTCTTCTTATACATATGTATGTATGTAACATCATTAATTATTGTAAGGTTTTTCAGGGAATTATTTTAAATAGATTGCAAATGTGACAGTGAATATAGTTTGTTAAAGAACAAAAGACAAATATGGCCACCACTATGATACCCACACTGGCTTTGTAAAAGCGTGATGAAACCAACTTTAACTTATTCTTCAATAACCTGGAAGACTTCTTTGGAGAAAAAAGCTTTCCAGAGAGTACATGATTCTTGGATATAAGTACATATATAAGTTCGATTGCAATCGACAGCCAGAAGAAAATTGGGACTATATTAAGTGATAAAATTGGAGGCCCTTAAACGTGTTCTCTTCAAGAGATAAGCTTTGTATTATATAGGTACCTGTTTACTTGGAAATAATATACAACGAAAGAGCGAATATATTTGTTATAAAGGGAAGAGAAAGGAAGTAACGAGGGCCGAACTAAAAACATTGTCAAGAATATCTCATACAGGCAGTTCATTTGGAGTGCAAAAGGACAAGTCCAGAAAAGTTCAAAGTTAGTATAGATTGTAGGTAGACAGCAATCAAAAAAGGATTCTTGAGGAATATAGAGCATGTGGAAGGCATTGAATACTCTTTATTAATGTTCTTTAAATGGACTTTCAAATAATCGAACAATAGACTTTTTGTCGAAAAAAGTCAAAATGCGAAATCGACTATTTGGTTATAAAAAAGTCGATAACTCGACTATCGTCTGTGAGAAAAGTCGATAACTTGACTATCGTCTGCGAAAAAAGTCGAAAAGTCGACTTTGGAAAAAAAGTCGAAAAGTCAGAATGTCAAAAAAAAAAGTCGAAAAGTTGATAAGTCGATTAGTCGAAATAAAGTCGAAAAAAGTAGGAAAAAATCGTTTAAAGTCGAAAACTCGAAAATAGTAGAAAAAAGGCAAAAATAGTTGAAAATTTTAAATAAGTTGAAAAAAAATCAAAAACTTTAGAATAATCGGAAAAACTCGAAAAATGTCAAAAAATAGACGAAAAATATACGAAAAGTCGGAAAAGTAAAAAAAGTCAGAAAAAGACGAAAAGTCGAAAAAGCTCGGAAAATTCGGAAAATTCGGAAAAAGTCGAAAAGTCGACTATTTATAAAATACTTAAAAGTTAATTAAATGAAAAAAGTCGAAAAATCGACTTTTCATAAAATGCAAAAAGTCGACTTTTCATAAAATGCAAAAAGTCGAATTTTAACTAAATGCAAATGTCGAAAATTCGACTTTTCGTTTCAACTATAGAAGGCTTTCATCGAAATTCGATACAACAATCTAGGGAGCGATGTTATTCATGCGCTTTTTAAGAAAAAACTGAATTTTCATGATAAATTTAATTTTTAGATGAAAATTAAATTCTTTGTGAAATAAGATATCTATCTTTGGGACCTATTTTAATTAACAGTTGTTGAATAATCAGTTAAAATATTCGAACATATGAATCATAAAAAGATTTTCTAATGTTCATTTAAAGATCCAAAAAAGTCTTAAAACATTATGAAATAAACACTCGTTTTTAATCTCATATATTGGCAGAGATATTTGGACAAAACAATAAAAACAAACTGACTAATAAATACAGCAATTTAACTATATTTAAAATAAAACATTTGTCCAGTAGTTTAAACTTAAACAGACTGCAGCATAATGTTTGCCAACTAAATAATTGAATTTAAAAAACAATAAACATA
Source organism: Lucilia cuprina (assembly GCF_022045245.1). Taxonomy (NCBI): domain Eukaryota; kingdom Metazoa; phylum Arthropoda; class Insecta; order Diptera; family Calliphoridae; genus Lucilia; species Lucilia cuprina. The sequence continues at coordinate 56,663,633 of NC_060953.1, forward strand.
AAACTTACCCCCAGTGATTGATGATGGCTGCTGTTGTTGTTGATGAAGTGCTGGCTGTTGAATCTGTTGTTGATGCTGAGGTGTTGTTGCAATGGGTGTGAGAGTGTCATCGATTGGCATTATAGCACCACCTGTGACTGGTATAAAATGTGGTTCTATAGTCATAGGAGGAGGTGGAACAGCAGCAGTAACAGCTGGTACCATTTGTATGGGTGCTGTAGAAGGTTGTGAACCACATTCAGATAATTCTTCTTCCAGCTAAATTGAAGAAAAAAAACAATAGTAATTTAAATAAGTTTTCTTAGTAAATAAACAAAAATTTACTAACCTGTGGCACTCCAGCCTGAGGATGCATAACTTGTATTTGACCCATTTGGGGATCATCATAAATATGCATAACTCCCATTTGTTGTGTCATTTGGTCATACATGGGAGTATAGTTGGGACTTAAAAGATTGGGTGTTTCATTAGCCGAACCCATAGAGGAGGCATTATGATTTATATCATCTGAGGAAACAGCATGCATATCAGCAGGACTCATGCCGTACTCATCAGTATATATCGGTTGTTGGTGCCACATCATCGCGCCGCCTTCACCCACAGGCTGACGTTCCTCACCCAGAGGACCAGCAACTCCCACCTCTTCGCCATATTGATATTCCGATTGATTCATAACGGGTGGCAAATAATAACCATAATTATACATTTGGGGTCCATTATAAACAGGCATTGTAGAGAAGTATAGTGGAGTACCAGTTGCCTGTTGTGCAGCAGCACTTTGACCGGGATGTATCATATGTTGTTGTGGTGCAAAGAAAGTTGGATAAGCATAGGGATATTGTGGTGCATGGGTAGCATATTGAGGATGTGGCACATATGATGGTGGTAGGGCTGTCATCATCTGTTGACCATCTGTTGTCTGTTGTCCTTGCATATCTTGCGGATTATTTTGTCCGCCTTGTTGTGGTGCTGGACTGCCTTCGGGTTGAGGATGTCTTTGCATATTGTAATCACCACGTCTTGAGCCACTAGTGCCACCACGTCCGCGAACTCGACGAGATCCACGAGTACCACCACTGATAGCATTGTGATTAGGATTCATAACAGGGCCACCTAAGGCATTTGGTGCTTGTATAGTAACGGGCATGCCACCCATTGGTTGAATGACAGGAGCACCCTGAAACATAATAATATAAGATAATTTGTGAACTAGAACTGAACTAGAACTGGACTAGAACTGAACTAGAACTGAACTAGAACTGAACTAGAACTGAACTAGAACTGAACTAGAACTGAACTAGAACGGAACTAGAACTGAACTAGAACTGAACTAGAACTGAACTAGAACTGAACTAGAACTGAACTAGAACTGAACTAAAACTGAACTAGAACTGAACTAGAGCTGAACTAGAACTAAAATCTATATAAGTTCTTATTTACACTTACCTGTTCTGATGGCGAATCTCCATGTATATAATGTGGTGTACCACCGGGATGTACCCAAGCGCCATGTGGTACAGTATGAGGCCAACCATGTAAATTCACATTGGCGGTAACATTGTTGACATAAACATTACTTGGTATGGCGGCTGGTATCATTGTCTGATACATTGCACCCGGCTGATGGTGATGATGTTGTTGTGGATGATGATGATGAGCAGCGGCTGCTGCTGGCATACCAAGTGTTGGTACATAAACATTTGCTGAGGGTATTTGGGGATTAAATATTTGGCCACCAGTGGCATTTTGTTGTTGTTGTTGCGATTGATAGTTATTATTGTTGTTTTGTTGATGTTGTGGCTGTTGTTGCTGTACAGCTACAGTTTGAGTTTGATTGTTATTTGTGGTTGTAGGCGTTGTTGAAGAATTGTTATTATTGCTCGTATTGTTGTTGTTAGTGTTTGGTGTCGTTGTTGTTTGATGTTGTTGTTGTTGCTGTGGCGTAGAAGTTTGCTGCTGATGTTGCTGGTGTTGGTGTTGACCAGCACCAACTGGTTGCGTATGCTGCGTCATAATTCAATTTCGCACACGCACCTTATGTTTGCCTAACTTCTTCTACTTAGCGTTCTTTTATATGTTTTCTATATTTCTGGATAAATTTAAAGTGCTATTGAAACAAATAAAAAGAGAGTTTATTAAAACATGTTTATAACATAATGAAATTTATTATTTAAATAATATACATATATATTTGGGATTCCCCTTAAACTTATTTAAGATTTGCGAATTGCTTTTAAGTTTATCATTTCGAAAAGTAAAAATTATGGGATTCCCCATAAAACAGTTACATTTTTTTCTGCCTTTTGCTTTGCTCATTTAATTGATATTAAAAAATTATAACTGTCGATTATATTTTAATAATAAAGTATTTAATTTAATTTTAGAGAGATTTACATCTACTTTAGTTATTTATACAGATTATCATGGTGGTATTAGTGTTCAAATTTTGACCATCAATTCATTTTATGAAGGGGTCTTTGTAAGGCGGATAGAATCAAATAAAGACCGATCATTATGAAATTAAATCTTATATGAAATTTATTTTATGAAGGGGTCTTTGTAAGGCGGATAGAATCAAATAAAGACCGATCATTATGAAATTAAATCTTATATGAAACTTAGTTTTGCAATTTTTTGAAATGATACAAAAACATTTAACATATTTATGAGCTCAAAAGCCCTATTAGGGGGTTACGTTTAGATAGGGCTGTACGAAATAATGCACCGATTTAAACGATAGATTTAGTCATTAGCTCAAAAGCATAATAAGACACAAATTTCATTAAAATTATCTTAAAAACTACGACCTTTAGAGTGCACACAAGATTTTTATGGACACACAGACATAACATAGCTAAATGTACTCAGAAAATTATTCTAAATTCAGAAAGTACTTCAGCAAAAACGAATATAGCCCGCTATAGTGATGTAGGGTATACAAAATGTCATTGACGACCGTGTATTACTTTTTCTCCCCATTGAATTGCTGAAAAATTAACAAATTGTACGCTTAAAAAAAAAAAAAAAAAAAAAAAACTTATTTTACAGAATAATGTCTATACAAGACAAATATTTCTTATGCTAAAAGTCAAATTGTTATCATGATAGAAAAAATTAGCAGGTACAGAATGCATTTATTAGCGTTATAACGTTGTTATGACACTGTTGTCGAAACAATTGTTTTGACAACGTTGTGTTGCTAACAAATGTCATTTTATTGTAAAAATTGTTTAGATTTTTTTGTGCAATCAAAATTGATTATAAACATGAGTTTTAGTGAAATTAGTGTTTGTTTACAAAATTGGCATTTAATTTTAATTGTTTTACTAAAATATTATTACAATAAAATTATCTGTGTTACCCCTATGTATTAACATAATCATAAAACTGATAATTTTTCTGCCGACGTGATAAATATTTGTCTAATATAGACATGGGGTTATTATGACCAAATCAACTATTTACTACATTGTAAAGCAACTCTGTATGATAATAAAAACAAAAAACAATAATTTGCCGGTACCAGCAATTCGCCGGAAAATTATTAATTAATTCGCCGCATAATGAAAAATACAAAAAAGACATAACAAAATAAACATGAAAATGCAAATAAACAACTAAAAAAAATCAAATAAATTATTAGCTATTCTAGTTTATAAAAATATATACTTTCTAAAACAAAGAACTTAGAGACAAAGTAACTGGAGAGTGAAGGAGAGGCTAAACAATAATATTGCAAAACTTATTAACAAAGAATGGTAAAATGTAAATAATAAGAAAAAATGTTTGTGCAAATATAATTCTTTTTTTTTTTTCTTTCAATTTTATGCCTTGAATATAAATATCACCAGGCAAAGCAGAGCCGCAGTAGCAATATGTAAAATACAATTTGCCAGCGTATGCAAATTAATAAGAATAATTTTGGGATACTTTGCAAAACAAAAATAAATAGAAAAAAAAGAACTTCATTTACAACCGGCCGGTTTGAACTTTTCTAACCTCATTCTTTTCTTGAAAAAAATTTTGTTACGGGGAATTAGCTCATAGCATACGGAGGACTGCTACAGCTATTTGAGAGGATTAGGGGTTATGGAAAATACTTAAAAGCAACTAGTAGAATTTCTCATATTGATTTAATAAAACTAAGTGTTAATTTGTTAATTATAACTAAAATGTTGGTGTTAAATTGTCAGAATGTCAGACTTACCTGTAAGTTTTTTGTAAAACAGAAACAGATTTTACTAAAATTCACTTGAATAATCTGCTTCTGTTGGTTGTCTGAAATAAGCAGCAAATGTTAAAAATTTTTAATATTTTGTTTAAAATTTTAAAATTTTCTTAAAATCACAATTACACTTTGTACACAAAACTTTGTGGAGTCTTAGTAAAGGAATTTAAAAAAAAAAAAAAAGACAAATGTTCTGCTATTGCTGCTGGTCAACTTTCTTTCAAGTGTGATATCAGCAATTTTTGTCTCATCTTCTTGTTTTACTCCACCACTAAAATCAAAGACACACACTTTCCAAGCAAAAAAAACACTTTTTAATTTTAATAATTAAACTTAGCACAATAACAACAAACTAAACAATTTTTTTTTGAACAATTTAAAAAATAATATTAACAATTCTCAAAAAAAAATCTGGGTTTCTTTATTAATTTTTCTTTTTATTTTTCGTGTACGTTGTTGTTCAACTGTTTTTCGTTGGTTGGCGAAAAAAAAAAACTTTACCTCAAATTGTCTTTGTTTCTTTAGATATTTTAAGACAATTTTAGTTTTTTTATAAAATTGTTTATGTTTAATAATAATTTTACAAAAATGTTTTGTTAATTGTGATTTTTTTTCAAGTTTTCACGGTATTTTTGTTAATTTTTCTTAAGAATTCTGCGGAAATTTCACGTTGCGACCGACATTTAATTATAAGTGCGGCGAAATAAATTAAAAATGACAAATACCAATTGCTATTGTGCTAGAGCGAGTGAGATAGCTAGTGTGGCAGTGTGTCGGCATGTGATGAGAGTAAGTGGAAAGACAATAAAGTAGGATGAAGAGTAATTGTTGACGTTAAGGTGAATTTACATAAGGTGGTTTTGAAGTCGTTTTCGTATAAGGTGGGTGATGCTCAATCAGCTGATATTTATTACACTTAACCCTCTGCGATTGAGGTGGATTTTGTATAACTATTTTACTGACGTGTGGTGTTTGCAAGACATCATTTTTGAAAGCTTATATTTTCTAAGATCTCTTTATTTTAAAACTTTCTTTGTTTATAGTCGATTTTTATTAAAATATTTATTTAACTTCGACACGACAATGCATGTTAAACAGTGTTTATTGACAAGATGCAAATTGAAAAATCTAATTTTTCAGATTTTTTGGTGTCTGTCAGTATACTACGTTAGTTTAAGAGGGTTAAATTGTATTGTGCCCCTGCCGTTCGAGGTATATTAACTAAGGTTCTATAAATCGACTTTCGAATAATCGAACAATCGACTTTTTGTCGAAAAAAGTCGAAGTCGACTATTTTGTTTCAAAAAAGTCGATAACTAGACTATCGTCTGTGAAAAAAGTCGAAAAGTCGACTTTATGAATAAAAGTCGAAAAAAGCCGAAAAGTCTGAAAGTCGAAAAAAGTCGAATAAAGTCGTAAAAAGTCGAAAAATCGAAAATTGTAGAAACAAGTCAAAAATTTTAAAAAAGTGGAAAAAAAGTCAAAAACTATAAAGTAGTCGGAAAAACTCGAAAAAAGTCAAAAAATAGTCGGAAAAAAGTAGAAAGTATGTCGGAAAAAGTCTAAAAAAGTCGACTTTTATTTAAATGAAAAAGTCGTAAAGTTGAAAAAATCGACTTTTCATAAAATGCAAAAAGTCGAAATGTCGACTTTTAACTAAATGAAAAAAGTCGTAAAGTCGACTTTTCGTTTCAACTGTAAAACCCTAATATTAACCATAAGAGAAAGCTCTTTTTGGCAAAAGATCCAGCACATAAACGGCCATCGGTGGACTTAAGATACTTTGGTAAATGACCCATAAGACATTTTCTTGAAAACTGTCCAGCTAACAAACGAACAACAATAAATTTAATTGTTTTGGGTAACACCCCATGACTTTATTCTGGGATTAAACTTTATCCTACTTTTGGAACTTCTGTTTTAACTTATCTTTTATTTTATATAAAATTTTTACAATTTCGACTTTCTCATTGTGAATTGTATCAAGGCATTCATAAACTCTTCACTGCCAAAACGCTGCACCAACTCCTCACATTCCACATCGATAGCATGCAGTAAAGCTTTCTTCTCTTCGCTGCGTATCAATCGCTTAGATATTTGCAAAGACTGAGGAGGTAATTCAGCAAACTCACGTAATTTTGGCCATATAACAGAATCTACTTCGGAATGTTTATAAATGCGGGAAGCAAAATTAAAATTATAGGCTTCCTGAGCCGACAATCTTTCGCCAAATAATAAAACTTCAGAAGCCTTAGAACGGCCCATTAGCAATGGGAATAAATAGGAGGAACCAGCCTCTGGTACAATACCCAATTTAACAAAAGGAGCAGAAAAATAAGCCTTTAAAGAAAACGAAAAATCTCAATTAAAAACTTATACAAGTAGATATCATTAAGTAGTACTCACTGTCTCTGAACACCACACCAAATCTGAAATACCAGCCAATGTGGTACCAATACCTATGCAGGGACCATTTACCAATGAAACTATTATCTTGGGACATTCAATAAAAGATCGCACCATATTTTTGAAAATTTCATTAGATTCGCGTATATAGACATCCATATCTTCTATATCGCTTGATTGTGATAAATCATTACCGGCTGTATAGAAATCGCCAACACCAGTAAATACCACCAAGGTTGTGCTATCATCTTGACCAGCTTCCTGTAATACTCTGGCAATTTCTCCATACGCTACACGATTAACACAATTCTTCTTTTTGGGATTGTTAAATTTAACTACCACCAGCTTATCCTGCTTTTCTACGAGGAGTTGTTTATAGTTTTGATACATTTTTTGGGGGGGTTTCCTTATTGGGTGTGTTCGTATGTATAGAAAAAGGTGTTAATATTTTCTTACAAATTATCAGTCTAGTCTTTATAAACAAAGTCCAAAAGTTTAATCTTAATTAATCGCGGTTATTGATAATAGGAAAACTGTTGTAATCACGGTATACTTAACAAGTTACCAGCACTAATTGAGAACAACCGCACGATTGTCACATTTTTTTTTATATGTAGTTTGACAAACGTGCGGTTTTAGCCTGTATACAAGTCTATGTATAAAAAATTGTAAACAATAAACAGCTGGGCTGGTGATGCCACCTTATATTTAGTATACCCTGCTTTATTTTTATTTGTTTATAAACACTTTAAACTATTTTGTTGTGGTCATTTCAACTTATTGAAAATTTCCTTTTAAATGGCGGAATTTCTTGCGGAAAATAATGCCTGTGGCCAAAATCTATTGCGTATTGTGTCTATGGGTAATTCCATTATAGCAGAAATATTACGTTTAAAAGATTATATACCCGATATATTTCGGTAAGTTTTTTTGTTTTCTTATGCTTTTGGTATGTTATTAGTGATTTTGTGGGCTTTCTTAAAGTTTGGAAACTAAAGTCGACCAGCAGAAATATGGTGAAGTTATAATGGACTTTAGTTATCTTAAAATTGCCGAAGCTCAAGATTTGAAAATTGAACAAAATCCTGAGCTACAAGATTTAGACGATGAATTGCGTGAAAATTATTTGGATTTATTGACACGTTTCTATTTGGCTTTTGAGAGTACTCATCAATATGCTTCGGATTTGCAGCAGTTTATTGATGAATTGAATCGTGGCTATTACATACAGCAGACTTTGGAGACTGTGTTGCAGGATGAGGAGGGCAAGCAGTTGATGGTAAGAAGACAAACATATTGCAGACAATAGCCTGCTATCTAGTTCAGACTGTAGTCTGCTCTATAGTACAAACTATAGTAAACTCTATTGTCGATATTATAGCATTCCCTATAGTCCAGACTATCTGCTTTATACCCCTTACTATTGAATATAGTATTCACTATAGTCCTAACTATCTGTTCTAATCAAGATAGTTTGATCTATAGTCTGAACTGTAATCATAAACTATGGTCTATGCTGAAGATTCCAGTAACTTTTAATACTTTATTAATCTCTCTTACAGTGTGAATCCTTGTATATATTTGGAGTAATCCTACTCATTGTTGACTTTCACATACCCGGCGTTATTCGTGAACGTCTTCTCATGTCTTACTATCGTTATAGTGGTTCGAAATCTCATAGCGATAGTAATATAGATGATGTTTGCATGCTTTTACGTTCCACCGGTTTTGTAGCTCAAAAAAATACCACCACCACCATCAACAGTAGCAAATCTTCTAAAGATGCTGTAGCAAATTATCCAGAATCGTATTTTTCACGTTTTAAATTTGAACAAAATTTCGTAGATATGGTTATAGGACGTCTAAGATGTGATGATATTTATAATCAATTAAGTATTTATCCTCATCCCGATCATCGTTCTACTGCTCTGTCTACACAGGCCGCCATGCTGTATGTTTGTTTGTATTTTTCTCCTAAGATACTGCATTCACAAATCGCTCAAATGCGTGAAATTGTAGATAAGTTTTTCTCCGATAACTGGATTATATCCATATATATGGGTATAACTGTTAATTTGGTAGATGCCTGGGATCAATTTAAGGCTGCCAAGGCTGCCTTAATGCCGGTCATTGAAACTGATGCCATTAAGGGTTTCTGTTTGTTGCACAAAGAAAAAATGGAAAAGATTTTAAAGCAATCCAAGGAAATCCTAAGAGATGGTGTTTTAACGGATTATTTTGTTTTGCAGAACATAACGAAAATCATAAATCTTATACGCCAATGTAATGTTTCGTTGCGTTGGTATTTTACACATGCTTCCCCCATAATTTATGAAATCTCCCGAGGTTCAGTTACGCAAAAAGTGGAACAGATAGTAAAACTAGTGCGCTCGGAATTACATTATGAAGAAAGTGATTTATTTGAGTTGCTATTGAATTGTTCTCAACTGGAATTAGTGGTTAAAGAAATTTTACGCACGCTAATGCAGGAGAAATCACAAAGATGGAATGATTTTAAGAAAGAGGCTTTAGATCGTGTCAATGAATTGAGTGAAGCTTTTTCGGGTTCTCGACCTCTTTCGAAAATTGAAAGTAATCCTCAATTGAAATTATGGTTTGCGGAGATTGCCCAGGAAATAGAAAAGTTGAATTGTGATAATGTTAACTTATCGGGGCGTATGTTAATACAGCTTATACAGGCTTTGGAGGAGGTGCAAGAGTTTCATAATCTTCAAGCAAATATGCAGGTTAAACAGTATTTAATGGAGACCAGGGAGTATTTAACCAGAATGATACAGGTTAGTCAAGTAAAATGAGATTAATGTAAAAGACTTGTGTGATGTTTTCTTTAGTCTACAGTTTCTTCTATATTCTAGACTGGTCTAAAGTCTGGAAATAGTTTGGTCTATAAACTAGACTATATTCTGTTGTTTGACTATTGTTTTGCCTATAGTCCAGTCTATAATTCAATAAAGTTTTATCAATATTTGTATTTATTCCTACTTTATAGATAATCAATGTCAAAGAAAACATTCTTATAAACATACAACTGATTAGTGATCTCAGTTATGCCTGGCATTTAATAGATCGCGATTTTACCTCCATAATGCAAGATTCTATTAAAAAACAACCCAAGTCTGTAATACGTTTACGAGCTGCATTTCTAAAACTAGCTAGTGCATTAGAAATACCCCTCATGCGTATAAATCAAGCTAAATCTGAAGATCTTATCTCCGTATCTAACTACTACAGTTCCGAATTGGCCAATTATATGCGTAAGGTTTTACAAATTATACCCGAGACTATGTTTAATCTAATGGCCCGAATTATACAATTACAAACCGATGTTTTAAAAGAAATACCCACCCGCTTGGAAAAAGATAAACTTAAAGAATATGCTCAATTTGAGGATCGTTATACAGTGGCTAAACTAACATACTCCATATCGGTTTTCACTGAGGGTATTCTTATGATGGAAAAAACCTTGGTGGGTGTAATTGAATTAGATCCTAAGCAATTGCTAGAGGATGGCATACGCAAGGAATTGGTCAAGCATTTAGCTAATGCTCTCAACGTTGGACTAATATTTAGCGCAAATGCTAAACAGAAAAATGCCACTGTAGAATTGGAAACTAAATTAGCCCAATTGGCTAAAACCATGGACGGTTATCGTAGATCTTTCGAATATATACAAGACTATCTCAATGTTCATGGTTTGAAAATTTTGCAACAGGAATTGACACGCGTTATTAACTATAATGTAGAAAAAGAATGTAATGCCTTTCTACGCAATAAAATTCAGGATTGGCAATCCCAATATCAATCCACCACCATACCCATACCAACATTCCCTCCCTTGCAAGGAGATTTATCAAAATCCAATAATTTCATAGGACGCTTAGCGTTTGAAATACTACAATGTACCGATCCACAAAATACCATCTATTTAGATCTGAAAGCTGCCTGGTATGATAAAAAGCCACCACATAAAGAGGTATTAGATTCGCGTTTCTTCTATAAAGTACGTGAGGCCATAGGCCCCGCCGGCTTAGTAGGTTTAGATCGTCTTTATACTTATATGTTTGCTGCAGATTTAAAAAAGAATTTAGATAAATTGCAACGCAATATTGAAAATGATAAAATGTGGTCTACGACATTGGCCAATCTAACAGCTGATCTGGAATCTAAACAATTTGTTAACTTAACTGCTGGAAATCCTTTAAAATTTTATGCTACCTATCATCAGCGTTGGCTTAAGGTATGGCCCACTATGATTGAGTGGATTTTGCAGTTGGGTCATAAACAGATTTTACGACAACAATTGGCATTTGAATTGAATCGTAGTAGTAAGGTGAACGCGAAAAATTTGGAATCCGCTTTGGAGACATTTAATAGGTGAGTTTTGAGTTCGTGGCAAAGAGGAAAGTGGTTAATAAGGGAAAGTTTTTGTTTAACGTACATTCTTGATGTTGATGTTTTATAAATATTTTTATAACTGGAGGATAAACTGGACGATAGGATATAGACAAGACTAGAATATAGACTACACAACAACAACTAAACTATAGACAAGATTATCGAATAGACTATAGATTAGACTATAGACTAGACTATAGGCTATACTATAGACTAGACTATAGAATAGACTATGGACTAGACTATAGACTAGTCTTTAGACTAGACTTTAGAGTACACTTTAGACTAGACTATATACTAGACTATAGAATAGACTATAGACTAGACTATAGACTAGACTATAGACTAGACTAGACTATAGACTAGACTATAGACTAGACTATAGACTAGACTATAGACTAGACTATAGACTAGACTATAGACTAGACTATAGACTAGACTATAGACTAGACTATAGACTAGACTATAGACTAGACTATAGACTAGACTATAGACTAGACTATAGACTAGACTATAGACTAGACTATAGACTAGACTATAGACTAGACTATAGACTAGACTAGACTATAGACTAGACTTTAGACTAGACTATAGACTAGACTAGTAGGCTATAGTCTAGTATATAAGCTGGTCTGTAGACTAGTCTATAGTCAATTGACTATAGACTAGTCTACAGACCAGTTTATATACTAGACAATAGCCTACACTATAGACTAGACTATAGATTAGACTGAAGACTAGACTTTAATCCAGACCATTAACTAGACTGCAGACTAGACTATGGACTAGACTACAGACTTAACTGTAGGCTACACTATAGACTAGGCTATAGACTAGACTATAGAAGAAACTATAGACTAGACTATAGACTAGACTATAGACTAGACTATAGACTAGACTATAGACTAGACTATAGACTAGACTATAGACTAGACTATAGACTAGACTATAGACTAGACTATAGACTAGACTATAGACTAGACTATAGACTAGACTATAGACTAGACTATAGACTAGACTATAGACTAGACTATAGCTTAGGCTATAAACTAGACTATAAGACTGGACTATAGACTGGACTATAGACTATACTGTAGACTAGACTATAGACTAGACTATGGATTAGACTATAGACTAGACTATAGACTAGACTATAAACTAGACTATAGACTAGACTATAGACTAGACTTCAGACTAGACTATAGACTAGACTATAGACTAGACTATAGACTAGACTATAGACTGGACTATAGACTGGACTATAGACTGGACTATAGACTAGACCCTAGATTAGACTATAGACTAGGTTTTCACCAGAAATAAAAAAGAAATTTTTAAAAATTTACGCTTTATTTTCAGATCTCTTTTAAATGAACTGGAAAATCAAGAAACTCAACAAAAATTTAAAGATAATAAGCTATTGGTTGATATTAAAGACTATCTAATGTACACTGGCTCCTATGAGCCTCTGGAACAAATATTTGTATTAAGCAAAAACTCCCACAATGTGGCTTTATTCTTTTTCCTAGTAATTATCGCTCACATAACAAGACTACAATTTTCGCTACAAACTCAAAGTCTTGTAGCTAAATCAACAAAAGATCAAATAGATGGTACACCTCTTTTGACGGGTCTCATCACCATTTTACAACAGTATCACAAGGATGTAAAACTTATGTTTATAACATATCTATGTCAATATGTTAAGGTGTTGGTGGAAACAAATTTAAGGTAAGTGGAAAAAAGATTTTATTTTTATTAATTTTTAGAGCTGTTTTAAATAAATCACAAACTTTAGTAACAAACATGAATTGTGTAACGAGGCCATAACAACTCTACATTTCTTGGATATATTTGTGCGTAAAACCAAACTACCACGCCAAGTATTAAGCGAACGTTTACCGCTTATAATATTAAATCAATATGAATATTTAGGTTTAAGTTTAAAAAGTTGAATTATTTTTTTTTAATAATATATTTATTAAATATATTCCATAATTTTATCAAACAAATGCATTACAAAAAAGAAGAAAATAAATTCTAGAATAACAACGAAACCAAAGAGGGTGGAGGGGGGTTGTTAAAAAACTCTCTATATAAATTTTACCTCTTTAACAAAATGAGGTAGAGTTTTGTTTTATTAGTTTCTTAAACGGTCGTCTTAAACAACAACAATGACGAGGTAATTAATATTTGTGCTTAAGTTAAGGATTTATGTGATAACGGTGGGAGCATTGCGGCCAGTGAATTTAGGCAGTTGAGAAATTTCCAAGGCAATGTCAATCAAAGGTTTTAACATAACACTAGCCTGACCTAAAACATTGTCTTTTTCATAGGAATCGATGTATAAACTGAAAATAAGATAAACAATATATTTTTATTTGTTAAATTTATAAGATATTTGTATAAAACTTACCGTACGGTGGCACCCGAACTGCCAGTACCACTGAGACGCATGACAATACGACTACCATCTTCAAATACTATACGCAAACCTTGTTTAGTAGCCACTGACTTGTCGACAGGATCGGTATAGGCAAAGTTATCAGCTACCTTAACCTTATAGCTTTTGCCTCCACTAGAGAATTCCTTACCAGCAAAAGAGGGATCTGTAATGGTCTTTTCCATGGTGGCCATCATTTGATTGCAGGGTTCCAAATCACATTCTTCATAATCATAACGTGTAAAGTAGTTGCGACCATAAATAGACCAATGATTCTTTAAAATATCCTCAATACCCTTGCCAGTATGTTGCATAATGGACAACCAGGCTAAAACAGCCCAAATACCATCCTTTTCACGTATATGATTGGAACCAGTACCGAAACTTTCTTCACCACACAAACACAAACGACCAGCATCCATTAAATTGCCAAAATATTTCCAACCAGTGGGAACCTCAAAGATTTCTTTACCCAATTTCTTGCCTACCAAATCGACGGCGGAGGCAGTAGGCATACTTCTGGCAAAACCTTGTATGCCATTCTTTTGGAAATAGGGTATACATTCTAAGTAATGGGCAATAGCTGCCAAAGAATCACTGGGTGTAACAAAGAAAGCCTTATGGCCAATAATCATATTGCGGTCCTGTATAAAACAAAAGTAAATATAAGAAATATTGTTTAATAATTAAAACACCAACAACACTACTTACACCATCACCATCAAAAGCTGCACCAATATCATAATCACCATTGGCAACAGCATCCACCAAATCCTTGGCATAAGTCAAATTTGGATCAGGATGTAAACCGCCAAAATCGGGCAAAGGTGTGGTGTGCACCACACAATTCTCAGCAGCACCCAAACAATTAAGGAAAATTTCACGTACATAGGATCCCGTAACACCATTCAAAGAATCAATGCGCATTTTCAAAGGTTTACCCGTTGTCTTCCCACTAACATAATCACGCAATTTTGCGAAATCAAAGATTTCCTTCATGTGATTAACATAATTGGCTACCGAATCAATAACTTCCACCACAAATGGTTGATTATTGACGGTGAATGTATTGGAACCTACTTTACTGATATCCACCTGTAGACCCTTGACAATTTTGTAAGCTTTAATGCCCAAAGAGAGTTCATAGATTTTGTTGGTGAAAGCATCAGGTGCTGGGCCACCATTTTCACAATTAAATTTAATACCGAAATCATTTTCGGGACCGCCAGGATTGTGGGAAGCGGTTAAAACAATGCCACCTGAAAGAGAGTTAAGTAAACAAATTAGTGGAATAGCTGAGGGCATTTTCATACATTTAGTCTTCGATGGAAATCTTGGAAACAAAATTTCTAGAAAAAATGGCCTCTTAAGGACATATTTTCTATAAAAAATAATTCTCTCAATTTTCTATAAAGAAAATAAATCTCATTGAGACAAGATTCCTATAAAGAAAATAAGTCTTACTAAAACGAAGTTTCTATAAAAAAAATAATTCTCATTTATTCACAGTTTCTTTAAAGAAGAAAAGTCTCATTTGAGATAGCTTTTTCTATAAAGAAAATGTGTATCTTTATCTCTCAAAGAGAAAAAATTTATTTTTCTATAAAAATTTTATCCTCAAAAGAGAGAAATAAAGAAAAAGTAAAGCGACATGGCCACACATCAAATTTGTTTGACTCAAACGGTAAGTTTTTTAATTGTGTTAGTAAAAAACTCACACCGCCTGTATACATGAGAGTTTTTTCACTAACACAATCAAAAAACTTACTGTTTGAGTCAAACAAATTTGATGCGTGACCATGTCGCTTAAACCTAAAGGACAAAACTTATCATCGATCACACTTGTTTATCATTTAACCTACTGAGTAATAGTATTGAATGTATTGAATGACCAGTGTGTGATCTTTCATTTACTGTTTGACAACTTAATATGTATTTCGAATTTGTTTACGATAACAAACCTCGGACAATGTCAACTCGAACCTGACCTTCATTTGTATATTGCAAATTTGTTTATGAAAGTTTTTGTTCTTAATAAACAAAATCGTACACTTGATAACTAAATCTTAGCAATAAATTGATAAAGCAAAATGCCTGTAATAACATGTAATTGTAAGCTGATGGGAAAGTTAAACAAACTGATAAGATTAAACAGAATTAATAGATAGAAAACTTAAGCTCGTTAAAATTCTATAAACAATCACGAAAATATAAACTTACCCAAAGCCTTGTTATGGCGAATCAAACTAGAAACAGCGGGGGTGGAAAGGATGCCATTTTGACCCACCAAAAGTTTGGAGACCTTAAAAATAAATAATTTAATCAATTAAAGAAAACAGTATCAATATTTCGCTTTAAAAATACTTACACCATTAGCAGCACACATGCGTATGATAATTTCAGCAGCCTCTTTGCAATAGAAGCGGCCATCACCACCCACTACCAAAGTAGATCCCTTAAGGGCTTCACCATTGGCATCCAAAATACATTGGACAAAATTTTCAGTATAATTGGGTTGAGTAAAAACTTTAACCTGTTTTACAATTAAAAGCAATTTTAGAAAATAACACTTATACCTATTTCCATTTTAAACAAACAACTTGCCTTTTTGCGTAATCCACTAGTACCAGGCTTTTGACCCTCATACACTGTGGTAGCTACACTTTCCACGGTTAATGACATTCTCTAAAGTTATTTTCAAAATTTTAACACAAATTTCAAATGATAACAATATTTTCATCAAATCCTCTTTAAAAAAATCTTTTCACCTACCAGAAAAATTCTATAAAATATTTTTCTTTTCTGCTCTCTTGATAACCGTTTTCAATCTACGTGTTGTATTGTTCTTGCGACCGTCGACTAGCTGCTGCTGCTACTTTTGCTACTGTTAAAATAAGAATTTGTTTTCAACAATATTTTCTACACCCTCCCTACGCGACCCCAGCTGTTTATTGTCATCTTCAATGTCGCTTAAAGGTCATTTATTCCATTTACACATATACTATAAAGACACACTTTTTGTCTTGTTGTTTTTCTAAATACCGGCATCTTTCTGGAATCTATTCATGCGGGTTGCATCTATAAACATGTCTGTTTATCATGCTAGTCATATTGTTTTTATTGTAACTTTGCATATTTATTAGTATTTCTTTAATTTATGGCCGGTTAATTTGTTTAAAAAACCAACAACAAATAGTGTATTCAAAACGAATGCAAAAATGTAAACAAACAAATGTCAAAGCTAACAGCTGTTGTTATATGAAGAGGTGTAGCCAGATTGTTGCTAATAGGTATTTGTAGAAAAAGGGTTGTATAAGTTGGTATTTAAAAGGAATAGGGTTAGCATAAGGTGTTTTAGATGTTGATTGATAGATAAATAGATAGATAGATAGATAGATAGATAGATAGATAGATAGATAGATAGATAGATAGATAGATAGATAGATAGATAGATAGACAGATGGATATATAGATAGATAGGCAGATAGACAGACAGATAGATAGATTGATAGATATATAGATAGATAGATAGATAGATAGATAGATAGATAGATAGATAGATAGATAGGTAGATAGATAGATAGATAGATAGAAAGATAGATAGTTATTTCTGATAGATAGACAGACAGATAGATATTTCTGATACGATATTTTGATATTTTTGAAAGAAATTGGTCTTGGCTAAACTCTATCCCAAGTACCTAGTTATAGTTTAAACGAAGGCCTATCCTACTTATCAACTAATGTGTTATTTACCTTTACTTCAACATTATTGGCCATAAGAGGTTTTTTTTAAATAAGACTTGATAAAAGTTTGATATATTTGAAAAACGCTTGTACAATAAAACTCTGCTTTATTTTATTACACAATTTTATAATATCAAATTTTTGGCCACTATTTAATAGTACCCCAAGCTAAAAAACTAAATAACACATTATTTTCTTAATATAAAATATAAATTGTTATTTGTTTACAAATAAAAGCTGCAATTAGTCACATTAAAAAAATTTCAATATTTAAACTTTATTTAATTGTTTAAAACCCTCCTGTTGATGTTTCAAATATTCCTTACGGCAATCCATATCATCAGCAGGGCGATTATATGGTAACCAAACAGGTTCACCCACAAAATAACGTTTGGCTTTAATATAATTCTGAAATATAAATGAAATAAATACATAATTTATAGCTAATATTTATAAGGAAAATATTGAAATTAAACTAACATTAGTGTCCAATGTAAAACGATGATAAATACCAGCTGGTATAATAATTAAATCTCCTTTAGTTACCGCTATGCGAATCCAATTTTCTTCATTGCTGTAATTATTTTAATAAAATATGTTTTTTTTACTTTTCATTTGGTAATAGTAACTTACTCTCTAACATCAAAATAACCGGAACCATCTAAAACCAAACGAATTTCTTCATCGGTGTGTAAATGTTCAGTAAAGAATGATTTCAATTTATTGGCATAATCGACTAAACATGTTTCTGAACAGGTTATTTCATCTTCATAACTATAGTTTCGTTCTTTACGTAAGTTTTGTAAAACATCATTTTGATAGTCATCGGCATTGATCTGAAATTATTGAAATTGTTAAAACTCTGTTTTTTGGTGGGTATTTAAGAAACCTAGTGTACAGATTAGTGAATAGCGTCTTCTCTTTATTGTTGTTGTTGTTGCTATAATAGTTTGATTGTGGCCTTTAGTACTGTCCCGGGAAAAACATTAGATTGATACAGCTGTCACTTGGTTGATAATATTTGGCCGAATATGACTCGGGTCGTTCCGGAGAGAAGATCCAATTATCGTGGGAACAGAGTAAATTGTAGTCAATTCTATTCGATAGTATAATCTATAGTCCAGTCAATAGTATAGTCTATAGTACAGTCTTTAGTCAAGTTTATTTTCTAGTCTATAACCTAATCCATAGTATAGTCTATACTCTTTCCCACCTACTGGATTTCAAAATTGTTTATTTATTCCTAAATGGGGAACTACCATAAAATTCAATTATGCAAACTCTAACCAAAGATACGCTACAAAAACAACAAGATCCAAATGTCGTGGGAACGGTGGATATTGTAGTCTATTTTGATAGTATGTATAATCTTGCCTATTGCATAGTCTGTTAACTAAAGCTTTATCATAAGCCTTCCATATAGCAAAAACTATATTTTATAGTCTATTCTACTCAATAGGTCACTCTATGGTAGAGTCTATAGTCTAGTCTGTCTAGTCTATAGTTTGGTCTTTCGTCAAGTCTATATACTAGTCCATAGTGTAGTCTACACTCTATTCTTGATCACCTACTTGATTTCAAAAAAATGTTTAGTTATTCCCAAATGGGGAACTATCGTAAAATTCAACTATGACAAACCCTAACCAAAGATACCCTACAAAAACAACAACTTGACTTGACGGATAGGAAAGAATCCCCTTCACCACTCTTTGTCCACAAAATGAACAAAAAAGTGATTGCAATTATTAAGCGAACATACCAGAAAATGTTCCACACCGGTTTTAGTGAATAATTCTTCCAATGAAATAAATGTGGGAGGATTGCGATGATGTTCCAAACGTTGATCGGTTGTTTCATTATCCATTAACCAGGCTTTTACCATTTTTATTCCCAAAAATACACTTAATTTACACACACGAGAAAGAGTTAAGTTTAATCAGACGTTCGACTGTTCACTAAATAATAAATAAATGATAACCTTGTTCAACTATCAAATGAAAACAAAGTAGCCAGACTGTTGACATAAATTAGACAGATCATGTTATAGACTAGTGGCAATACTAAAGATTAAAAAAGCATTGCCAGTTTGAAATTTTTTGTTTTTCTTATCAGGAAATGAAAATCTTAATAAAAAACTTCTAACAATTTGTTTTTTTAATTTTTTATTATTTTTAATAATTAATTCTTTTTATAAACTTAAGACTTAAAATTAAAAATATTTTGTGTTCATTAATTTGTTTTTTTTGTTGTTGTTGTTTATCAATGTTTTTGTTTAGGATTTTACTTAAAGTTGTTGTTGTAGTTCTATGTGTTTGTTGCTGTTAATACAAATACAAATCTCTTCTCATGCTTTGTTTATAACTCAAAGTTGTTGTTTTTGTGTTTTTTAATATATATTTTTTTATTTTTTGGTTTTTAAATTTTATTAATTAAATATATATTGTTCTCAATAAATAAAATAAAAAGTGTTTGTAACTTAAAAACAAAAAAAAAGATTGGTGGTTAATTATAATGTTCTCCTTTTCCGACACAGAGATCTTGTTTGTGTGTTGCTTTCCCTAAGAGAGGGTTACATAGAGATGTTATAAAATGAAACACAAAATATTTAAATTAGGAAAAGAAAACTTAAAGAACGTTAAATTCAAAAAAAGAAAAATGCCAAGAAACGCACACTCTTTAATTCAAAAACGTTTTACAGATGAAATTTTCAAGGGAAAAGCAAAAGAACATTATCATAAAGTGTGTTGATGTTGTTGTATTGAATTCCACCGAACGTTGGTTATCTAGCGGCTACAAAGATGTTTGGCCTAGCCGTAGGCTCTAAGTTTTTTGGGGTTTGTGGGGTTGCAGAGTTGTAACACCTTACATGCTCTTTTCGATCTTGATGAGTTCAGCAATACCATCGTACATTTCCTTGACGGCTTGGAATTCGGTAAGACCCATGCGGCGCTTGTTGGAGATATCGTAGATACCACCTTCGGCTTCAGTGTGTTCACCACGGGTACCGCGGACTTGCAAGTTGTATTTGGCGGCAACTTCTTCCAATTTAGCCTTGTTGGCGGCCAATTTGGGGACCTTGATGTGCACGGAGGCACGGATGGTGGTACCCAAGTTGGTGGGGCAGAAGGTCAAGAAGCCCAAACGGTCATCGTGGCTGAAGGGGATGCGCTTTTCAATTTCATTGACAGCGGTCACCAAACGGCGGTATACTTCACCCAAATCACCACCCATTTGCATGGAGATGATACGCAAATGATCTTCCTCATTGCACCAGACCAAGAAGGTCTTGTTGTCGTTGTGGTAGATACCACGGCCAGAGGGCCAGTAGCGGCAGGCGTTGGCGGCTTGCAAGAAACGATCACCTTCCTTGAACAAGAAGTGATCATCGATCAATTGTTGTTGAACGGACTTTTCCATGCCAGTCAAGGGGTAGAATTTACCCTTCAATTCACCTTCCAAACCGGACAAGGTGGAGGAGACCTTAGCTTCCATCTCCTTGTATTGGGCTTCGGTCAAACAGGGGTTGAAGGGATAGCCTTGCAAAGAGCGACCGCAACGGACACGGGTAGAGATGACGAATTCATTGTTGGGGTCCAAGTTGGAGAAGACGGAGACATCACCGAAGTCACGAGGAGGGTGCTTGTCGGTCTTCTTGAAACCACCATGGTAATCTTCAATGATGGGATCGAAAAGATCAGCGAATACTGTGTAGGCTTCAGCATCGGGAGCATAGATACCGACACCGGAATCGTGGTTCTCCAAACCGGATTGGATGCAATCCAACAAAGTGGATCCGAAGCTGGGGGTCTTCTTGTTCTTTAGGTTATCGAAGACTTCCTTGGTCAAGTACTTCTTCAACAAGGACTTGGAGTCGGAGGCAGCCAATTTGGCATAACCTTCTTCCAATTTAGCAAGAACAGCAGCATCAACCATGGTGTCTTGTTTACTAAAATGAAAATAGAAAAAAAAATAGAGAGAAATTAATTAAAATGTTTAAAAATAGTAAAAAGTTAAGAGAAATCTTGTTTTTTTTAAAGCTTACAGTGTTGCAGTTTTACACCATTTTTGACAAAATCTTTTAGGATTTGTGGGCGGTGTTTTAACTATAACTTGTGTTAAATGACAAATTCTTTTTAAGGAAAGCATTTTGGAAATGATTTTTTTTTGTTTTTTGGTTTTTGTAGTCAAGAGCTAAAATATTTTAAATAATTTGTAATAAAATTTTCACAGGGCTGTGGAGTTTTAAGAAAAAAAGGCGTTGCCAGTTAAAGAAATTTTTAATTTTTAAACAAAATTAAGTTTGTTTTTAAAATGTTTTCAATATTATTTGTTATTTTATAAAATTGCATTTTAAAATATATTTTTTTTAAGTTTTGTATTGAAAATGTTAATATTTTTGGAGATTTTTTTTTAGTGGAAGAAACAAATATTTAAAAAGGCGTTGCCAGTTCAAAAAAAAAATAAAAAATTTCCCGCCTTTTGTAGATTTTGCTTAATTTTCCTAAATTTTATTTAAAATCAGATAAAGATGTTAATTTAATGAGTTTTTTTTGCATAAAGCAAGTTCAGGGTTGGTTTTCCTTCTTATTTTTTTGCAATGAACTCTTTTGTGTCGGTTATTCAGCGCTGAAAACTTCGTCATCGTTTACTTTTGCAGCAAAATAAATATTTTCCTAGAAAAAAGGGAGTTTTTCGTTTGAGTTTATGTACAAGGAAAAAACTCTCCCTTAATAAAAAATAAAAGGAAGAGCTGCCGGACACGTGACATGCGCTTTTTAAAGGAGTGCCGCTGTCATTGTCTTTTGTATGTAATGAATACTTTTTTGTTGTTTGTTGTATACATACATATATGTATATGTATATATGTACATATATATATCCAGAGTTTAAATAGTATATAGTACAAAATTATGTATAAGTTAGATGAGTAGATATTAAAAACATGCAAATGCCGGTATGGGTAAGAATTGTGTGACCACTTTGTTTTGGATTTTTCTTTGCTTGGGGTGGAGATTTTTCCTCATCAACGCCGGACTGTTGCTTTTATGTCTGTTTGGTTGTGAGGTATGACTTTTTATGCATTTTTAGCACGCGATTTATTAAACTGGTGGTTGCTCCTCTTACTTGCTCTTGGCTTGAGCTACATATACATATGTATGACAAATCATGCATGCCTGCATAATTGTATGCTTTTCTTCTTCTTTTTTTTCTGCCATTTTTTTGTTTTAGTTAGTCCAGTATCTATATTCTACCCTATTCTTCCAGACTATAAAGTCTAAAATTAATATGACGTCAACTTTTTTCCTTTTTTGTGAAAAAGGAAAACTCCTTTCTTTTTTGCTTTAAATTAAAAGTAAAGGACTAGGAACTGCTTTCAAACATTAAAGTATTCCAAAGGGGGTTTATAGGGGGAGAGATTTTAACATTTTAGGGTGTATACTTAACTAGTCAATAAAAGATAAAACTAAACAATAATTAAGATAAAGTACAAACCTTAAACTAATATTAAAATACCACAAGTTTGAGTCACTAAGTTAATACATTCTACCTACTCTTACTAAAATAATCTAAATAAAGTTTAATTGGAAGTTTATAATTAACAAATAAGCTTCTCAAAGTCTCTCTGTCTGTCTGTCTGTCTGTCTGTCTATCTGTCCAACATTTCTTACTTTTTCTTTTAATTCTTTTCCTTGAAATCAACATCTTGAAACCAAAACCATCATAAAAATGTTGATTATGATGACAATGAGAATGATGATAATGATAAGTATGACTACGAAGACGACGTTGATGATAGTTAAACAAGATTACGAGTCTACATTATGACTGTATGACATGCTCCTTGTTAAAAAAATAAAAGTATATTGTATTATAAGTAGATGTATGTATATAAATTTGCCAAGTACTTAAACAAATTAAGTGGTCTTGTTAAATATGATGAATATTAAAATTAAGTAACTAAAGATACTGTTGTTTAAAAGAAATTGACAAAAAAATGTATAGAAAAATTTTTAAATTTTTTATAAAAATATTTTAATCATGGAGAAGAGCTACTTGTATGCATTATTAAGTTATATTTCCGTTTGCTTAAGAATACTTTCGAATATTTAAGCAATTACTTTTGAAAATGTTAATTTTTATTAAAAGTTTTTGAAATTTCAATATTTTCAACATTTTTGCAAAGTTTTCAATTGAAATTATTACAATTTAGAAATATTTAAATTAGTTTTAAGTTTATTTAGATAAATTGTTTAAGATTTTGCTTAATTTTGAAAAACTCTTTAAATTTGTACAATTTTGTAAAAAAATTCTTGAAAATTAACAAAATTTCTAGAAAATTAACAAATTTGTTCAAAATCTTAAAGATTTGAAGAAAAGTTCTTTAAAAATTTTGTAATTTCAAGAGTAATATTATTCAAAATATTTAAATATTCAAAACTTTAATTTTTTTTTAGCAATTTACCATTTTTTCGAATCTTGAAGGATTTTCAAGTCAAGTAGAGTCGAAGAGACTTAATTTTGAACATTTCTTTGTGTATGTTTTGGAAATTTTTATTTATTTTTTTTTTTAAATCTACAGCAATTTACAAATTTTTTTTTCGATTCAAATGATTTTTGTGAAATTTGTTTAAGAGAATTTAAAATTTTTAAAATGTGAACATTTTAAAAAAAATTTATTCAAATTTTAGATTTAGAATGATTTTTTTTTAAAAAAATTCTTTAAAATGTTGAGATTTTCTTTAAAATATTAAATTTTTTGGAAATTCAAAAAAATTACAAAAATTTTGATCTTTTGCAAGATTTATTTAATTTTTAAAAAATGCAAAATTTAAGAATTTTTGTAAAATTTCAGATTTTTAAGAAAATTTCTTAAAAACTTTTCCAATAATTCCAATATTTTTCAAGATTAATAATGATTT
The DNA here is from genome assembly GCF_022045245.1 of Lucilia cuprina. Taxonomy (NCBI): domain Eukaryota; kingdom Metazoa; phylum Arthropoda; class Insecta; order Diptera; family Calliphoridae; genus Lucilia; species Lucilia cuprina. The sequence goes on from NC_060953.1 coordinate 56,687,793, forward strand.
TCAAGAAGTTTTGTTTATTATTATGTTTTAAATGTTCGGAAATTTTCGATTTTAAAAGGGATATTGATCACAAAGGTGATCAATTGATCATTATTGATCACTAAGGTTTTTACTCTATTTTGTTTTAGCTTTTGAAAAACTTAAAAATTCGTTCTCTCTTAACCAAAAAAGTTATTAGTTTAATGATCATTTGAAAATGAAATGATCTTTAAGATCAGCTTTTTTCGCCTTTAAACTTTTTCATTAAATTTTTGTGGTTTTGGAAGATCTCTATTACGTACATAGTCTAAGTGATTCAAGATTATATTCGTAATTTTTAAGCTATTGAAAAAAAGCCTACAGAAAATTTCAGACTATGATCTGAAGATCATTGATCGATTGTTATTAAACGATCTTTTACATATCAGTCAAAAAAAGAACTGAATTTAAACTTCAATTCTTCTTTTAAAGCCGACAAGTTGTAGAAGACCTTCGATTCCATGGCCTTGTAATGATCGGCTTTGGGAAAGTTTTCGTTTCAAGTTTAGACAAAGACAAAAACACCTGTTGATTTTTGTGTAATAACATTTTGAACTAATCAAACCATTTTTAAGTTAAAATAACTGTTCACAATCAAAATTTTGAAGTTTTTATAGTTCATTAGTGGTTTTCAGTAGTTTAAAGACAAAATTTTTAATGTTAAGCCAATTTTCAAAACAAAATATAGTTTTTATTTAAAATCTTAAAGGATTTCTTATAGCAGATTCAAATTTTATTTAAAAATTCAAACATTTTCATTTAATTTGTTAAAGATATTGAAAAATTGTTTAGAAAGTGTGTTATACATCAATTTCTATAAAAAATTGATTTTAAAAGTTTTAAAATTTTGATAAAACCTGAAAATCTTGCAAAAATTTCTTTAAATTACATAAAAATGTTCAAAATTTTAAAAGCTTTTTGAATTTCTTGAAAAACGTTTATTTTAAAAGGAATTTCTTAAAAATAGCAACAAAAATTTCAAAATCATTAAAAAAATAATTTCAAAATTTTGAAAACACTTTCAAAACCTGAAAATCTTTTAAAAATTTCTTTAAATTACATAAAAATTTTCAAAATTTTCTTTAAATCATTGAAAAATGTTTATTTTAAAAGGAATTTGTTTAAAATAGCAACAAAAATTTCAAAATTTCATTTTAAGTTAAAGTTTAAGCATATGGTGTAAAACCCGGAACTTTTTTCTATATAGTATTAATATATAAAGACATATGTTGCTGACCCCTCCCTAATTTTTTTTATTTAAACAAAAATTTTCAAGTTTTTCACAATTTTTTGTAAAGTTTTAATAAAACACAAAACAAAATGGGTAGAAAAAGTCTACGAAACAGTTTTTAAAAGTTAAAAATACTGAAAACTAAAAAAAATTAAGTAATAAAAACCTGTTACAAATTTCCCTCTTTTTTTTCAACAAGAAATTTTAAGCTTTCTAATAATATATAAAAAAAATTATAGAAATTTTAATTTAAAAAACATATTTCTTAACAATTTCTTATTTTTGTTTAATATAAATTGAAAATTTTAGTAAAATATTCTATAAAAACCCAAATCTATGCAAAAAAGCAATTTTTTTGAAAATGAAAATACACACCCTTCTGCATTAGTGGTAGCATCACCATTTGCCTCAGTTGTAGTGGCGGCTGATGCTTTGTCACCGTCAGCGGTGTTTTCAGTAGCATTAGCGGCGTTAGCATCACCATCAACCACTTTGTCCTTTTTATCCTTGGATGCGCAACCGCCCATTTTGTATGAGTTTTGTGTTTTTTGAAGAGTGTAAGAGTTTTATTTAAGATATAGAGGTAAAAGTTTTTTTTATAAAAATTTGGCGATTTTGGTCACAAAAGTTACAGTATGTAAGTTTTTTTTAGTTTATGATAAAAAATATAGTTTTTTTTATTTCTAAAAAAATGTTTTTCGTTTTTGTGTCTACTAGTTTTTAAGCTTAAATTAATTAGCAGGTAAAAAAATTAAATCACACTTTTTTGGTTGTTGCTTCCTTTCTTTTAATATATATATTTTAATGATATATATGTTTTTTTTAATATACTTTTTTGAGAATTAAATTAGCGGAATGTTTTCTTGGGATTGCTTGATTGTTGGTTTTCAACTAGGGCGCTGTCTTGTAAGAAAATGTGTGTTATTTTTTTTAGAAAATTGTTTATTTTAAAGAGGGGATTTCTTTTTTTGAAAAAGTGGTGGGTTGTATGTATGATTTTTTTTAAACTATTTTCTAGTAAATGTAAAAAAGTTTATTTTTTTAATATTTTTTATGCAAAAATCTAGTTTTTTTCCTTTATTTTTTTAACTGTTAAGTTGTTTTAATTAAATGATTCGTTGGTTTTCTTTATAAGGACGTTATAATTTATGATTTTCGTTTATATTTCTTTTAGATATTTTGACAAAAAAATTCACAACTTTTTTTTCTTTTGCTATTTTTACGGTTTGATTTGTGCAACTGTTTTGATTTATTTAATAAATTACTATTTTTTTAAATTTGTGCGTTGGGTTTTTTATTTTTTTTTAATTTATTTATTAATTTCTATATAAATTTTGTTAGAAAAAATTAAAGTAATTCTTTTGACGAAAAAAACTCTTCATTTGCTTGCTTTGCCGCGCCCAAAAGTATACTATATACTAGACAAAAAAATTGCTGGTTTTTAATATAAAAATTATTTTTTTGCTGCTTTTCCTTTTTAGCTGCTGCTTCTTTAGTTAGAATTTTGTTTCAATTCTTTCTTTTTATTTTCAATTTTTTATTTTCTTCTTTCTTTTTTTTGATGTAATTTAGCAAGCGCGCGCTTTACCGACAACAAACGAACACACTCGGAAATTTATAAGGAACTAAACTTCCAAATCCTGTCGCTACTAGTGTTAAGCTGTTAAAGTCTGGTTGGAAATTAAAATTTGTAATGAACGATACAACAACGTCTAGCTTGTTCTAAAGTATCTCGAAAAATATGGTGGTGGCTGCATACATATTATCTACATGTACATGTATGTTATGTGTGTAAGTTTGTATGTGTATGAGTGTGTTCTAGAGCAGCCGGCATACATTTAGCGCAAGTGTATTTTTATACCGTTAAATGCTGTATGTTTATGCTGTTTAATACTTGGGTGCACCATTAGTACTTAGTACACTTTATAAGCAGGGCTGGGAATGTCTACATTTTAGGCTGCTATAGTTATACACTTGGGTCGTCCTTTTGGTCCCTTTGTCATAATTTAAAATTCATAATTAAAAACCTTTTGCATTACAAAAATATATACATTTTTTTTAGTTTGGTACTTTTTAATTATTTTGCGGTTTTGTTTAAAAAGTACCTAGAGTTTTTAGAAGTTTGATAATACAAGATATTTCTTTAGTTTATTTATAATATTATTTTTTAACCACAAATTCTGATACAAAACCTGGTACTTTTTTATTTCCCCAAGTACCAAAGCGTAAAATTACTTTAGTTTAAAGAGAATCAACTATTTTTTCTTTATTTTTAAACAAAATCACAGTAACATCCCTTTAAATTCTTTTAATTAAACTAGAATTACAAATCTGGTACTTTACATACTTTCTAAAAGTACTTTTTCTTTAAAATTCATAAATATAAAACGAAAGAAAGTATTTTTTTTAAGAATTAAATAAGAAATATCTTTAATATTGCTTACAATTTAAGAAAAACATTAAAATTCATTCTATTTAGGTTTGAACTTTGGTAATTTTTCTTCCTAAGGTCCTTTTTTGTAAACTTCTTGGTTTTATTTGTACTTTGGTGCTTTTTCTTCTCAAGGTACTTTTCGAAAACTTTTTGGTTTTACACAACAATAGAACTTTTCGATATTAAACAGATTTTTACTAAAATTTCAAATTTTTTTATATTTTGGTTAAAATTTTAAAATTGGTACTTTTTTCCCTAAAGTACTTTTTAAATTTTGTTTTATTTTAATTAAAAATTTAATTTATTTTAAACAATTTATGGAAAATATTTTGAAATTTTAGAGAAAACTCTTAATTTTTTTCAAATTTATTTCGATTTCTGTTTTAATATGAAATTTGGTACTTTTTTCTTAAAGTACTTTTTCTTTATTTTAATGAGAAATATGACTTTCTTCTCAAAAATTTATTGCAAATTCATAAATATTTTACAAAAATTTCATAAAATTTATCAAATTTCTTAAATTTTAATGTAAATTTGCTCTATGGTACTTTTTTCCATTAAGGTACTTTTTTAAGTTTCTTTTAATTTCAATCAAAAACATGACTTTTTCTTCAAGAATTTATTGCCAATTTCTTAATTTTATACAAAAATTTCCTAAATTTTCCAATTTCTTTGGTTTTAGTTCAAACTTGAAGTTTGGTACTTTTTCCTTTAAGGTACTTTTTTTTATCAATTTTCTTTGGTTTATTAACAAATTTAAAACATTTTTAAACAATTTTTAACAATTTTTTTCATATTTAAACAAAATATCTTAAAATTTTGGATTTGTTTTTTTAATTTTTATTGAAAATTTTGAAATTTGGTACTTTTTTTCTTCCCAGGTACTTTTTAGTTTTTCTTGTTTATTCACAAATATTGAAGTTTTAAATTTTTGATTTTTTTAAATCTAGATTTATATTTTCGTTTTTTTTTTCGTTTTTTTTTTTGTTTCCAAATTTTGACATTTCCCTTCTCTGTTTAGTTCTTTTTACAAATTTTAAATTGTGCTCAATTTTTGCTATTGTAGTTGTCATTTATCTGGGTGGGTGTTTGTTCGTGTGTATGTTGTCATGATGCTCGGGTTTTAAATATTTCCTATTTGAATTAAATTTGAGCGTAGGGTGACTTTTGTTTATCGGAGAGAATACAGTTAGAAAGAGCAGAGAGAGAGCAATTCTTAAAAGGGTGGCTGCTGCTAGCATTATTTAGTTTTTCTTATTTTTTAACAAAAAAAAATTATAATTAAATAAATATTCTTTATTGTTAATCTGTTTTTTTTAACAATTAAATGCCGGTTTATTGTAAAAATCCAGCTACCAGTAGGATTTGAGTTTGGAGTAATAGGGGATTGATTGTCTATTGTCTAGGAAAGTGGTCGGTAAACTTTGTATAATTTTTCCAAATTTATGTTTCAACAAATGTGTTTGTTTGTTAACATCGGGAAAATATGTTCATTTTGAGAAATATTTTTAATAAATTTTAAAGTTTTTATAAAAAATTTGGTTTTTTAAAGTGAATATTGAAATTTTTGTTATTGTTAATATGTTGATTTTTAAAGAAATATTATTAAAATTTTCTAAACATTTTTCCATATTTTTTGGTTTAAGTGGAATACTTTATACCGCACTTTTTTATTATTTGCATATTTTAAAGCATATATTGTATTGAATCCTTTTTTAATATTGTTTATCATAAAACTCTATGTCTATACATTTTATGACAAGTGTCTCTCTCTCCCCCTCGTTTTTTTTATTTTTATAGCCGATAAAAGCAATAAAAATTAATTTCTTGTCTTTATTTTTATACATAAAAACATGTACCAAAACCATAAATCTTTAATTACACCCCATAGACATAAACTCAAATATTATGGCAAAAACTACTATAACTATATCTACAACTATAATATTTCCTTTCAATCTTTATAATTTTTTCCGCTATTTTGACACACACCAAAAAAAAAAAGAAAGAAATCATATTGATTGCACTGATTAAAATCCCCAAACGATAAATAGATTTAATTTCGTTATAACTATAACATTGCAAAAGAAATTGGGAGTCTGCTTAGAAAAGTTTTTTCATGATTTATTGCTAGAACTAAGCAGGGTAATATAAACTTATCAGCGCAAACACACTTCAATAAATCTTGACATTTTTTTATTTTCTTGTTGTTCCTTTTAGTAAAACTACTACTACTAAAAAGGACCTTTTTTCTTCTAAATTTATTTAGTAAAGAAATGTTAAGAAAATAATATGGACAACTTAAGCTGGATTATTGTTATACAGTGATGACACACATATATGTATAACGACAAACCGGATAAAGGATTTCAACCCCCTCCCCCAAAGCCCCTTAAGGCAACAAGCTTTTAGTTTTCACACAATAAATTATGGAATTTACAATATGACTACAACACTACTATACCACAATTAACCCGGAATTTGTTAAGGCTTTAAAAGAGGGATGTCGTTGTCTATGATTCATTTAGGGCATTAAATAGAAAGGCTAGTCTTGTTTAACAGGGTGGCAAAATCGAGGTGTGGGTTGTGTCTTTTGGGGGTTGTTGTCATTTTTTTGTTTGCTATTAGAAAAAAACTGTACTATTTTAAGTTTTATTAAAATTGGTAAAAGAAAGTAAGAATGTTTGCAATTTCTATTGAAATAATAAATTTGGTACTTTTTTGTGATGGTGTAAGGTACTTTTTACCCGTTACTTTGGTTTAAAAAGTAATAAAACTTTTTTAAAAGAAGTTATTGCAAAAACTTTATTATCCTTTAAAAATTTTGCAAAATTTTCCTCCATTATAGTTCAAATTTGTGTTTTGATACTTTTTTTGCCTGTTAAAGTACTTTATAAACATAATTTTCATTTGTTTATTGGAAATATTTTGAAATTGTACAGAAATCTTTTTAAATTAAAAAAAGAAATTTTAAGTTTTCAAACTGTTAAAACGTTATAAAACTAGTTACCATTATAGCTACTGGTAGTGTAAACATTCATTAGGGTGACCCATTATGTCTAGATAATAAAGTCAAAGCAAGCTTTTTAAAACTTCTCATATTTTATATAAAATTTGTAAACTTAAAATTTTTGCAAACATTTCTTTTTTTTTTGTTTCAAACATAAGTTTCATTTTTTTTTGATAAATAGTTTTCAACAAATTTATTATTTATTTCATTTCACAATGAAAACAAAAATAATAATAAACTTCACTTATAAAAAACACTATGCGTTTTGTCTTTAAAAAATTTTCTTTACGCTCTAGTTTTTATGAAAAACTATTGTGTTTTTTTTTCTCTCAATGATTTGCTAACATGCTTTATATTAATTATTAGTTAAGAAAAATAAACAAAAAAAAAAAAAACAAAAACAAAAAGTAAATATTATTAATAATATTAAATATTATTAATTTCTCTAAGTGTATTTAAGATATTTGACAGTTGTTTACAATTAGTTTTTAAGGTTACTTCACACGATCACACTTTACGTTACACACTTTAAGTCTAATGAAAATGTAAAATGAAATTCCATCCGCATAACAGAAAAGAGAATAAAAGTCATCTGATTTATATATACGATTGATATAAAACTATAACAAAGTTAGATGGAAACAGCTGGTTTACTTTTTTTGTATGTGTTTTACATAAAAATACATTCCTGATCTAATGCAACTTGTTTTTTGAATCATTACAAAAACTGAAGACTGTCAAATTTTCCATCCGCATTCTCTTTTAAAATGTAAGACCTGGTTCACACTGGGAAACTTTTGTAGAGAAACTTTTGTGAGAGAAAGAGATGGTTGATATTTTTTTCCATCTTAGACACAAAAATCAAATGTTTCCCAGTGTGAACCAGGTCTTACATGTTGCGTTTAGACGATCCCATCCATATTCTTCTACACAAAATTTTGACATATCATATTACTTGAGTGATCGTGTACAGAGGGCTTTAGTAGTTTTCTCTTTCTAGTCATTGTTTTTAAATGCTTTAATTGACATTTAAACAGTTACAATAAAGACTAGTTTTTTCCCCAGTGTATTTTTAGTTATTTGACAGTTTAGTATTTGTTTTAAGCCTAGAGATGCTACTTTGCTGCTAACATTTGTTATTGTTGGTGTTGTGTTTATTCACTCAATTTGTAGAATTTGACTTTTATTTAGGGGTCTTTTGTTTTGTTGTTTGGTATTTTTTTTTTCTAAATTATTTAATTGCATTTCAATTGTCTATTTTAATTCTACCACACCACCATATTTATGCATATGTACTTTCTATCTTACACACAATACATATGTTCTGAAATATTCTCTACTATTGTCCATTAAAATCTTTCTCACCCTGTCTATCTTTACGTTGTGTTATATTTTTGACAGCTTTAACAACATAAATTATATGGGGATGTTACAGTTTGTTCTAATGTTTACTTAGAGGATGGATGGATGACGCATAGAAATTGACAGTTAAGTAAAAGAGTGTGTTTTTTTTTTGTATTTTTCTAATGGTAATTGTTTAGAAGTTTAGGGATTTTGTTTGGAAAAGTTTTTTAAGGGACGTATCCTAAGGGATTTAGTTTATCAGGGAAAATGTTTGAGGGAGAGTTTGCTAAACTAATTAGAAAATGTTTGGCAAACACTTTTACTTGTTTAAAGTTAAACAAATGATGCAATTAAAACGTTTTTAGAGCATATTTGCTTAAAGTCGACTTTTTTTGAAGTTTATTTTTTTAACACTATTCAGATGTATCTAAAGTCTTAAAGCTGGCTTTACACGATCACACAAGTAATATGATCTGTCAAAATTTTGTGTAGAAGAGTATGGAAATGTAATGAAACCCATTAACCCATTACACATTGAGAGAGAATACGGATGGAAAATTTGACAGTCTTATGACTCTCTTCATTTTTCGAAATTATTAAAAAAAACACGCAGGTCGTATTCGATCAGGGATGTATTTTTATGTAAACACACACAAAAAAAGCAAAACAGCTGATTCCATCTTACATTGTTATTGTTTTATACCAATCGTCTAAACACAAAAAATATAAATCATATGACTTTATTATCTTTTTTTTGTTATACGGATGCAATTTCATTACGTACGTAAAGTGTGGTATCCTTAAGACCTGGTTCACACTGGGAAACTTTTGATTTTTGTGTGTGAGAGAAAGAGAAAGAAACTATCTCTTTTTCTCACTCACAAAATCAAAAGTTTCTCAACAAAGGTTTCCCAGTGTGAACCAGTACTAAGCAAACAATTGTCAAAAGGTTTTACAACTCCTATTTACAAAAGACAAACACTTTTCTTTATATCAATTAAAAAAAAAAGCCTAATTATAATTTCTTCTATATGGCAACTTTAAAATATCATAACACTTGAAGAAAATAATGTGCGTTAAGTGTTAACTATATAATATAAAGAACATTTCCGTACTTGAAGACTCAACAAGGATTTTTTTTTTCAAAATAATAACAAAACTGACATAGAAATAATAATTTAAACATACTTTGAGATATACACATACATATATCCACACATGTTTTCTTAATTAATAGTTGGATAAAATATATATAGAAAACACGCACAAAAAAAGGAAGCTGTTGAATAAACATTCTTTCAAATATTGTTTTTGAGGTTTCCAAAGAGCGGGCACAGCACAGCAACGCACCGCAGCACACACTTGATATCATAACAAATCAAAGATTGTATGGAGTGTATGGAAACCCAAACAACAGGCATTTAGGTGTTGAACAATCTATATCCTGTCTTTAAATATAAAAATATACAAAGGAAAAAACACTTGACTTATTTATAAAAATCATACAAATAAACTATAAATATATACAGTATTGTACAAAAATTAAACTCCTTTTCACCACTAACAAAAACATATACACCTCTATCGCTAATAGAAGTGAAAATTTTGTTCTCCAGAAGGAAAAATTGCTATCGCGAACTTGTTGTGAACAATTCATTTACAATAGTTGATTTTGTATAGAAAAGCTGTTCAATGTTTACAAAATTTCATCAACATTTCACGTGAAATTATGATTGGCGATAGGGGTGATAGTATTTGCATAGTAATAGTTGTTTAATTTTTTTATAATACTGTATATAATAATGTTTAACATCTCTCGTGGAACCAGGCAAACATACATATGTACATATTGCCGGTATGAGTAGTTCAAAGTACTGTATAGGTTATGGGCTTTATAAATAATTGGTTTGGTGTCAAGGAGTGAGAAACTTTTATATAGTATAGTTATAACTCACTAATAAATATAAAAACCTGGGCAATGGTTAGAGAAATAAATACATATATACTCAATAGCAAGGGTTTAGAGTTTGTTAGAAAACTTGTAGAGTTGATTTTGGGTAGTGGGTTGGTTGGTTACTTTAGTATAAACTATTAAACAGAGTATATGTGCGTATAGAGAGATAGAGAGAGAGTAAATTTTACTCAATATTAAAAGTATTTAGGGTGTGAGCAGTTTGGAATAATGGGAATATTATAGAGGAGGTCAAAGTAAAATATGACTCAAGTTATTAAGAAAATAAGCGGGATATTGTAGGTAAAAACATTCCTCAGATTCACTAATACCCAGCAGTTCGACAAAGTGGCAATGTATTCGTAAGACAGTGATTTTCACTGTCGTCTAACGTCGTCACGGTTGTACTTACTCTTTGTAAACGAGGGCCAAGATAAACGTCACTTTAGTGTACCCTTTCTAGGGGAGAGAATACTGTATTGTATTATTATAAAGGACACTTCACACGATCCCACTTTACGTACGTAAAGTCTAATTAAAAAGTAAAATTAAATTGCATCCGTATAACAAAAAAGAGAATAAAAGTCGTATGATTTATATTTTTTGTGTTTAGACGATTGGTATAAAACAATAACAAAGTAAGATAGAAACAGCTGTTTCACTTTGTTTGTATGTGTTTACATAAAAATACATCCCTGCTTGTTTTTTTGAATCGTTTCAAAAAATGAAAAGAGCCATTCAACTGTCAAATTTGTTTTTTAATTGAACCTGCAGTCAGGGGATACCCTCTTACTTATACGATGCATTGCGTTGGAACTAGGATAATAGGTTGTGGGAAGGAGTATAGAGGGAGTAGTGTTTGTGGACATTTGATTTAAATCTTATATCGAAAGTGGCAGGAAATACCTCTGCAGGAAATTTATTCCAAGACGATCCCATCCGTACTCTTCTACACAAAATTCTGACAGATCATATTACATGTGTGATCGTGATCGGGTTTAGGGGTGTATAGTTAAAAAAAAGTCGACTTTTGCAATTTAACTTTTATTTAAATTCGATTTTGTTTTAATTGTTGCAAGTTTGACTTTTCGAACTTTTGACGTTTAACTTTTGTTAAAGTCGACTTTTGAAGTTTCATATAGAGATCTTTTTTCGAAAAAGAATGTCATTTAATCGATTATTTATCAGAAGAAAGTTGACTTTTTAAAGAAAATTCTTTCAATAAATCAAAAATCTGTTGATAACACGTTTAGAAATATATTGTGTTTTATGTTTTTATGAAAGTTTTAATTAAAAATCTTATCTTTAAAATAAAACAAGTTTTCTAATGTTTTTTTTATTAAGGACCCAGACCGATTGTAGATAAGTTTGAAATTTTTTTTCAATACAATTCAATTAATATTATCTCATTGATTGATTTACAATTATAAAGTACTTTCATAACAATAGTTTGACATTTAATGACAGTTAAACACATTTCAGATTAGGAGTTTTAAATAGTTTCAATAAGAAAACTAATCAGGTTATATAGTAAAGATAAGAGTTTTTTTATGTGTTTTTTTGTTCAAATGTTAAAAAAAGTCTTTTGACCTTTTCTAGAATTTTAAATCTTTTTTTTTTGCAATATTTCCCATGGTAAACTAGTACATTTTAAACTGTACCTCAACCATGTTATTCTTTTGCTATTGCGTGGAGTTTAGTCATCAATTATAATATGTTATTAAATATTTACAACAAAATGTACTTAATTGTAAAATCGATTTTAAGTTCATTTAAATAAAACAAGAAAAAAAGAACAATTTTAAAACCTGCCACATGTTTTTTTTACAAATAACCCATAAATGAACAGGATTTTTTCCACCAAAAAAAAAAAAAAAAGATTAAAATAAAAACACAACAAAAAGCACAAATCAAAAAAACTAAATCCATTCCCCCTACCGCCAAAAAAACAATGGGGTGAAACTGTTGCTAATGCGTAAATTAATGACAAACGTGTTGCACAAATTTAACATTAATTTGATATTTAAGACTCAAATCCTGTCACATGCAGTTGTTTACAAAAGAAAGAAAAAAAAACATGAAGAAAGGCAAACAAAATAAAGAGTGAGAAGAGTAATTAATTGAGTGACACAAGACATTTGACAAATATTTGGCATTTAGTAGAGTAACGGTTATTTTAAGGGTTGCCTTAGTTGAAAAACCATTGAAATAGTAAGCTTTTATTTGTTTTGCTTTAATTAACCATGAAATTTATGTTTTGTTAGGTATTTTTTTAAACTTTTTTAATTAAAAATTTTTAATTTAAAAAATAACACACATTTGTTTGTTAATGTATATAATTTTAAGATTTTTCTTTAGGTTTCTTAAAAAAACTTTCACTTTTTCACAAAAATTTTCAAAAATTTATGGAATCTTAATTTCTTTCAGAATTTGTTTATAGATTTCTTTTATTTCCATTAAATTTTCATTTGATTTAATATTATTTCAATAATATAATTTGTTTTTTTTATTGATTAATAATTTCATTTAAATATTTAATTATTCACTTGTAAAAAAAACTCTGCGTGCTTAAATGTTTTAAACTTTTAACATTTATTTTTTTTAATATTTTTTTCCTTTATTTTAAAAGAAAAACAAAATTGCAACACGCGAACCGTTAATGCCAACTTATGATATTCGATTAACAATTAAAACACACGTTAACTGAAGTCTAAACAACCAGTCAGTCAACCAACCAACCAAACCAACAGTTACTCTCTCACTCTCACTAACTCTGTGTCAGTTAAAAACAAAAATCAAAGTAAAACCTCAATTTTTCAATACAATTTAGATTAGAAAATGATAACATTTCAAACTTCACTCTCTTGTGAAAAGTTTTATTTCGTTTTTTTTCTTTAAATATTTATTTAAAATTGTTTATATTTATTTTTTAAAACTCATCAGTAAATAAAGTGAAATTTAAGCTATAAAAACTAATAATAATAAATGCAATCTTACGTATCTGTTGCAAAAATTAAATAGCTTGATAAAAAAATCATAATCACTATAATAATGTTCTTAAATTATTATTTTTTTATGATTAAATGTTTATTTTTAAAGTAAGAGGGAGGAAGCGTTAAACTAATACCCTTCTTTTTTCAAGAAATATGTGTTAAAGAAAATTTCCACTTGTCAAAGTTTTAGCTATTTTGACACAGTTGTCAAAAGTTTTCTTTATAAAGGAATTTCAAGTTTTGAAGTGTTTTTTTTTTATAAAGTTTATCTCTCTAATGACTTTAATTTTTTAACTTAATTAATAATTTGTCAAGGGTTTAGGAAATGTTTTTATCAATTTGCAAAAAATTAACAATTGTCACAACTGTCAGTTTTAAACTATGTTCGATATTTATAATTAACTCCATTTTGCAATTAATTGATAAATTATCAATAATTGTTATATTTTTAATTTGAAATAGTGAATTTTAGCAAAAATTTTATTTTTATCTAAAGAGTTGGTCACATGTTTGTTTTGAAGTTGTTAAAGTTTATTAAAAAAATTATTTGTTTTTCCCACAAGAACTACAATTTATATTTTGTTTTTCTGAAATAATGAGAATATAATTTTTATAACCATAGAAAATTTGTTAAAGGAAATTTTTAATGAATTTATAATTAGAAATTTAAACATTTCACTGTTTCCTAGTTAAAAACGCATGATTATAACTGGTTTGTTCTTAAGGAAACCAGTTCTTTCCTTGGATCTAAGGAATCTAAGAATATTTTTATTTCAAAGGTTTTTTCTATAAAAAAGTGTTTTTAACTTTAATTTTAAAGAAAATATTTTGTATAACAGTTTTAAAAATCTTAAGTATAACACTTTTTTATCGAGAATATAAAAATTTGGTTTTTTCTCTGGAAAATACAAGAGTAGTAGCCGTTTTTTTTCTATAGAAAACTTGAGTATAACAGTTATATATTTGAAAATTTTGTAGAAATACTTGAATATAACAGTTTTTTATATAGAAAAGCTTTAGTATAACAGTTTTTTCTATAGAAAACTTGAGTATAACACATATTTCTACAGAAAATACTAGTTCTTTTCTATGGAAAATACTAGACCATAACAATATTTTCTATAGAAAACTTAAGTATAACAGTTATATATCAGGGTAAAAAATATGAAATACTTGAGTATAACAGTTATTTCTATGTAAATTAATAGAGTATAACAGTTTTTTCTATAGAAAACTTGAGTATAAAAATAAGTGTTTTCTATAGAAAACTTGAATATAACAGATGTTTCTTATATATCAGGGCAAAAAATTTGATATACTTGAGTATAACAGTTATTTCTATGTAAATTATAAAGTACATTCAACAGTTTTTTCTATATAAAACTCGATTATAAAATTTCTATAGACAACTTGAGTATAACACAATTTTTCTATAGAAAACTTAAGTATAACACTTATTTCTATGGAAAACACGACAATAACAGTTATTTATAGAAAATTTACTAGAGTATAACAGTTTATTATATAGAAAACATAACAGTTATTTTTAAAGAAAATATAAAGTATAACAGAGTTTTGCATAAAAATCTGAAGTATAACAGTTATTTCTATGGACAATACTATAGTTTAACAGTTTTTTCTATAACACTTGAATATAAAAGTTTTTTTTCTATAAATATAATAGTTTCTTTTGTGAAGACTTCTTTCCAATGGAGAAATTTAAATATTACAGTTTTTGGTATAGATTAAGCTCCTGTATAACAGTTGTTCCGTATTACTTGAATATAACAATTTTTTCTGTTAATACATTATTTTCTTTTGTGAATACTTCTTTTCTATAGAAAAATGTAAGTATTACAGCTTTTGGTATAGAAAAGCTTTTGTATAACAGTCGCTTCTAGGGAAAAAAACTTAAGTACACAAGTTTTTCTTATGGAAAAACTGTTTCATCATTTACTCCTTTTCTTTCTCTAATGCATAAGTGTTGCCATATGCATCATTTACACAATTCCCTTTGTTTTGTTTACATTTGTTTTTGTTTTTTTTTTTCATATTTGTGTGAGATGCCATATTAGAAATCAACCTTTTAGTGCTACCATATGTAGGTTAATAAGAAAAATCGCTATTTATTCCTTTTCAAGATTAGACAAGTAAAAAGTTTCCTTTTTTTAAACAAATTTATAAAAAGAGAAAGTTTTTATAATGAAAATTTGTTTACAACTTGTTCTTTGTTATGCATTTAATTATAATCAATGATAATTTTGTAGTTTTTTAACCCCTCATCTTCTATATAACAAATCAAATTGTTGACATGGAAAAATAACTACCAGTTAGTTAATTAAAAATTCCAGTTACATTTTCAATTCAATGACCCACAATTTATGCAATTATTATTGTTATTGTATATTGCAAAAAACACAAAAACAAACGCACACTTTTCAATTTAGTTTTTTTTTTGTTTTTTGATGATTATTACATACTATTATTATGTAAGTAGTATTTGGAATCACCACAAATCCATAAAAAGTGTAAATAAAACAAAAAACAACAACAAAAACTGACATACAAAATTGCAGTTTTGTTTGCAATTTGTTAATGTTGCGGATGCCAACACTATTGTTTAAATAAAATTAAATAAACGAAAGTGTTGAAAAATTTTTTTAAGGAAAATAACTACCGGTAGAGAGAGAGAGAGAAAGAGAGAGGGAGAAACATTTTTAATAAAAATATAAATTTATTTCCATAAAATCTAGTAGACTGTATTGACAATTTTATTATATTCAATGAATAATATTAACAAAGACTTTAAGGCAAGTGGCTGGCATATTTTTTTGTAGACTTAATTGGATATTAAAGTTTATTGCCAATAAGGCAGGCAGCATTTTTATACATTTATGGGGGTCATTCCATATATTCAAATCAAATCAGTTAAATACAAAACATTTATAATAAGTAAAGTTATATATAATGAATACATTTTTGTATTGAAAAAAAAAACTTCTGTTTTATTCAAATATAAAACTCCCCCCTTTATAAGTTTAACAACTTTAAGTTGTTATAAAAATCTGTTATTTTTTTTACAGATTTCTTTTGGCTGCGGTTTTTATTTCTATATCCAAACACTTACCATTTTAATTGGCGTAACTATGACTGTTTGTTTGTTGAAAAAAAAACAGTTTATAAATAAAAATGTGTTTTTTTTTCTTAAGAATAAATATAAGTCATTTTGTTTAATTTTACATTTGTTTAATATAGATTTCTTTCTTTCTCTCTTCAAATTAATATGCAAACTCAGTTTGTTGTTTGTTTATTTTTATTTGAAAATTAAACCATAATTATGGTTTGAATATGAGAATTTAAATACAAAAATTCCTCAAGAATATTTTTTGCACAAATTTAATTTAAAGAAATTTAGTTTTATTTTTCAAGTGGCAAGCGGAAATTGTCATTGAAATTCCAATGAATTAATAACAATAATATGCAAAAAGAAATTGTGGCATAAATACATAAATATGAAAATATAATTGAAATTTAAATAGAAAGAAATTTTAAAAATGTTTAAAGATTTCCTTTTTTAAAAAGTTTTTAAGAATTTTTCTTTAATCAAGTGTTATAATTTGTTTACTTAATGTTTTCTGTATAGATAGTATAGTTATTTGTAAGAAAAAACTTTATAAGACCAATTTTGTCTATTAACAAAATAAAGTATAACAGTTTTCTTCTATAGAAAATAGGAGTACATCAGTTTTTTCTAGAGTCAAGTGTTTGTAACAGATTTTTCTATAGAAATCTATAATATAACAGTTTTTGCTAAGAAAAACTGCAATTTAACTTTAGAAAATTATGAGTATAACAGTTTTTTCTGTAGGCAAACTTAAGTTTTATTGGTTTTTCTTTTAACAAACTAAAGTATAACAGTTTTCTTTTATAGAAAATGGGAGTATACAAGTTTCTTTCTAGAGTCAAGAGTGTTTATAAAAGTTTTTCTATAGAAATCTGGAGTATAACAGTTTTTTTGTCTACAGAAAATTGAATTAAACCAGTTTTATAAATAGATAAACGCGATTTTAACAATTTTATCTATAAAAAAGGTTATAACAGTTTTTCTATGAGAAATTAAGAGTATAACAGTTTTTCAATTATAGAAAACAGGAGTAAACTCTGTAGGCAAAAGTGATTAAAACACTTTTGCAATTGAAGAGTAGAGTATAACAGTTTTTTTCTTAAAGAAAACTGTAGTATAATATTTTTTTCTACACAAAATTTGTCTGTATAACACTTTTTTTTAATTCGAATATAACAGTTGTTTTCTATAGAAAACTCTAGTAAGCGCCTTTATTTCTATAGAAAACTGGTGTATAACAGTTTTTTTTTTAGAAAAAAGTCATACTTTTATAAGTATAACAGTTTTCATATAAATAGTTACAATATTAGAGCTAATTCTAATTGGATAATAACTCTTTCCTGTAGAAAAATTTCAGTATAACAGTTATCTTCTTCGTATTAACATTTTCAGTATTTCAGTTTATTCTAACTACACAACAACTCTTTCATGTAAAAAAAAACTTTAGTATAACAGTTTTCTTCTATAGACTTTACTATAACATTTTTGTTTTGTACAAAAACTTTATTATAAGAGTTTTCTTTTGTACAAAAACTTTATTATAACAGTTTTCTTTTGTACAAAAACTTTATTATAACATTCTTTCCTATTAAAAAAACTTTATTAGTATAACAGTTATGTTTTTATAGAAAAACATTATTATGACAGTTTAATTTATATAAAAACTGGAAATCTACAGTCTTTTTTATAGAAAAACTTCAGTATAACAGTTTTTTATTAAAAAAAAACTGAGTATAACAGTTTATTTCTTAGACAAATTTTAGTTAATTCTGAAGAAAACAATTCATTTGAAAATTAGGAGAAATTCTCAAAAATTTCTCTTTTGTAACGGTTTTTGTTTGAAAATTTTCTTTAAAAACAGTTTTAGTTTAGCGTAGACATGCGCCCTCTACATTTCAAATGCAAATGTATTTAACAGCTAAGTTCAAAACCTTTGTTATACTTTTTAAACACAGCCAAGTTCACCACCTTTTAAAAGCTTTTTAGCTTTTACTATGTTGTATTTTTACATTGGACATATTGAAGCTCACCACAAATTTTCAATTGCCGTGCTGAGCATTCTACTTAGAGGTGGGATATCTCAGCAAAATCGTCCCGGGAAGAAAAATATTTCCTTTTTAAAAATGGAATTGAGGCCACAAGGAATGGAAATTATGTTTGTGTTTTTGAAACAAATGCTGTTTATAGCTCGTTGGTATTGAAACGAAAAAAAATATGTTTTTCAAGGTGTGAGTACATACAATTTGTTATAGTACTCCTATTTGTTATTTTATACCTACATTTTTTGCAAATTACCCAGGTAGTTATTAATTTTACTTTTAAAAATTATAAAAATCTTAAAATTTTACGAAAATCCCAAATAATACTTGAAATCCCCAATTTAGGGACAAATTCCCACATCTGGTGACACTGTTATTCTCTTTATTATTTAATACTGCGAATAATTGTTGTTTTTTTGAAGAATTTTGTTTAACTTAATTAATAGGTACTATTGCGTAATTTATTTTGCTATGAGCAAAAAAAGCTTTTGTCAGCACAAAGTAGAGTGTTGCAGTAAATAAATAGGCACTTTTTACTGGCAGAAGTAGGCACTTTTTTTACAACAAATACTGTTGCATTTTGTTTACATTGCATTGCATATGTATAGTTGCAAAAAGGGGTATTGATAAAATGGGGCTGCCAGAGTGTTAACTTTGAAAATCTAGGAAATAAACATTAGAAAAACTGCTACATACGAAATTTAATTTTTTTTTTTCAATAAAATTTAAGAAAATGTTACACTTTATTATAGGGTAAATGTACCAATAGTCGGCAGTTTAACTTTTTTCTCTTTTTCAAACTATCCCCCTAAAGAGTCGGTAAATGTTATTACGATGATTTTTAGTTATTTCAATTATGTGTTTAGTTAAGTTTTAGATCTATTTACCTTTTTTGAAAAACAAATAACTAGTTTTTAGTTATTTGTAAATTTTGTTAAAAACTCCACATTTTCCAATAGTCGGCACCAGTGTTCCTAAGTTCGACAAAAAATGTCCCTATAGTCGGCAGTAGATTTTTCGTTTGAAAAAAGCATATTTATTTATAGAAAAAAGTGATATATACACAATTTTCCAAAGAAAATATTTAATTAAATTTTTTCTATAGAAATAACTGTAATAATATCGTTTTTTCTGTAGAAAAATATGTTATGAACATAATTATAATTGTAATAAGTATACATAATAACATTTTTTTCTATAGAAAAGAGTTATACATGCAATTTTCTGTACAATATTATATTTTTTGTTAGAGAAAAAAGTAATTTTTTATAGGGAAAAGTGTTATATGTACTGTTTTTTTAAAGAAAATCTTTTATAAAAATATGCAATTTCCTATAGGAAAAAATTTAACATAAGTTTCATAGAGGATATTATAATAAGAACACTTTTCTATAGAAAAATTGTCATACTAGGAATTTTCTATAGAAAAAAATGTTATACTCATAATTTTTTTGTGAAAACACAGTTAAAAAGCAATTTTGTTAGAAAAAATTTCAATATGCAAAATTTTTAATAGAAAAAACTGTTATACACATATTTTTTGTATAGAAAATTATATTCTGTAGTAAAAAATTGTAATCTTCTGTAGAAAAAGCTATTATAGAAGTAATTTTCTATAGAAAAAAAGGGTATACACACAATTTTTCATAGAGAAAACTGATATACACATAATTTTTTGTATCAAAAATTGTTATACATAAAATTTTCTATAGAAAAAAATTGTATACACATAATTCTCTATAGAAACAAATGTTGTACAATCAATTTTCTATAGAGGAAATTGTAATATACATAAATTTTTATAGAGAAGTGTTATACATAAATTTTTTTTACAAAAATAACTGTTATACATATAATTTTTGAAGAGAAAATTGTTATATAGAAATTTTTCATAGTAATATACCCAATTTTCTATAGAGAAATAATAAATTTTAGAGTGCCGACTATAGAATACGTATGATCGAACTTAATACCCAGTAGTCGGCACCCCTATGCCGACAATAAGAATTCATAAAAAATTGTGTTCCTAATGGCGGCAGCGATTAAAATTACAAAAAAATTATTTTTAACTAACTTTTTCACTTTAAATTGAATATTTCAACTGTTTTCTTTCATTTAAATCAATTTTTGTCAAATAAATCATTTAATTTCATATAAATATTCACTTGTTTAAGGTGGCACTAAAACTAAATTTTTTTTAAGAAAACTGACAGTACTACAAATGCTGCAAAGCTGTCACTAAAAAACGTCAAATATAGAGGAAATTAGTAATCCTACTTAAATTTACTCATTTCATAAAGCAAAAAGACCATATTTTCTATGAAATATAGATCAAACCTTAATAAATTTGTACAGCTTTTCTTATTTATTTACATTTTTATGTAAAAGATGCCGACTACTGGGTGATGCCGACATTAGGTGCATTTACCCTATGAATACATTTATTTTGATCTAAATTCCCTTCTACTAAACATGACACCTAACATGACAGTTCTACACCACAAATACTTAAAGTATTTAGAAAAAAAAAAACAAACAAATTCTCTAAATTTATAACAAGAGTCTTCTTATTCAATACATTCATCACCCTTTCCCCCCTTTAACTCTTACGAAATGGAAATTATTTTCATTTACTTAATTTAACTAAATGATAAATAACACTAGACTAGTGTTTATAAAACTGAGAGTGAGTATGAAAACAAAAACAAAAAGTTAGAGACGTTTTTTAATAAAACTCAATTGAATAATTAACTATAATCATAAATAACAAAAAATATGACAATTGTATAGCAGACAAGTAGTCATACTTATAATATTCAAACACTTTAAGAAATTTTTGTTGTTTATATTTAAACAAATTAGAGAAACTTGCTGCCTATTTAAGATTTAGGCTTATCGCTAGTTTAATTGAAAAATTCATTATTGTGTAGATACTTATTTTTTATATGTTTTAATATTTCAACTATTTTGTATGTACTTAGTGTTTATTTTTAATAATTTTTAGCTAAAACTTATAAAAATAACAACAATATTGGAGATTGTTAAAATTTGTTTTTGTATACCGGCCGGTGTGTAGATTTATTTTTAGAAAATTGTGTGAATTTTAAGTTTTTGTTTATTTTGAATTTTGTTTATGGCATCATATTTCTACATTATAGTTTATAAACCATTTAAAAGAAATCAAAAAGAAAAGCAAAAATTTTGAAAGAAAACTTTTAGTTTTTTTTCAGTAAAACTTTAAAATTTGAAAAATAAAAAAAAATTTTTACAAAAATATAAGTTTCTAACTTTAGAAATTAAAACAAATTTATAATAAAATAGTGTTTTTTAAGTTTAAATGCAAAGAAATCCATTTTTACTTAAAAAATCATTTTTTTATAAATTTGTTTCAAAATAAAGTTACAAAATTCAATATTTTAAAAGAAATTGAATATTTTTATAGTAACATCTCTAAATTGTTTAATTGTTTTGAAAATTTCAGAAGACATTTCAAAATTTCTTAATATTTCCAAGATTTCGTAAAATTTTAAAAAAATGCCATTTTCATTAAAAAAATCAATTTTTTATCAGTTAAAAGAAATTGAATATTCTTATAGTATTAAAGCTAAATTGTTCAATTGCTTTGAAATTTTCCGAAGATTTTTCAAAATTTTTGTAATATTTTCCAAGATTTTGTAAAAATTTTATAAAATATTTTAAACTTTTAAAGAAATTGTTCAAAATAAAGTTGAATATAAAGATATTTGAAAATTTCTATGAAATTTGTATAAGATTTTTCAATATTTTGCAGAATTTCAAAACCTTTCAAAACTATTCATTCCAAAATTTATTATAATGATAACATTGATTACAAAAATAAATTTTTCATAAAAAAATATTGTTCAAAAATTCTTTTCTAAAAAAATTTTCTAAAGATTTAAAAATTCTATTTTTTTTAATTTTGTTTCAAAATAAAGTTGAAAAAACGCTACAACGATACGACATCTATTGTGAATTGGACAAATAATTCTAAACTTTAAAAACTTTTTTTAAAAAATTTTTATAAAAAATTCAAAATTTTCAATTTTATTATAAACTTTTTCAAAAAAAATTTATCAAATGTTTATAAGACAGTTTTTCATACCAAATTTGTACTAAAAACTATTACGAATAAGGCAGTAAAAGTTTAAATTAAGAAAATTTTAAAAGAAATGAAAATTTTCATTAAAATTTATAATTATTCTTTCAAAAAATTTTTAAAAATATTTTTCAAATTCGCTTTAAAGTTTCAAACAATTTCATATAATTTTACTTTGTTTTATTTAATTATTCAAAATTTTTCTTAATTTTCAAAATATTTATCAAATTTCATAGTGTTTTGCTTGATTTTTTTTAAAATTTCTATTTTATTTTCAAAATTTTCATTGGAGTTTTTAAAATTTCCAAAGAAAACTATTAAATTTATTAAATAGTTTTTTTCAATTATTGAAAAAAAAACTTTCAAAATAATGAAGGGAAAAATTTGATTTAATTTCAACATTATTTTTCTCTCAGTGTATGATGGTGTCGGTGACACAAACAACAACTGGCAAAATTTATTTTTAAATTTTTTTTTTAAACATTCGAAGCAATAAAAATCACATATTATGCAACACTGCTAACAGCTGCTAAATTCAAATAATTTAATTTTACTTAAAGGTAATTTAAGCCAAAAAAATAAAACCAAACCATGATAAAGACACTTGGCCAAGGTTGTACAGCCGGTACAGTAAACAATTTTTTGTTGTTTCTTTCTGTCGTTATCTTGATTTCGCAAATAAAGTAAAACAAGTTAAAAAAAATTTTTACAAAAAAAAATAAATTGCAATTTTAAAGATGAATCAGCAATAACAAAAAAATGGCAAACACTTCATTCACACAATCTCAGTTACTTTATATGTAGATATCTGGTATAATACCAGTTTGTATTCACAAGCCGGTAACCGGTTTTTTTTATTCCAACATGCAAACAAAATTTTTAAAGATTTTTGCTTAATTTCTTACGAAAAAACACTGTATACATACAAAAACTCAATAGAAATTCTTTACTTTTTTTTAAAAAATTTCAAAAGTTTCTTTTAACACAAACTTTAAGCTTTAACAAGCTTTTTTTCCCATAAGATTTTGTCATTTCAACACAAGTTTTAAGTTTTTCTTGGAATTTTCACTTCTTTAAGATTCAAACATTTTTCTTTTTCATTTAAACCAAAATATTTTTTTAAAATATTTCTTTGAAAAATTTTTACAAGTTCTTTTTCTTTATTAATAATTTTTATATTAGCTCACCTTTAGAGAACTTTTGCAACCGCAGAATTCAACGTTCAACGTTACAATGATCTTAACGTTTGCTTGACTTTACTGCAACACTTCGCTTTTTTCAAAAATTCACTTTCAAACTGCCCCAATACCAATACACTCTGGCCCCCACTAATACATACAATACACATGTTGCCAAGTATTCATCATATTAAAAAGTACATAGAGAAAAAAAAACAAAAAAACTAGCAAAAAAAAACAACAATTCCTATTGTTTAACAAAAAAAAAGTTCTTTAAATTTGTGGGTAAATATGTATGTATGTTAAATATACATATATACAAGAGTTTGTTTGTGTGTTTAGAAAACCTACAATAAAAGAGCGCCTCATAGAGAGTCAAACAAATACTATACTCTCCTATAGTTTGTTGTTTGTGTTAAATTATGTGTAGTTGCTATAATCATAAAAAAAGCCCAAAGAGTATGAATTTATAGCAAAGAAAGCCTCCTGCAAAGTTGATTATCATGTGTTTTTGTAGTTGTATAAGTTCTTTTTTAAGAATATCCCTTTGCTTAGCATAAGGTTGCCATATTATATTACAAAATATTAAGGAATTTATTTATATATTTTTTAAAAATTTCCTAGAATGTTTATAACTTTTATCTTTGTATTGCCAAAAAATTGTCATTAGTACCAGATGTGGATAATTTAGTACTATTACACTTTTTTAAATACTTTTTGACATCTCAAAATATCACAGTACGTCCACGATAAACCTGTAAAGTACTTTTTTATATTAAAAAAACTAGTCTAGTCCATAAAGTATATTATTCCCTATACAATTACAAAGTTTATTCACAAATCTTAAGACTAGTTCAATAGTCAGTTGACCAGTCTAAGTATACAGTTTTGATTAAAGTTAGTTCGTAAAACTAGAGTGTTGACTGCATAAACAAATAACATGTAAACAATAACAACTTTTGACAGAAAGCATAATCTATAAAAACAAAACTATTTTACTTAATATCTAGATTCTCATTATATTAAAATCTACTTTTAACTATCAACCGCTACTGATTCATTTGTATAATTAAGCAATTAAAGTACAATTACAAATACTACTTAATGACTTAATTAGAGCATTACAGTGTTGGATCAAATAATACGAAAACGTGGGAAAATAAAAGTTTTAAAAGGTTATTTGTGCAAATTCTGAATATGAAAATAAAAAACTCATATCACCCACTTAAAACACTTAAATAATACAAACAATAAAAAAGGGAATAAAAAGTAAAGCAATTAAGTCGAAATCTTTATTCGGAGAAAACAATTTTTTATAACATTTTTGAAAATATAGTTTTTTTTAAAACAAAATCTGGCATCTCTAACTTTCAGCACAGTTCAATTTGCGTAAATAAAATCTATAAAAAGCTTCTAGATTTTGCTATAACTTATAAAAGTGCTCTCCTGCTCAATTTTAAAAAAAGAAAACCCTATAATTATTTTTCTCTTTTATTTAACCCATTTTTATAGTCTTAATCAGGCATGGGAAAATGACATTTGTAAATTGTACCATTTAATAAAACAATAGTACTTTTTAAGTCTATAGATAGATTAGACTATTAACAAGACTTTAGACTACACTTTAGACTAAACTATAGACTAGACTATAGACTAGACTATAGACTAGACTATAGACTAGACTATAGACTAGACTATAGACTAGACTATAGACTAGACTATAGACTAGACTATAGACTAGACTATAGACTAGACTATAGACTAGACTATAGACTAGACTATAGACTAGACTATAGACTAGACTATAGACTAGACTATAGACTAGACTATAGACTAGACTATAGACTAGACTATAGACTAAACTAGACTATAGACCAGACTATAGACTAGACTATGGACTAGACTGTTGACTGAACTATTGACTACACTATAAAGTAGCAAAAATGTCCGGGGGGTATGACAATAACAAAAAGTACTGAATTTCCCATGCCTGGTTTTAATACTTGTAGTTGTTGTTATTTTCTCAACCCCCTCCTATGCAACACATTTAAAGTTCATAAACTTTTTTTTAAACGGAAAGTAATAGTTGTTGTTACAACTACAACTGCTACAACAATAGCAAAACTAAAAAAAGTTAAATAAAAATGAACACAAATCAAAATTAACGGAAGTTTCATTTCAAATTGAATAGAATGTAACGTATTTTACATGTATTGTTATTATATGTGTGCGTGTGTGTGTTTAAAAATGTATTAAGTGTGAGTGTAATTAAAGTGGGTGTGTGGGAGCATTTGTTTTTCATGTTTGTTTGCTGGTATTAGTTGCATTCATTGCTGCTGTTGTTGTATTTGTTTTATTCATTAAAAGCAATTGTTTTGTGTTTTTCCCTTTAGGTTTTGTTGTTGCTGGTTCTATTCGTATCTTGTTTTTTTATGTGTGAATTTTGCTGCTGCTGATTTTCTATTTATTTTTTTTTCGTCTATATTGTCGCTGTTTTGTCTGTCTTGTTATTTATATTTTTATTTTTTTTCACTTGACAAAACAATTTTTAAATTGAGATTTATTTGAACGTGTGTTATAGAGTTAAGATATAACGTCTACATATAATATACTAGATGTTTGCTAGATTTTATGAATTTGATTTGTATTTTTTTTCCTTCTGGCATATTCCGCCAAATTATTATGAAATCTATGTGTCTGTTTTTTTTTCAAAAATTTTTTTTTTTCGCAAAATCAAAATCATAAAATTTTCTTTTAATATTCCTCTAAGTGTAAAGCGAGTGTGAAAAATGAAATAATTGAAAATTTAATTGATTTATAAGAAAAGCAAAATGTAAACAATAATTAAACGATCGAAAATTTTCATACAGAATTTGATAAACAAAAAAACAAGGAAATTTCTAATTTATTAATGAAATTTTAGTAAAAGAAATTTTTGCAAATGTTTTAAATATTTATGTAATATTTTTTATTACTTTTTTTTTAAAATTAATAAAAATTTAGCTTTGTGTTTAATATAAACTACCCAGGAAAAATTGTATTAGTTCTACAACTAGTTGTAGAACTCATGATTTTAGACTGAACTTGTTTTAGTTTAGCGTTGAGACCAATGATTTTTGTTTGAAATTGTCACCTTCGGAACTGGTTCTCAGGAAGTGTTATGAAGTTGACACTCGTTCTTTGGAACGCTTCTGGAACTAGTTCTTAAATCAATGATTTTTGTTTGAATTTGTCAACCTCGGAACTAGTTCCATGGAAGTTTTAGAAAACGTATAATCAAATATTTATTTTTTTATCGTTTTTGTTTGAAATTATTAAGATTAGGAGCAATTTTGAGAAACTGTTGAGGAATTTTCACTATTGTTCCAATCTTGTAGTTTAGTTGAATGCAAAAATATACATTTGAACCCGTTTACTATTTCGATAAAATTAAATTTATAAAATTTTTATTTTTTGTTTTTTTTTTCAATTGATTCCAAGAAGTTTTTTCGGAACTAGTATGTGTTCCATTGAACTAGTGTAGTAGCAATATATAATTAGTTTCTTGTTCCTTGAAACTATTTAGAAGTATTTAAGAACCACAACAATATTCTAAGGAACGGGTTCCAGAAGTAATGACGACACTACTTGTTCCAAGGCTGTTGTTCATGAATCTGAAGTGTTTTTTTTCACTCGTTCTATAACTGGTAGTTTTTAAAACAAGTTCTAAAATTTTTCTAATTTGCAGATTTTTTTAAAAATTGTTTGAAATTATTGAATAATTTCAAAGTGTTAAACAGAACATTTTGTTGTTGCAATAACAACGATGAGTTGTTGAAATTACTCAAAGAGTTATCAAAATGTCAACAATGCGTTGTTGTAATGATAACGACGCATTACAACTTTGGTTTTTAAAATGATAACTGGGTGTTATTTAAATTTTATACATATTCGTTGTAAACAAACGTGACCACGGAAAAATGAGTTGGAACTGATCAGAAAAAGGGCTCTAAGAAGACTGATTTGGAAGATTTCGATTAGAAAAAAAAAAAATTATTGAAAAAGATCCAAAACTGAGTCGCAACTGATCAGAAAAGGGCTTAAAAAATACTAATTAAGAAGAGCCATGTATATGGTACTATTTTTGCTCAACATTTATGGTCAGAAAATAAACGCATGATCATATTAATCGTTTATAAGAGTCATAAATTCCTCGAATAAGATAAAAAAATTCAAAGAATTCTTGCTGAGAACAATATAAAAATGATTAAGAACTGATCAAAAAAGGGCTCTATAAAGATTCATTTAGAAGAGTCATGTATACGGTACCGAAGCCGAATATATGATTGTGCCTAAGGGCCATTAATGACTAAAATGAGTTTGAAAAACTTTACAAAAATTAGTCGAAACAGATCAGAAAGGGGCTCAATAGATACTAATTTAGAATAGCCATGGATTGGGTACCATTTGCTCCCGACAAAAGTATCTTTTGTGATGAGAATAAAAAGTGCCTAAGACCATAATGACTCGAATGAGATAAATAACGGTACAAAAATGACTGGAAAAGATCAGAAAGGCGCCCAAAAGATACTAATTTGGAACAGCCATGGATAGGAAATATATATATTCGAGAAGCTAATGGTTCAAACCCAAAAGGGCCAAGTTAATTTAAAGTTATTTGGGGTCCAAATCTGGAATCATTCAATCTATAAATATTGCAGATATAATGCAAAATTTTGTTAGAGCTTATGATTTATTTAATTTTTCTTTAATTAGAAATTCTCAGAAATCAGCTTAAGAATAGGAAATCTAACAAATTTTGTGTTAAAAAAAAACTGATAACTCTCCGGGCCGATTAAGTCAAATTTGTCCAGACTATCCCCGCAAACTTTGTAAGCAAAGTACTTTTGTCAATAGTAAAATTGTCCCTAGTACCTACGCCATAACTTATAGACCAAATAATCCAATATATTACTTAATAACTTACAACATAAGATCTGTAGTTGAAACCCAAACTTTCTATAATGAAATATTGTATAAATCCTAGTGGAACTATTCATATCAATTCATTTTAAAACACTGGTCTTAGATAATAACATTTCTAGAAACTACCTTTTAAACAGTTAGACCGACCCATTTCTTTTAAATATCATGAGTTATTGATTGATTGTTTTGATTTGATATAGAACAATCAAAAATATAAAAAAAATCAAAATCATTTTATATTTTTTTTTTTGCTTTATTGTGCACGACAACAACATTTCTTTAATTTAAACTAAATTTGTCACACTTTCTCAATTTCTATAGCGAAAGTCAAACTAATAATTTAAATTATTTTTATGCCGAAAAAAAATACTGATAATATTGCCTTGCATACGTGCAAAAAGTCATCTGTATCAAATGTATGTTTGTGAATTTTGTGATAATAGAAAAGATATACTTGTTTAGAACATATTTAGTGATTGTGTATTTGCCATCGACTACAATAACCGGGCCCTGTGCCACCCACTAAAAAAAAAAAAACATTTTCTTGGCAACAATTTGCAAAACAATATTGTTTTTGTTAAATCATATACAATACAACAATCCTCCGGAAAAACAGCTGATGTTCAATTTTAGCAAAATTATATATGTATTTTTTTTTTCTTTACCAAATTTCTTTTGTTTAGTTTAGAAATTTGTGTGAGAATCTGATAAAAATTAAGATACTTTAAGTACAGTAGAATCTCGATGATGTCAGTAATTGTATTATCGTCTGTAGTTTCTATCATATAATTTCCGGACCCTATAATGTATATACTTATATTCCTTCCTTATACGTTATTCATAGCGAATCGATGTAGCATTGTCCGCCAGATATTTCAGAGATTCAAAAGCCGAGATGCACGGTTGTCAGATCTTACAACCTTGTCAGTAAAATGTTCCGAAAACTTACAACGTTGTCAGAAAAAGCATTATCTTAAATATAGCAAGACAAAATGTGTAAGTTGACAACAGTATTATTAGACATTTTCTGCACATTTTACTGCCAACGAGGTAAGATCTAACAACCGTACATATATCGCATTAGACATGTTTTTGAAAACTTTACTTCATTATATTTTTGAAAGTTTCGTTTCGATCCATATTTGACCTTAAAATTTCATATGTAACGGTCCATAATTGATACTATTTTTCATTATAATTACTCTAACAGAAAATCACTTGACTTATGTGACAATAAATCGTTTAAATATCTAGATATTAATATAAAATTCGACAGAAATAACTTGCTATTAGAAATTAATCAATCTTGCGAGATCTGACCCAAGATCGTCTTCACAGAATTCAATTCCGATCGAAAGTGGAATTGTAAATAAATCGTTAAAAAAAACTTATAGAAATAATAACTTTAAACTATTGTCAATTTCACGTTGAAAATCTGAAGTGATTTCATTTTGAAAAAGTTGTAACTTTTCATTTTTGAAGAAGAAAATGAGAAAAGTTAATTCCACTTTCTATCGAAATGGAATTCTGTGACAGGCCTGTATGTTATATGACATATTTATGAAGGTGGCAACTATGTAATATATATTCTACTGTAAATTTAAAAAAAAGGAAATATAATAAAATTTGTACATAAGTTTTTAAAACAAATATCTTTTTTTTTCAAATATATATATATTAAATGAAAAGAACAGTGATTATTATGTAATCGAAATCTAGTATATTACGTTTCGATAATTTTTTTATTATTCTTTTCTCTTTTTTTTTTTTGTTGTTCATACACTGCAAATTATACACGATTCTATACTATATATACAAGTCAAAAAAATCAGTAGTAAACAAAAAAACAAAATAATTTTGGCAAATTTTCAATATTTTTTGTTGTTATATTATTTTTACATGTTATTTATTGTTGCCTTTTCTTAAAGCAAAAAAAAAACTTTTTTGTCAAAAAAAAAAAAAAAAATATCAGGTACTAACGTCAAGTTCAAGTTTATTGAAAATTTCCAATACATATATAAATATTTTTGTTTTTATGAAGAAAGTTAGCTAAACTAACTTTTAAATAAACAAAATTGTTTACGTCCGATTTCTTTTCTTATTTTCATCTTTAATTTTAAATTTAGTAATTTTGAAAAATTATTTGGCATAAACATTTATTTCTCTTAATGAAAATTGTATTTTAATAATTTATTTTTTTTTAATTCTATATTTGCAAAGATTTTATCAAGAAGTATCTATCGGATTTATAGTATTAAACAAAATTGAAATGAAACATGGTTTTTAAGTTCCCCAATCAAATGTTCTTTAATATTTATGCAGATTAGAATGTCATCTTCAGGGATTTGTAATAATGTTCAATCTTAAATATATTAATCCATTATTATAGCCATCAAAAAAGTATATTTTAAGTAACATTTATTAAAATATATACTTTTCAACTACTATAGATGAGAAAAAGCTTACTTTTTCCGTTAAAAACAGTTTTATACTTAAA
Source organism: Lucilia cuprina (assembly GCF_022045245.1). Taxonomy (NCBI): domain Eukaryota; kingdom Metazoa; phylum Arthropoda; class Insecta; order Diptera; family Calliphoridae; genus Lucilia; species Lucilia cuprina. The sequence continues at coordinate 56,718,694 of NC_060953.1, forward strand.
ACAAGCTGAAGTTGGTTTTAAACAAAGTTAACATCACTTTAACTCTATCAGCTGTTTGTCATTTATCAAAAGTTACAAAATCAAAACAAACCAAAAAACAAAATTAGTAACGAATTTTATTATATTTTTTATAAATCATGAATAAAGTATTGAAAAATAATTAAAGAGATGTGTTATATTAAGGACTCTGAAAATAATTTTGGTAATTTCAAACATTTTACTAATCACCAGGGAAAACGAAAACATGCTTGAAGAACTAGTATAATAGAATTCCGTTTTACGTTCAGATAACCAATAAATAACATGAAACCATTTGGTCCCCAAAAAACATATTTCAAACGACAAAGTTTGACACATTTCTTCCAATTGTATTCATAGCTTTTAAAACTGACATTTTAATCGGTGTTGTCATAAATTCCAATAATTAGTTTTTTGAACTATAAAAATGGATTGGTCTCATGAAATCAAAAGTAATCGGTTTTATGTCCGATTTAAAATATAATGCTTTATTGAATAAAAAACTATAACATAACGAAATTTTTTTTTCAAAATTTTCAAAATAGGCTAAAAAAATTAAAAAAAAAAATAAAAAAAATAGAATGTAATTTTTTTTTAAATAAAGTTTTGAAAAGAAAATTAAAAATGTATAAAAACGAAAAAAAGCGAAAACATCAAAATATGCACTAAAAGAGTAAAATATGCTCTAAAAGCTCATAATATGCCTTAAATATGCTAAAAAGTCAAATCATGCAAAATTATGCTCTTATGGGTAAAATATGCAAAAATATGCTCTAACAAATCGATGCCAAAATTCTCAAATTGGTCTGAAACGTGTAAATATCTTATCCATGAGTCCACACGACGCACCACAAAAAACATGCATTTGCATATTTTGATTTCCCTGCTAATCACCCACATAAAGCTGGTAGGTTCAACTTTAAACTTAAGAAACAGTTAGTAACAGGTTTAAATAGTAAAGTTGCTTTTAAAAAGCTAATGACTTTAGTGGGGTAATAACCGGTTATTGCGTAATTGTATGAACGAAAAGGAACTGGAAACAGGAACTGGGAACAGTTATTGTCATTATTCTTCGTGTCATATCGACAATACATTGATGTTATATCGATAACGCATCGTTGTCATTTAGATATCGCAACGTTCTATTTGACATATGAAGTAGTTTACGTGAGCCTCTGCCCTATTTCACTGTGGTCTTCTGTGTAACATAAAACCGCTCCACTGTACTTCTTAGACGCCGGTGTTATGCAAGTACTCGAGCTATCCAAACTCTTGTCATAATAGCCCTGTTGAGAAGAGATAGAAACGACAAAGTACCTACTGCGGGCAACTAGCAACACGTAGTACCAGATTATGAGATGCTTTTGTTCGACCCTATTAGACATCACCAGTTAATAGTCCCGGCAAACTAGAGGTACTTGTGTAAAAGGTGTTTTACACCGGGATTTCAATACACTAAGATGTGGGTCATTTATCAAGGAAACGAGAGGTAAAGGGAATTCTATTTGACAATATAATCTTGTCACTTTGATAACAGATCCTTTTCATTCCCCATATAAGTAATTTTTACACTAAGTTGTGGGTCATTTATCAAGGAAACGAGAGGAAAAGGGAATTCTATTTGACTATATAATCTTGGCACTTTGATAACAGATCGTTTTCACTCCCCATATAAGTAATTATTATTAAAAAAATTTTTAAATTTTTATATTTAGCCGCCGACAGTCGTTAATAGAATCTGCGTTTATGATTTGATAACGTCATGTTATATTTATAAATTTTTGTAGATTTTATAACAGAGTGCATTTTTTATTTATTGACAACTATGCGTACATACTTTGACAACTGATGTTATTGAAAATTGATCTTTAGTGTCAAACTGCTATTTATCGTGTATTTTTTTAAACGTCTTTTCCCTCTGTTTTTACACTTTAAAAGAACCAAATGTCGAAAAAGTACCAGATCCCTGATCTGTAACCCCATATTTAATTAGTTTAAGAGATATGTATGTGTTTATCATACTAAGTTTCCCCACCTTAGTGGATCCAGATGACCCAAAGTATACTTGACTATTGTCAAAATATAATGTTCTAGGTTTAGCTGTTAAGGTTGTGTCATTACAAATCAATCAGTAGCGCGATTCCTTTTTTAGAATCGTATAGATTTTTCAGTGAATTTCGGTAAGATCAATAACAATTTCATAATGATATCAAGAAGAGAATATATATATATATATATATAACCTTGAAAAATACAACTTGTATTCAATATTAAATAATAAAGATATACAAATATTTATACAGCTAATAAAAAATCTAATTTGAAAAGTGTGTTTATTTTGCGGGTGCATATGCAAAAGAACATATTTGATTTCATTCTAAATGAATCGAATTATATATTAATAAACGAAATTATTTTGTGTACTTGAGGTTCTAATAGAAAGTATCTAGACAGAAAATATTATATAATTATTAATGTATATTATCTTATATATTTTTCTCATATGTCGTCAGTAAATATTATTCGTATTAATTTAAATTTGCACTAGCATTTAGTTTTTTTTTATTATTAAAATTTCATATTTTATATTTAGACAATCGTTTAGTTGTTCAAACAACTACAAATAGCATCCATTAGAATTTTTTTTAATTTTCATATTGACAACAAACATTTGTCAAGATATTAAATGGCATTATTTTGAGTTTATTTCTTTTGAGAATAGATTTGAAAAAAGTTAAATTATTTGTATTTATTTTATCACTTTGTATGCATTATATAGTCAGAGGAATTTTTTTTTTAAATTTTTATTTAAATATTTATTTTGTATTCATGATAATGTATTTAGAAATAGGTTTTATTTAAAATAAATTGTTAAATTCTTCCTACTTAGAAATCTGAACCGATTTCTGTATAATCGTTAATTTCTATAGCTTGTTGCCAAACTTTTCATGAAACCACAAAATGAATCATTCCGTTTAGTTCTTAACACCAAAAATTTTAGTGAAGTGGCTGCTGATTAGATCTAGATCATACTTAAGTATCGAAATCACTAGAACCATATTATTCCATCGTATTAATGTTTAGAACTTAATTAAATCAATCAAACACTAGTATATATATTTAAATTATCAAAATGCAGATAAAGTGCATAACAACTGATTAGATTTTGCAAAAAAAAAACTAAATATTTCCTATATTTTCTGAAAATATTGTCAATGTTTTATAGCAAAGTCCAACTGTAAACGAGCCAAAATACATTGGAATCAACTCAAGTTATCGGTTAACTTGTAGTTACTTTTCTCATTATGATATTGTGATAATGGGACTTAAACATTTAGGGTCTTATTCATTAACTTTATAAATCAAATTGTCATACAAAATTTGTTCAATAAACCTTTGATAAATGTTTATGAATAAGGCAATTAATTTAGAATTTAGATTTTTTAGAATAATTTAGAAACAATTTTACAAATCATTTTATAATATTTATAATGAAAGTGTTTTTGAATCTCGGAAGAGGTGTTGCCTTATTTTTCTTCTAATAAAATGACAACAAATTGTTTATTAATTTTATTAGGATTTTTACAGTGCTGAATTATTGAGCCATAAAATAAAATTTATATTTCATATCTTTTTTTATAATATTTACACATTGATAAAAACCATTAAATTTAATTTTCATCATAATTTTTTTTTTCTTAAATTTGAAAAAAATATTTAAAAAAATTATCAAATAAATGATTTTGTTGAAAGAATTCTTCAGATATAAATAGTGGATATGATTTTAGAATAACATTATTAAATATCATAAGCATAACTCATGGGGGACTAAGGGAATGTAAAATAGGTATATGTAGACTATATTGCTATAATCGAATTTCCAAACTGTTGATCAAATAAGTTACAGACTATAGAATAGACTAGAGTCTGGGCTATATTCCAGACTATAGTTTACAAAGTAGACTTGATTTAAGTCCAAACTATCGAATAGAGTGACTGGACTGAATAGACATATTAGACAGTAGGTCAGACTATTAACAAACGATATACTAGACTATAGCTTAACTAGCCTGTAGGCTAGTTCTGACTATAGACAGTATTATATATCCATAATATAGACCAGCATTTAGTAGTAGTAGTCCAGTCCATGATTGAGGCTATTTGTAGGCTAGACGATCAGTCATGAAAATATACTTGTCTATAGTCTAATTTTATGTCTAGACTATTGGGAATATAATGTTGTCCAGTTTTTAAACAAGGTCCAGGCAAAAGCAAACAATATAGATAACATTCCAGACTATATACGAGACCATAGTCCAGTCTATATACTATAATGTAAAGACGTATATAGATTTTATTCTAGATCGTAGTCCAGTTTATAGTTTTTAAACTATGATATAGTCCAGACAGTAGACTAGACCATAGTCCATAATATATACTAGGCCAATGTGAAGACTATATATAAGAGTATAGAATATACTTAACTTTATTCTATTATAAAGACTATTTGTAGACTAGACATATAGCCAATGGTAGAGACTAAACTCTAATCCAGATTATAGACTTTAGTCCACAAAATGGGCCAGATTAATGTCCAGCAGTTAATAGACTATAGTCCTGACTATAAACTAGACTATATTCTAAATTATGGCAAAATTTTCTTCTAGATACTAGACTATAGTTTAGACTAAAGAGCAGATTATATACTACTTTATAATATAGATTATAGTCCAGATTAAAAACCAGATTGTAGTAAAGCCTATAGTCCATAATCTGGCCTGTCTTGACTATAGTCTTTAATCTTAGGGATTAGGCTAAACTATAGCCAATACTTTGGTTCAGGCTTTTGTCTAGATAGTAGACTTTAGTTCAGACTAATATAGACTACAGTCCAAATTATATACCAGACCATAGTCCAGACTATATACTAAAATATAACCTTGTTTATAGTCTAAATTATGGTTCAGGTATATAATTCAGACTTTAATCTAGATTGTAGTCCAGTTTATAGTTTTAACACTAATTTATAGTCCAGACTGTAGACTAAACCATAGTCCATACTATATAATAAAACACAGTCCAGATTTTATTATGGAATATGCTATAGACAAAACTATATTCTATTCTGAAGACTAGACATACAGCCCATAGTATAGAATCAATCCAGTTTATAGACTATAATCGGCATAATGGACTACACTCTACTAGATTATAGTTCAGTCTAAAGATTATAGTTTACATTCCAGACTAAATGCTTTAATATAATACAGAATATATAATAACCGTTAGGCGTAAGTACGGATAAAATATTTAACAATAGTTCAGGTTATATTTTATGGAAAAACTATAGTCTAGTCTGAACTATAATCCAAAATATAAGCCAGACTTGAAACAAAACTATAATCCAAAATATAAGCCAGACTTGAAACAAAACTATAGTCCAAATTAAGAACTAGTCTACAGACAGGTTTATAAATCAGTTTATATACTAGATTATAAATTAGATCATATTGTAGTCCAGACTCAATTATAAATATCTCTAAAGATATAAACGTTTCTAAACCAATGAAATTTAATTTAAATAAAAATAATAATTTTATTTATAAAAATTATATAATCAAAAATTTCCCTGAAAAATAAAACTCACAAAAATTTATGTTGCATTTAATTTTAAGTTATTTAAATAATTTTCAAATATATAATAGATTAGCTAAACATTCCTATACAATGCAATAGCATATGAAACCAATTCATTTTAATGTTACTTTCAAAATTCTATATCTTTCTAAATACAATTTGATGCCTGGCTATAATTGCAAAAGTGATATTAATAAAAAAGAAAAGAAATAATATTTGACGTGTGGCCAAAAATTTACCACTTGTTTGTCTAACAAACAATTTTCGGTGATTTTTGGCAAATTTTCAAAAACTTGGCAAAATCAAGCAAAAATATTAAGTTTTATTTGTTTTTATAAAAAAAAGCAAAAGAAATCAAACAAACTAAAATAAAAGGCGACATTAGAAATAAACTAAATTAACAAGAAAATTTTAAAAAATTTAAACGAATTTTTTAACAATAAAATATGTAATTTCTATTTTAAAATTTTTAAAAAAAAAAAAAAAGAAATAAACTGACAGCATACAAAAATTTGTTAAATTGTTTTAAAAAGTTTTAACATAATATAAACTAATTAAAAATATATTAATTTTTAATTTCAAACCCTCAACAATGTTTCTTTAATTTAAAAAGTATTAATTTTTCTTTTAAATATTATCTCAAAGTTGTATAAAACATACGACTAAAATCCTCCAAAAGACTTTTTGGCAAAATTTCAAAATTCTAAATTTTGGAAAAAAAATTCTCTTTTCCCCTTTTTAATTTCATTTAGAATTTAGTGAAATAATTTACGTAATTTGTTTGTTAAATGTTTTTGTTTGCTTTTTTATTGTTATTATTTAATTTAATATTTATATAAAAAAATACAAACTATTGTTCATAATACCATAATAAATTATTTCTATTATGAAAATATGTTGATTTTTCCATTTCCCAAACCACGCAATATTTATAAAGGTACAAAAACAAAATGTTTTCTTTTCGTATTTATACGTTTGTACTTTTTTTTAATTAAACATTAATGAAAAAATCAATTATTTGTCCTAGTTATTTTTTTCATATTGTTTTTAAATATTTTATTTATTGTCTCTGTACTTGGAAAGTTTAATTTTATTTTTATTTCGTTGTCATCAGGTTTAGTGTATATTTTTATATACACGTAACTACGTGACCAGGTGTTTTTCATTGCGTTTTACGACTTTTCCAATCGATATTTTAGTATGAAGGACAATTTCTTTTAAAGTAATTGAAAAATCCTAGAGTGTCCCAATAAAAATGTACTTCCATAGCCAAGACAATGGCCAGACTATAGGCCATTTGTTCTGAATGTAGTCTAGTGTATAGTTCAGTCTATAGTCTAGTCTATAGTCTAGTCTATAGTCTAGTCTATAGTCTAGTCTATAGTCTAGTCTATAGTCTAGTCTATAGTCTAGTCTATAGTCTAGTCTATAGTCTAGTCTATAGTCTAGTCTATAGTCTAGTCTATAGTATAGTCTATAGTATAGTCTTTAGTCTAGTATATAGTCCGGTCTATAGTCTATTTATGGTTTAGTCTATAGTCTAGTATGTAGTCTTCTCTAGTCTAAATCTTGTTTGTAATCGAATCTATAGTTCATTCTAGGCTGAAGTCTAATCTATAGTTTAAAATAGTCTTTAGTCTCTAGTCAATGTTGCGATCTTTGATCAAGTCTATATTCTAGTCTATGATCTAACCCGTATCATAGTATAGTCTATGTTTAGTCCAGACTATAGTAAATATTTTAGATCATAATGGTGACTTTAGTCCAGATCCAGTAAACATATTTTACAGACTATATTTTAGATAATTTTTCCAATTTTGAAATGATAGTTTTGTATGAATCTTATTTTTTTTACCATATAGGTTTTATACTGTGACCTAAGTCAATAAAAATTTTGCTATCTTAGGTTTGTTAAAAAACTATAATCCCATTGGCTAAATATCAACATATTCAGTAGTCAGTCATGCCAAGTCCATTTGATTAAGTAAGCTAAAGAAACAACTAAACAAAAATACTTTTTTTAACAATGTTCCTTTTTGCCACGATTAAATGTATCTTAAATTTTCAAATATTTTAAATTCTTTTTAATTTGTTGTATTAACTAACAACTGAATTTTCAACACTACAGTACACAACCCACAGTAAGAGTGGACATTTTGTACTTCTTCCCAAAGAAATAATTTAAACATGTGTTTGCTGGCGCAAAATGTTGTCGCATCCAAGTGTCTGTAAAAATGCGTGGCCACCACTTAAAGTGCAATAACCTCTCAGCCTGCTGCCACGAAAATCTTATAAAAAAATTTAAATATTTGTTTTTTTACTCTGATTTTGTAGTTTTGAGTGCATCAACCTGCAGTTGTGTATGACTTGACAGCAAATATTACACCACCGGCACATTTTACTCATCTCATGCTGTCGCCATTGTGCGTTTAGTTGTGAAGCGTTTATTTTCTATAGAAAATGCAATATTTTGTTTAGACTTTCAGTTTCAAATTCTAAAATTAATTTAATATTATTTTCCTGAATTTTATGGATGAGACAACGCTGTCATGCTTTTGGCTCCAAGACAAAATTTAAACAGAAAAATATTTTTTCTATATTCCTGGTCGTCGCATTATTCACTTTTGTGCTAAATTTATAATTCCATAGTTAGTTTTTTTCGTTTAAATAAATCTTAATGCATTATAATTGAAATGTGCGTGGAGTCAGTCAACATGTAAAAGTGTAGACTTTGGATTCTTTTGAAAATTGAAATATTTCTTCCTTGTTGTGAAACTGAAATTTTTTTGAAAACATTTTCCCCCTTTATATGTTATGCTAAATTTAATTTGATAATTTTATTATGAGTTAAAAATAATGTAGTTGAAATTACAATTACAGTTAGTCTACAGTTAACCTATAGCCTACTCTTTGTGTAGTTTATAGTTTGGACTATATTTTTAGTATAATCTATATGCAGTCCGAAATTTCTTTCTACAATGTATCTATAGTTTGGAGTATATACATTATACCTTATTTAGTCTAGACTATAGTCTGGACAATAAATTTGTCAATGCTTTGAAATAAAGCCTACAATCTGATCCGGACTAGAGTCGGGAATATATGATTATATTTGAAATACTGCCTAGTCTATAGTCCATAGTTTAAACTATATTTTAATCTATTGTATAATTTATAGTTTGGACTATAATCTATATATAGTCTGATCTACAATCTCCACTAAACTATAGAATAGACTATAGACTAAAATAGACTTAAGACTAGACTATAGACTTGACTATAGACTAGACTATAGACTAGACTATAGACTAGACTATAGACTAGACTATAGACTAGACTATAGACTAGACTATAGACTAGACTATAGACTAGACTATAGACTAGACTATAGACTAGACTATAGAATAGAGTATAGACTAGACTATAGACTAGACTATAGAATAGAGTATAGACTAGACTATAGACTAGACTATAGACTAGACTATAGACTAGACTATAGATTAGACTATAGACTAGACTAGAGACTAGACTATAGACTAGCCTATAGACTAGACTTTAGATTGTGGACTAGGCAATAGACTAGGCTGTAGACTAGACTATCGACTAGGTTATAGATTAGACTATAGACAAGATTAAAGACCAGACTATAGACTAGACTATAGGCTAAGCTATAAACTAGAATATAGACCAGACAATAGGCTAAACTATTGACTAGACTATAGACTTACGACTAGACTATAGACTATAGACTATAGACTGGACTATAGACTAGACTATAAACTAGGCTATAGACTAGACTATCGACTAGGCTATAGACTAGACTTTAGACTAGACTTTAGACTAGACTATAGACTAAACTGTGAACTAGACTATAGACTAGACTATATTATAGACTAGATTAAAAACTAGACTATAGCCTAGACTATCGGCTAGGCTATAGACTAGACTATAGACTAGACTATCGACTAGACTATAGACTATAATTTATCTACAAAAAGATCTTTAATAATTTGTTTGACTCACTTTGATTCCTCACGCATATTGGAAATTTTGAATCCACCCAGGGGGGGGGTTCCACCAAGGAGAGTTCCCCAAAGTGAAATGTGTATGTTAAAAATTCAAAACGATTTCAGTTTTCTATTGCTGTTCCGATTAAGTCGGATTCAAAGAAATATTTTAAAGTTTATGTTATTGACCTGGCATTTTCCACGTGACAAATTAATTGGGAAACAGTTTGGAAACAGCATGGGACTGTTGATCAGAAATAAAGCGTAGGGAGGTTTTTAATTTAATTTAGCCCTTTCCGTGTTGATCAGACTAATATTTTTTTATTTTCTTTATAATTTCAGGTTTTGGAATTTAATCATTAAGTTATGATGCTTAAAGGAGTTTTGTTTTGCAGAATGATTTCTGGTAAGTTTTGTAATTTTTTAAATACTATTTATTTCTTTAGCGATATTTTTATATAAAATTAAAAAAACAATTTAATTATTAAAAAGAAACAAAAACGAAAAGTAATGCACGTTTTTTTAAGTCAGTGTTATAAACTTTGAGTTTTACAATAATTTATTACTGTATTTAAATTTAATTTTTAATTTACCTTGATTTATTAAAAATCACTTGTATTGGGGAGCACAGCTCTAAATAAAATGATTAAGCAATCTTTAAAAACAAGGGATGGTAAATACTCATTATGTTCTGTCTCAATATAATTATACTTAGAATGTACCTTGGTACCTTAGCGAAAAAGTTGCACAAAAATGCCTCAACCTTCATTGATTAAATTTTTCATTACATTTAAGACCTTTGAATAAACTTGGCTTCAAAAATCTTAAACCCATATTGCATCTATTGTACCTACCATGATCCAACATCTATTATTTTGAGTATAATCCTTTTTCAAAAGAGAAAGTACTAAATAACTAGCGGGCATTAGAAAGGTACTTTTATATATAAAATAGTACGTTTTAGAACATACGATGGTATCAACATCAACCAACTACGTTTAAAACAGTTATGTTTTTCAATGCACGTTTTATATTGTTATTGGTTTATTCTTTAGAGTTGCATTTTAGAACAAAAAAAATTTGTTATACTAATAATTCCTATATAACAGTTTTAAAAATAAAAAAAGCAATACACTTAAAGAAATTTGAAAAAAATACTTTATTTTTTTAAGCAAAAAATCTAAAATAAATAAGAAAACTTAAAAATAAAACCAAACCAATAAATGACCCTTTGCCTCTTACCTGTTTGTTGATGATTGATTATTGGCTTCACCACTTAAGAAATCCATGGTAGCATTTTTAATATTATTTCTTAAGTTTTCACCATTTTCTTGGGGCTTTGAGGTTTCCATAAGTTTCTTGTCCATAGTATCGACTGGGGCCATGGGAGCAATAGGTGCTGTAAAAGGCTTAGGAGGTTCAACTACGGGGGAAGGCTTTGGTGGTTCGACTACTGGTGCGGGCTTTGGTGGTTCCACTACGGGAGCTGGCTTAGGAGGTTCAACTACAGGAGCAGGCTTGGGGGGTTCTACAACAGGAGCGGGCTTTGGTGGTTCAGGTTTTGTAACTGGTGCAGGCTTTGGTGGTTCGACTACAGGGGCTGGCTTAAGGGGTTCAGGTTTTACAACTGGTGCAGGAGCTGGAGCGGGTTTGGGTGCAGGGGCTGAAGCTGGTGTAGGTGCGACTTTAGGTGCTACCGTAGGCGTAGGTTTCGAAACACTAGGTTTAGCAGGTTCAACTGGTTTGGGGGTTGCATCATTGGCGGGTTTGTTATCTAAGGCATGGGTATCAGTCTTGTTTGTTTTATAAAAAATATCAAAGAATGTCCAACCAAAACGTTTGCTAAAAACGAAATCGAAATAAAAATAAATAATAATAAATTAAAAGATAAAATTAAATAACTTAAAATTAACAAATAATGCAGATTTAAAATGATAAAATATAAAAAATGATTTAAATTTAGGAAAATTAAGTTAAGGAATAAGAAAGTAACAATATTAGACCTTCCATCTATATACGAGTCCATATATCTATCTATCTATTTATCTATCTATCTATCTATCTATCTATCTATCTATCTATCTATCTATCTATCTATCTATCTATCTATCTATCTATCTATCTATCTATCTATCTATCTATCTATCTATCTATCTATCTATCTATCTATCTATCTATCTATCTATCTATCTATCTATCTATCTATCTATCTATATATCATTATACGCGTATCTGCCATGATTTCCCATTCCCTATACAACAGGGATGATAGAAAACATTAAATTAAAATAAAAATTCTCCTACTGCACCTACAAACAAGTCCACACATATATATATTTATTTATAGGTTCACATTTTCTTTCATCTAAATACAATTTACAATTGCAGCGAGAAATAAAAAAAAAACTTGAACATTTTAATTTAATTAAAAACCACTGAGGCAGAAACTCTCACAAATGAAAGAGGTGCAGTAGTTAGATGCAGTCTTCAATTAAAAGGCAACCAACTAGACAGACATAGAAAACTAATGAATACGCGAAATATATATAAAAATAAATCATATACATATGTATATCGACCACACCGTTCACTTGCTTCTAGTTTCTGATGATCAAAAAAGTTGACATGTGCAAAATTTAAAAATTTTTGATTTCTAAATACTATTTTTGTTGCCCGAGAACAAATGCACATTTTATTTGATTTTCTTTACTTCATCCTTTATTTAGTAAATGCAGTCGAATGTATGAAAAATAAAAAGGTTTCTTTATTTGAACATTTTTATTTTAATTATTCAAATGATTTAATATTTTCATTATTTTGAAAAGAAAATTTCAATTTTATTACAAATCTTAAAATATTTTTCTTAAAATATTTATTAAATTAAAAAACATTTATTTTTCTCAGTGTTTTTATTATATTTGGTTTGATTTTTTTTATTTCCAATATCTTAGGATTGGAAGGAGAATTAAATATTTTAGTATTTGGTTGACAAGGGTTTTAATCTCCCGACAATTCTAAATGGAATTTCTAAATAAATTCCAAATTTGATAATAAGCAAACATTCTAATAATGACGTCACATCAAATCAAAACCATCGAGAAATTTCCAAAAAAAAATCTAAACATTAAGATAGTTTGTAAAACAACGCCAAACAATAACAAATAAAAAAACTATTATTAAATTTGCCAATGGGAACAAAAATTTGGCAAAAAAAAAATTTAAACAAAAAAACTTAATTCTCAAACACTGTCAGTCACGTACACCACATTAAAATTAAAAAAGAAATTTTCGTTATACACGAGTAATTATTCATATTTACTGTTCTATATACCGGTTGTCATAATTTAACTCTCTTACTATTTACTCTCTTAGAAAACAAATAAATTTACTCAATATTTAGCGATGGTGAAAAGTAGTCATCAGCTAACTTTAAATTTTTTTTGGAAACATGTGTTATTAATGCCAATTATCTGTTAAAAATGATGATCAAATCTTTACTATCTATATACACGAAAAACATATGTTAGTTATAGGGTTTCAAATTTTCATTATCGGACAATAGGTATCTGGGGCAATAAATAGAAAAAGTTCAAGTTCAATTAACACTTTCTCATTCTAATTGTTTGCAATAATTATTGATAAATGTTTGGTGAAAAAAACACGTAATACATTAAAATCAAACAGACCCATTGTGATAAACATTCACACATACAAAGAAGAGCAAAAAACTAGCACATTTTAAAGGTAATTAATGAATTGAAGGAATCATGGGATTTCGTTGTTAATATGTATAAAAGATTGATCGCATACCAGATACAGAATATATCTGAAACTTTTAAAAGCTGATACCAGATAGAATGTTTTTGACAAGCGGAACTTAAGAACAAATATCGGTAGGAATCCGTTGTTACATGGATGGCTCTACATTGGAGAACGGAATGCGTATATTGGATTAGAATAAATATGGCGCCCATAGCCATTAATATATTTACCGATAGCCGCAAAGCAAATAGAGCGCTATAAGGTGATTGAATTCAATCTAAGACCGTAATGGTAAGAGAGCTTTAAGTGAATACTCTTCCAGAGGTACCAGACCACACAGGAATAGTCGGCAACGAAAGGGCGATAAGGGAAGTCGAGGCAATTAACCTCACAAACGCAAACCCATTCGACGCTACAAAAACTGAATTTAAAATATTGATGAGAGAATCCCTCTCTCTTGAAACGGTGGGTAGAACCACAACGGTCCTGTGGGGTGTCCATAGACGCTAAATCTTCTTAAAATGATCAAGTCTGAAGTTAGTGTGCGAATGTAGATCATGTGGAGAGGACAGTGATACTCTGGAGCACTTTCTTTGTCACTGTTAGGCATTCGTAGAAGTAAGTTCCAAGAATCTTGGAAGCGATGTTATTCCAGAAATAACATTCCTGACTAACACGTGATTGCTAGATTCTTAGGAATCACGTCCAGAAAACTGAATTTTTAAACATTGAAAAAAAATACCTTCAGTGAACGATTGTTTTTCATGTAAAGGAACGCACAACAGGACAGGAGATGGATATACATGGACCTGACCAAGTGAAACGTATAACTTCGAAACATAAAATAAAACTATAACAGTTTTACTTTACTTTTTACTTCTTCGAATGATACTTTTTGAGTTTTTCTTAAAATTAAACTTGTAGAGTTCTAACTAAATGAGAGCCGAAATTTGGATACTTTTTCATTCTTTAAGGGGTACTACACACGATCACACTTTACGTACTTAAAGTTTAATGAAAACGTAAAATTAAGTTCCATTTATATAACAAAAAAGAGAATTAAAGTCGTATTATTTATATTCTTTGAGTTTACACGATTAGTATAAAACAATAACAATGTAAGATGAAAACAGATGTTTTACTCTTCTGGCATGTGTTTACATTAAAATAGAACCCTGATCTAATGAGATTTACTTGTTTTTTGAATCATTTCATAAAATAAAGAGAGCCATACGACTGTCAAATTTTCCATTCGTACATTCTCTCAAAGTGTGATGGTTTCATTACATAAATCGTTGACGATAAAGTAGACAACAAAAAAAAGACACCGATATAGTATCAACAAAAAAGACAATATTTCAAGCATTTCCATCCTTGTAATCGTTGACAACAACCTAAACGATATTGTCTACATCAAATCGTTGACGACCAAGTAGACGATATTGTCGCATATAAAATCGCTGACGATAAAGTAGACGATATTTTCGTCTATATAGTCGTTAAGGACAAAACTGAGGACAAAATCATCTATGTAGTCGTTAATGATAAAGTGGTGTATTTAATCCTCTATAATGTCGTAAGTGTATATATAGCCCACGTTTTCACTGTAATTGCGTGAATAACAAACTAAGCGACATTGTCTTTCATTAACATGTTGACGATTTTCGCGACACTTGTTCGAAAAAATCGTTGACGAATTTGTTCTAGCTGTCCTACATTTGTCTTCCAGGACTTTACATCATTAAGGATGTCTTGAAGATATGCCCAACTGGGTTCTGAAACAAAAGTATTTGGGTGTGTGGTCATTAAGGCAACTTCAAACGAGAATTAAGAAAAAGTTTTTAACAAAAGTTTCCCAGTGTGGACAGAGTCTTACGTGAAATTTGCAGTGCCCTGTGATTTTTTAATCTAGATTTTGTATTTCATTTCGATTAAGTTTCGAAGCTACTTGAGTGCTCTTAGTTTATATTTATGCTGGAAATTTGTTAGGTCTGCTATAATTCTATTCTTATCTATTATTATTTTTCCGTTTGCCCAATGTGCAAACTACAAATGACAAAACATAGATAGATAATGGTGCTAAAAACAAGAACTCGTGTTAAATTTGTTTCTAATCTTTATTGTTGTAGTATTTTTTGTATATATTTTTATTTACTATATTTTGTTTTTGAAAAAAAAAAACTGAGTCATATTTTCAGTCTAACAGAATTATTTTACTCTCTTCTTATTAAACAATTCCACAACAATAACAATAATAATTAATGGTGGTTTGCAAATTGTTTGGATGTTTGCAAAAACAACCGGTATATTTATACAGAAAAAAGCCGGTTAATGTGTTTTTATACCCTTCACCTTCGTAAGAAGGGTATATATAGGTTTGTCATTCCGTTTGTAAATTCTATAATATAATTTCCGACCCTATAAAGTATATATATTCTGGATCCTTATAGATAGCGGAGTCGATTAAGCCATGTCCGCCTGTCTGTCTGTTGAAATCAGTTTTTAGAGGACCCCAGATATCGGCGAGATGCGAAACTTCAATAATTCAGTTAGACATGCTTTCGAGAAGATCGCTATTTAAAATCAGCAAAATCGGTCTATAAATAACGGAGATATGAGCAAAAATCCGAGACAACCTCTGAAAATTTCATCAAAAAAGCCACATTTTTTCATGCTTTGTTAAAAAAGCAACAACAACACTGTGAATTGGATAAAGATGTACATGAGCGTGTGGAGATGCTGTTCTGTTCTCACGAAGGTAAGTGGGTATAACAAGAACAAGGAGATAAAGCAGTAATATGTTGGTAATACAGCTCTGATATTTATTTGAGGGTGGTAATACAGTTTGACGGTGGTATTACAGTACAAGGGTTAATATTTCTTTCTGCTACAGTTTATATTTGTTTGTGTGTATGTTATGTGTGACATGTGTGCAGAGATATAAAATAAATAAGAACTGTTTTTTAAAACATACTTGGTGAAGGGTATATAAGATTCGGCACAGCCGAATATGGAAATATTACTTGTTTTTGTTTTGTAGTGTTCTATCTTTAGATTAACGTCAAATCAAATATTGGCTTGAAAAAAATGTTTTATTATTAAATCACATGATATACACTTAAGTGTAGTACATACGTGTGTAATGCGAATAGCAATAGTTTGTTGCCATTTAAAGATACGTCCCATAAAACCCATAACTCATGTGTTGAACTTCTATCAAGAACAACAATCATTTGCACTTTTTATTTCTTTTTTCTTTGATAAAATAATATGTGCAGTTCTAGAACAAACAATTAATTAATAGTTATTGTATAATACAAGATAAGGAATGTTTTTTTTCTGCTTAAAGATAATAAACATATGAAAAAACTAAATCTGATATTGTCTCAATCAATCATGGTTATAAGGGAAAATTTTTAAAATTGTATATTTTTACCCTAATTGGGAGAATGAAGAACATCCTAGGAGGTTACTTGGTATTTCGATAAAAAAAATATCACAAAAACTAAAAAGTATTTATTATACAAATTCGAAAAAATCTTCTTGAACCAAAAGATTAGCATTTCTAACTTTCTAAATAATCATGTACTTTTCTTGTACGGCCGTGAATGTCACGTCAATGTATAGACTCGCCAATCGAGGAGTCCATATAATAATCAATAGACTAGTCAATAGAATAGTTCATAAACTAGTACACATACTAGACCATAGACTATTCCACAGAATTATCAAAATAAATAAAAATAGACCAGGCCATAGACTAGTTCGTAGACTTGTCAATAAAGTCAACAGAATAGTCCATAGACTAGTTCCCACACTTGTCAATAAAGTCAAGAGAACATTTCATAAACTGGACGACGAATTAATCTATAGACGTATCAATTGACTTTATAAATCTGGTCGAAAAGTCGGAAAAAGTCGAAAAGTCGGAAAAAGTTGGAAAAAGTCGAAAAAAGTCGGAAAAAGTCAAAAGAAGTCGAAAAAAGTCGAAAATAGTCGCAAAAAGTCGAAAAGTCGAAAAAAGTCGGAAAATGTCGAAGTCGAAAATTCGAAAAACGTCGAAAGAAGTCGAAAAAAATCGGAAAAAGTCGGAAAAAGTCGAAAATAGTCGAAAAGTCGGAAAAAGTCGAAAAGTCGTAAAAATTCGAAAAAAGTCTTAAAGTCGACTATTTATAAAATATTAAAAGTCGAAAAATCGGCTTTTAATTAAATGAAAAAAGTCGAAAAATCGACTTTTAATTAAATGAAAAAAGTCGAAAAATCGACTTTTAACTAAATGCAAAAAGTCGAAAGTCGAAAAGTGGACTTTTCATAAATGCAAAAAGTCGAAAAGTCGACTTTTCGTTTCAACTATAGAACCCTATATGGTTCCCTTCATTTTTTCAAAATTATTCAAAAAACAACCAAGTCGCATTATATCAGGGATGTATTTTTATGTAAACAGCTGATTCCACCATAATTTGTTATTATTTTATACTAAAGCCGGAGGTCCACACTGTCCCTCTTCGCGTCAAAGCATTATGCGCTTTTTATACTTTTGACGTTACATGCGACGCTTTTTAAGCTTAAATTTTTGTTTTATTTTTAAAAAAACTTCGCGTTTTTTACAGCTTTTATTTAATTTTTCATCATTAAACTTATTTTATTTTATTCAATTTGATAAATACGCATTAAAAAAAGAATATAAAATGTCAAAATCAGCTGACATGTTCGTGCGCCGCTTGTGACGCTTATAAAAGTAGAAAGTAGAT
Organism: Lucilia cuprina; assembly: GCF_022045245.1. Taxonomy (NCBI): domain Eukaryota; kingdom Metazoa; phylum Arthropoda; class Insecta; order Diptera; family Calliphoridae; genus Lucilia; species Lucilia cuprina. The sequence goes on from NC_060953.1 coordinate 56,736,869, forward strand.
GTACTTCAAGCATTCTACGCGTAATGGCATTCTACGCTTTGTCATTATGACACTTTTGATATTCGCATAGCGTCCGTGGACAGAATGACTTAATATTGTGTGTCATAACGTTCATAAACATTCTGACAAGCCACCGTCTAGTTTATAGGTTAGTTAATAGACTAGTCAATGATTAGACAATAGACAAAATCATAGGCAATAGACTAGAATAGTCTATAAACTAGTTAACAGTCCAAAGACTAATATGTCAACTAGTTGACTTAAAAGATTATCAGGCAAAGACTAGTCAACAGATTAGTATATAGATCATAATCAATAGATTGATCTGTAGAATTGTTTAAAGACTAGTCCATAGACTTATTAACTTGTCCTTTTAAGCTTTTGTGAAATTGAGAAATATTTAAAAATTGATTTATCCCTTTTCTAATCTGTCTTGATGATGTTCTAGTAAGGGAGGAAACAAGCACTTTGTGAGATCTTGTATTGTATTCCCTATTTCCTAACCCATGTAAAACCTTTCAAAATTCTATATAATCCTTTTAGAATCTTATTATAACTACAATTATGTGTGCGATAAATAAAATGATAATTGATTTCTTAATCTTCTTCAATTTCAATTTGCTTTAAATCAAATCAATGGAAAAATTTACTCTTAATTAGTACTAAATTACTGTGCTAAATACATGAGAAATTATACAAATTTTAATTTGTTTATTTTTAAGATAAATATTTGTTTAGAGAAAAATCACACAGAAAGTACATTTTAACACATTTTATAGATGTTTTTTTTTCTAATGTTTGAGTAAAAACCAATTAAAAAATATAAGAAGTGAGTTCAAAAAGTTTCAATTCAACAAAAAATTTGTGAAGTGCTTCTAATAGAATGACTTTATTTATACTTTGAAAGTAGTGCTATTTAATTGCTTATTTTAAATTGTTCTAGAAGTGATGAATAATTGGTTTCTACAGATGATTCTTCAGCATTCCATCTCCACACGTATTGTACTAATTTACCAATGACTCAAGTTTAAGTTTCAAAATTAATTTAAATTTTGACTTTTAAATTAAATTAAGCATTTGCATGATTCATTTGTTATTATAATATTTCACACAAATTCTGTTTATAAATATTTTCGAATATAGACTTCTTTGCAAATCTATAGAAAAGTTTTTCAAATATTTGATAACAATTTTTAAAGTTTCAACTTTAATTCCTTTTTAAATACTTCTGACAATTGGCACGTTTTGTCTACCACCCAAGTTAACTTTGTTAGGGATTTATTCAATTACCATAATGATTTATTTGTTTATTTAAACAAAACAATAAATATCTAATAATTAACTAACAATTAGATTTTTTTTGTCATTTAGTGATTATAAAAGCATTAAAATATTGCATAATAATTTTTTTATTTTATATTTATATTAAATGTGTCATAGAATTACTAACAAAAAAATTAAATCATTACTTTATAGTATAAATAATGATGACCTTTTAAATACAGACAAAAAAAATATAAAAAAATAACATTTAAATATTCTACACCCCTAAATTGTTTTACCATTACGAAAGTAAAATCGTATTCAAGATTTAAGTTTTATCTCATTTAAAGCGATTTTTAACACTTTGACGACCAAACATTTTTTGTTTGATTGTCGATATCTATGGCCTCATAATAGTTAGTTAGTTAGTTAGTCCAAGTCTTATGCATCGTTTCGAAAATAAAGTTGTCACGACCGGTCACGTAAACCGATCTATATACTAAAAATGTTATGGCCTATGGTCGTGAAAGGGTTAAGTAAAATGGTACTTCAAATACATGTAAATCGGTATCGATTAAACAAATCAAGAGTAGAATATAATCTAACAAGATGAAACTCTGAATTAGTAACATTCATCAAATTTAGAAGCAATTCTTTTCGGTATAATCCCAAATTCAAAAGAAGATTTCCAATACATTTCTTTTTTAAAAGTGTCATAATATCCATTGACGTTGTCCTGGAAGTTGTAACAACGTTAAGGGGTACTATGACACTTTTTAGTGTGTGGACATTATGACAGGCCACCAAGTACTTTATATTTCATAGGATACTTAGGCTTACCTGGTCTAAAAATAGAAAAATGTAAGTTTTTCATGACTGGTACAGGTCTATGGATTAATTTATTGACAGTTACATAAATCTGATTAGTCTATTGGTTAAATTATGGACTAATTCGTCGACTAGTTTATGAAATGATCTGTTGATCAGATTATCGACTAGTCTGCAAAAATTTCACAAAAAGTCTAAAAGTTGTTAAAAAAGAGATTTTTGTGTTTCATGGAGCCGTGGATCTACTATAGTCTAATCTTTTTGTATATGACCCAGATATCATCCTTTTATTAGTTATCCATTAGTAAGTATGTTTCCGCTAAATCATAGAAGCGAAATAGATAATTTAAAGTATGGACCAGGAAGAAATCTTTTATATGGTCAGATGAAAAGCTATCTAATCCAAAATTATTTTCATGGAAAACCGGAATATTAATTAGGGAATTCTGAAGAAAACCTGGAGGGTGGAATCTTTTATATGCTTACATTATAGTTGAGGGCCTTTGACAGATGAAAAGCTATCTTGGGACACTGAAACAGTAATTGGGAAATCTGAGCGAAACCTAGAGGCCAAGTTAATACAAATTTTTGAATACAAATTTTTGAATATAATTCCATAACGAATACAAAAATAACGATTACATTATGTTCATGTTTTTCGTGACCCTATAACCCCTAAAAAGTCTTTTTTGGAAAATGGCTAGACGTCATTAGAACCTTCGACATAAGTCTTATGTCTCCATAAATTCCTCCAACAAATTTGGTGGGACCAGTTATGTTAAAGATTAAAACAAGCTTTCCTTCTAGAATGATCAGAAAATTGGAGATTATAAATAGTTGTTAAACTTATCGGTCCTACTGATCGAACTTTCTTTTCATTTTAAATTTAGATTCATAATTAACTTGAAATTATTAAATTATTTAAAGATATCTATTAATATTTTAATTGGGCGACTACAGACAACAGTGTCATGTTAAATAACATAGGCCTTGACGTTAACAGATTGGGGGGATAAATTCTGTTAAATAAAACATTTTATTTAGTGCCTTAAGTTAGGCAGCATTAATTTGTATATTAAAAAAAGCATTAAAAGCTTTATAAAGTAAAAGTTTTATTTAATTTTATTATAAATAGAAATTTATTAAAAAAAAAACTTATTGCAGACATGGGATTTATCAATTGTTATAGATAGTTAAAAATAACATGAATTTCAGTATGGAAAATAAATATTTTTTTTTGTGAAATCAATATAATTTGAATGTTTGTGAATAAAATTTCTTAAATTTCTCTAACTGCTGAGAAAGCTTTTATTCTCCAATTATATAGAAAAGTTTATCAAATATTTGAATCTAAACTTAGAACAAACTTCAGATTTTTCTTTAGGTTTTTTTCAAGCTATTAATTAACACAGCAAACATTTCTTAATTTATACCATAAAAACAAAAATTTACTTACCGCAATTCATCGACTGCCAATGATAAATACCACAAAGCGAACATTTTGCTAGAAAATAAAAAAAAAAAAAACAAAAGTAAATAAATACCACAATTAATTTTAAATTAAAAACACCGCTTTTAATCAAATTTCACTCTAATGTATTTTTTGTTTTATAAGAATTTCTATTGTTATCTATTAGTTTTTGTTTAATTTTACTTTACATTTAACACTCTCATATTATCTAAATCGCTACATTTGTGTCATTAAATGAAAAATACACTAATATCTTGTGTAACTGAGTGAGAGTGTAATTATTGTTGCCGTCATCTTGTTAGACTAGTTCTCATAAGTCCCATTAGTTCTGTAAGAAGTCAGTGTATTCCGTTTAGTTAGTATGTTTCCCAAAAGTCTAAGTTATTGAAACACAAGGCTTAAACTGTCGAATTTGTTTATCATGTAAGATAGGGAGAGAAAATCTATTGTCAACTTAATGCCCCTTAGTAATGCAAGAAGAAGTCAATTGTCACTTTATTGTCGCTAAGTAATCTAAAGAATACTTTCATAAATTGCTCTTAAAAAATGAGTAAATAACTGCATCTACTTGTGTTTTTAATCTAAATAATAGGCAAAATCGGAACCCCCACCTAAAACTGTAGGGTTATGACAACTATAAATTAATACTAACAAAAAAATAAGTAATGTTTTTACGTAGTATTTGTCATGTTTTACGTAAAGCCCCCGTTTCAACATTTTTATTTATACTTAGCTGAAAACATACATTTTACAATATTTTTCATCTTTTAATATTTTCATATTTACACAATGTTAAAGCACACAATAACAATAAATAAAATAAATCAGCGTCACGTGAGTGTAAAAGGAAAGATACCCCTGTGCTTTAATCAATGTTCTTTATTAATTTATATATTTATTATTAAATAATAATCTGAACATTAACAAGTTCTTAAAAATAATTATTTTCAAATATTAATTGTTTTCACTTTCTCATCTAATTCAATTTATATTTTCATTTCAAATCTCTTTTTGATAAAAAACTTTTGTATGAAAACTATTTTACATTTGCTTTGTACTATTCTTTGTATTTCATAGTTGGGTTAGTACACCTTCCCCTTGAATGTCGGCATTTTTTCAAGGTTCATATTTTTTTAAATGAATTTTCACACAGTAGTGACAAACAATGAATAAAATAAAAATTGTTATGAATTTTTTCAAACACAAAATCAAATCAAACTAGAACTTTATGTATATTTGCGATAAATGATGTAATTTTTGTTCCAAACTATTATATAGTATATAGTTCAAATTTGATAATATTGTAAAATTTAGTTTAAAGTCTTGACTTCTGAAATGTCTTGATGGTTTACTCAAGATTCGTCTATATGTATAGTTAACTACATTAGAGTATAGTCTCTACTACAGATTACCTATTGTCGATACTAATAAAGAGTCTTAAATCGCTACTATATATTAGTCTATAGTATATTCCCGACTTTAGGTTTGTCTATAGTCAAGACTATATATATGTCTATGGTTCCGTCTATAGATTTATCTGTAGATTTGTCTAAAATCCTAACTATAGATTTATCTATATATTTGTCTATAGTCCCGACTATAGATTTGTCTATAGTCCCGACTATAGATTTGTCTATAGTCCTGACTATAGATTTGTCTATAGTCCTGACTATAGATTTGTCTATAGTCCCGACTATAGATTTGTCTATAGTCCCGACTATAGATTTGTCTATAGTCCCGACTATAGATTTGTCTATAGTCCCGACTATAGATTTGTCTTTAGTCCCGACTATAGATTTGTCTATAGTCCCGACTATAGATTTGTCTATAGTCCCGACTATAGAATTGTCTATAGTCCCGACTAGAGAATTGTCTATAGTCCCGACTAGAGAATTGTCTATAGTTCCGACTAGAGAATTGTCTATAGTTCTGACTATAGATTTGTTTATAGTCCCGACTATAGATTTGTTTATAGTCCCGACTATAAATTTGTCTAAAGTATCGACTATAGATTTGTGTATAATCTCGATTATAGATTTGTCTATAGTCCCGCTAAGACATTCGTCTATTGATCCAACTATACATTAGTCTATAGTCGAGACTATAGATTTGGCCAAAGTCAAAACTATAAATTTGTATAGTCGAGACTATAAATATGTCTATAATTCCGACTATAGATTTGTCTTTATTTCCAACTATAGATTCGTCACAAGGCTAGACTATAGATTCTTCTAAAGTTTTTCTATAGTCTGGACTATATAGTCTCGATGAAAGATTAGTGTATTATCTCGACTAAGGATTGGTCTATAGTCTTGGTTTATAAAGTCGTATATACATATGTAAACAAATTATTAATCCCACTATAGATTGAACAATTGTTTTGACTAAAAATTCTTCTATTATTTGGACTGCAGTTTGGTTTTTTGTCTGGACTATAAGTTAGTCTACATCCTTGATGTAGATTAATCTATAACAAAACTATATATTGATATCGGCTGTAGTTTTGTCGATAGTTTCGACTATATTTAAGGCTATGGTACAGGTATATAGTCTTTATTTTATTAAAAAAAATAGTTTTGTGGAATTTTACAAAATTTTAAATAATTTAAAATACAACTCAGAACTAAACATTGTTGCTAATTATCATATATTAACCAAAATACAAAGTAAATAAACATTACCCACGTACATATGTATCTGATCAATATAACAACTATACACAAGTATTTGTTGTTCGAATGACAAAACTAAAATAAATTTGATCATCAATTAAAGCCAAATAAAGAAATTGACTTCATCAAATGAAATGTATTTATTTTATTTATTTAATTCTATTCATGCTGCTGACTGGCGTCTGGCTACAAACATTTTGTAGTCTATAAGGTTCAAATAGGTTTCAGATAAAAAAAAAAAAAACAAAAAAAGAAAAACTGAATGAAAATAAAATCTTGCCAATTAAATGTACAAACACAAGTTTGTCGTTTATAAAAAAGATTTAGTCAATTGGCAAGTGTTAACTTTGTTAAGTTCATATTTGTATAGTTCTATGAGCATAGAGTAATTACATAGAGGCGAAACTTTTTCCATAATTTTTATCTTTTACTTATATAATTCGTAGTTAAAACAACTACAATTCCCTTCTCTCTATTCTTAAATATGTATGTCTAAGAATTTCTTATACAAAATTTGTTTTTGTGCTTTAAATTCGTCTAAAAATAGTCATGCTACGAGACATTGTGAATCGCAATGGTTTTGCATGGTTTTTATTTTTCTCTTTTGCTTTTAGTCAAATCTTCAACGACCGATCATTAAGTGAAATAATTATTTTTGTTTATTTTTGGGAGAACGAAACATTTTATTGCCGGCAAAAAATACCACATTTTTGTCAAGCTACCAGAATAATTGTTTTTGTTGTGTTGTGAGGTAAACAGAGAATTTATAATGTACCTACTCTGTGTATATAGCAAATAATTTTTTTATCTTTAACGCAATAACAAAATAGTCTGAGTAACCATGAAATATTTTATTAATAAAGTCATACAGAAATAACCGGTTATAAGAAGAAGAAAATAATATTAAGCGAATTCCGAAAACACTTCTCTTAAAGATAGCTTATTAAGTCGGATTATACATTGATCAGAAAATATCGGTTAAAAATTGGTTTACAGGGTTATAAGCTTGATTGGTCTGTAGTATCGACTGTAAGGGCCTTATTCTAAAACGATTATTAAAGTTAACAATGGTTTACTACACACTTTTTCCATATAAAAACAGGTTTTAACAACTTAAAAATCGGTTTAGCATAAGGCGGTAAATATATACCATATCGGTCTTGATCTCAACTAAATATTGTTGTCTATTTGGATAACACTCTATACCATACATTGGTCTCTGGATAAGTCTAAAGTATAGACTAAAAGAAGTTTGTTTATAGAATCCACTTTATATTCGACTTCAGCCTGGACAATACATTAGATTAGAGTCTAGACCATATACTATAGATTGTTTAGTCTCGACTGTAGTTTAGTCTAAAGTATTTTAGTCTATAGTCTCGCCAATAAATTTCTCTAAAGTCTAACTACAGACTGGTCTGTAGTTGGTATCGGCTATGATTAGTCTAAAGTATCGATTAAAAGAAACTTGTTTATAGTATTGGCTCTAGATTAATAGACTCCGGTACAAATAAGTACATAGCCACAACTATATATTCGTCTATAGCCTGGACAAAAAATTTGTTTAGAGTCTGGACTATATATTGTTCATTCGACTATGGATTGGTATATAGTTGCTTAGTCTAAAGTCTCGTCTGTATATTTTAGTCTATAGTGTCGACTATAAATGTTTCTAAAGTCCAACTAAAGCCTCGTCTGTAGTCTTGTCTGTAGTTTAACAGTCTGGAACATATATTGTTCATTCGACTATGATTGTTATAAAGTCACCGCTGTTGTTTAGTCGAAATTCTCGTTTAGTATCGACTATAGTTTAGTCTGGTCTGAAGTTGGTAACGGCTATGATTAGTCTAAAGTATCGATTAAAAGAAACTTGTTTATAGTATTGGTTCTAGATTAGTAGACTCCGCTACAAATAAGTCTATAGCCACGACTATATATTCGTCTATAGCCTGGACAAAAAATTTGTTTAGAGTATGGACCATATATTGTTCATTCGACTATGGATTGGTATATAGTCACCGCTGTTGCTTAGTCTAAAGTCTCGTCTGTATATTTTAGTCTATAGTCTCGACTATAAATGTCTCTGAAGTCTTGCCTGTAGTTTTAGAGTCTGTACCAAATATTGTTCATTCGACTATGGATTGGTATATAGTCTTCGCTGTTGTTTAGTCTAAATTCTCGTCTGTATATTTTAGTCTATAGTGTTGACTATGAGTATCTCTCTGTTTAGTTTAAATTCTCGTCTGTACATTTTAGTCTATTTTCTCGACTATAAATGTCTCTAAAGTCCAACTAAAGACTGGTCTGTTGTCTTGTCTGTAGTTTAACAGTCTGGAACATATATTGTTCATTCGACTATGATTGTTATAAAGTCACCGCTGTTGTTTAGCCGAAATTCTCGTTTAGTCTCGACTATAGTTTAGTCTGGTCTGAAGTTGGTAACGGCTATGATTAGTCTAAAGTATCGATTAAAAGAAACTTGGTTATAGTATTGGCTCTAGATTAGTAGACTCCGGTACAAATAAGTATATAGCCACAACTATATATTCGTCTATAGCCTGGACAAACAATTTTTTTAGAGTATGGACCATATATTGTTCATTCGACTATGGATTGGTATATAGTCACCGCTGTTGCTAAGTCTAAAGTCTCGTCTATATATTTTAGTCTATAGTGTCGACTATAAATGTTTCTAAAGTCCAAGTAAAGCCTCGTCTGTAGTCTTGCCTGTAGTTTTACAGTCTGGACCATATATTGTTCATTCGACTATAGATTGCTATAAAGTCACCGCTGTTGTTTAGTCTTAAGTCTCTTCTTTAGTCTAAAGCCTCGTCTGTATATTTTAGTCTATAGTCTCGACTATAAAAGTCTCTAAAGTCCAACTAAAATCTTGTCTGTAGTCTTGCCTGTAGTTTTATAGTCTGGACCATACATTGTTCATTCGACTATGGATTGGTATATAGTATCCGCTGTTGTTTAGTCTAAATTCTCGTCTGTATATTTTAGTCTATAGTGTTGACTATAAATGTCTCTAAAGTCCAACTAAAGACTTGTTTGTAGTCTTGTCTGTAGTTTTACAGTCTGGACCATATATTGTTCATTCGACTATGGATTATTATATAATCTCCGCTGTTGTTTAGTCTAAATTCTAGTCTATATATTTTAGTCTATAGTCTCGACTATAAATTTCTCTAAAGCCCCAATAAAGACTGGGGTTTGTAGTCTTGTCTGTAGTTTTAGAGTCTGGACCATAAATTGTTCATTCGACTATGGACTATAGTCTCGACTTTAAATTTCTCTAAAGCCTGACAAAAGACTGGGGTCTGTAGTCTTACCTGTGGCTTTTAGTTTCGACTAAAGTCTACTGTCTCTCCTGTAGTATAGTTTGTAGTCTAGGCTATAGGTTAATTTATAGCTGAGGTTATAAATTGATCTACAGTTTGAACTATAAAGCCAATAGTTTTGACTGATTATATTGAAAGTCTCGACAGTCTGTACATATAGTCTCTAATATAGATTGATCTATAGTCTCGACTTTAAATGTATCTGTAGTCCTGATTGGTTAATAGTCTCGAATATCGAACTTCGAACTTTATTTATAACACTTCATAAAGTTTCCAAACTATATAGATTGTTTTTAAATTATTGAACTTATAGAACATGACACACCCACAACAACTAGCGAATCAAAACAACTCTTAACAGTCTTTCGCTCTCACTCTAACATAACATTTTGTACATAAAACGTTAATGTTAAGTTTGTGGTTTTACTATGTCCCAACTATTAGGTATCTGACCTTTGTGCTAAAGTTCGTATATATTGATTTTCTATTAACCCACTTACTTAAAAACACTTGCTTGCCAACTTTGTGAATTACCAAAAGTATCAAGTAGATTAGAATAGAGTGTCAAAAGAAAAAAAACATGTGCAAAATCTTTAAGCATACACAAAAATTAGTACACATTCATAGGTATATACATATATAAAACCCGTTTACTTTAAAATGGTTTTAACTCAAAAAAAACGAAAAAATTTTCTGAAAAGAAAACTTTTGAATGTTTTACATAATTTACAGCTTTGAGTAATCAGATTAATTTCCCATTTTCGAATTTTTCCCACTGTCAAAATCCAGCCGAAAATATTATTATGTTTTTTATTTAACTTTTTTATTTATAACACTTTTGAAATAAATGTACGTTTTAGACTTTAATCATGTTATAAACATACAGACTGTCAAAATAAAGATGATTTTTAAAAGTACCTACAAAAAAACAGATGGCAACTAGAAACAAAATGTTTTTAGAACATTTCCAATTCTTAAATAAAAAAGACCAAAATATTTTTTGTTATTAAAGAAAAATACTCATTTTTACCTAAATAAATGTATGATTAATATTTAGATATGGTGAAATTTAAATGAAAAGTACTTTTATAAAAATTTTTGAAAATATAAAAATCAATAAAGAATTTCTTTGAAACTTCTTTATAAAAACAACGTTAACAAACAAACCGTAGTGACGAAAATGTTACGTCATAATAGCTTGAATTTTGTTTGTTTTTAAGTTTTTAACTTTTTGTTGTTTATGAATTTTGCGACAACAATGTGCAAAGATTTAGAATAAAACAAACAAAGGGGGAAAGAGTAAAATTATTTATTTTACTCAAATTTATATTTGTAAACTTATATTTTATGCAGATTTAGAAGTAGTGTGACAGGCATGGATAGTTGTAATTATGAAAACTGTTTCCAGAAAAAAATATGTATTTGTTTGGGGTTTGTATGCAATACAAGAAAGAAATCTTGTTTAGTTTAGTCCATGCCCTATTCTATGGACTAGTATTGACAAGATTATTGACTGATCTATGGACTTATCTTTAAATTAGTATGTTGACTAGTCTACAGCTAGGCTATGAACTAGTCTACTGAATAATATATTGACTGGTCTATTGATGTACCTGTTGTTTGGTCAATTGACTAGTCTATGGGCTTGTCAGCCATAGACTAATCTTTAAACTCGTATACGGATTAGTATATTAACTTGTATACGGACTAGTCTATCCTATTGACTGGACTATTTACTTATCTGTGGACTAGTCTATTGACAATATTTTATTGTAATCCACTGATTAGTGTATGGACTAGACCATAGTTTAGTCGATTGACTAGTTTTTTGATCAGTCTATAGATAATAGATCAGTCTGTCTATAGATAATAGATAAAACTATTGACAAGTTTATACACTTGCTTCTGGACTTGTCTATTTACTAGTCAACTGACTAATCTATTGGAGAAAGCAATGGACTAGCTTTTTGGTTATTCTATATACTAGTCTATTGATTAGTTTTTGGCTCAATCTATGGATTAGTCTATTAACTAGTGTCTGGACAAGTCTGCTAACTAATATACTGACTAGTATATTGACTATGAACTAGTCTACTTACTAATCTATAAACTAGTCTATTGACAAACCTTTGGACTAGTCTGGATTTATATATTTGCTAGTTTATTGATTAGTGTATGGAATAGTTTATAGACTAGTCTATTGGCTAGTATATGGACTACTTTATGAACTAGTATAGTTACTAGTCTATTGATTATTATATGAACAAGTGTATAAGTCTAATGACTAATGGACTAGGCTATTGAGTAATCTATGGACTATACTGTGGACCAGTCCATTGAATAGTCAATTGATTAGTCTATAGACTAGTCACCAGACTAATCTATTGACTATATTATTGATTAGTTTACAGATCAATCTATTGATTATTGTATTGACTAGTCCATTGCCTGGTCTATGAATAAGTCCATTATCTAATCTAGAGAGTAGTGTTTTGCTTAATCTATATAGCAATTCAAAAGTATACGTACTGGTTTACTTAATAATCTGTAAATTAAACAGTTTGTTTGAGTTTTGACTAATCTATTGACTAGTCTATCAATTGGTCTATTGAGTAGTCTATTTACTTATTAACGGACTGGTCATTGGACAATTTTTGTCGTGCTTATACAAAACGTACTGAAAAAAGTATAATAGTATTGAATTGTCCATCTCTGATGTATGTAAAAGTTTACACATGAGTCAAAGCATGAAAGTATGTGTGTATGTGTTTATGTAAATATGTTGGTGATTTTTTTCTTAAATCTCGTGCAATTTTTTTTTTTTTTTTGTTCTTTTTCCAACATGTGAATGTACTCTCACTCACCTTAAGTTGTTGTTTTTATACTTATTGCAGAGGAGGAGAGGGTTTTTTTCAACTAACGGTTTGTTGTCGTAAGTGTCAAAGGCTTAAAAATAGTACTAGTCGTAGGCTATAGTTGTTGTAGTTTTTATTTATTTGTTCGTTTAGTTTTTTTTTGTTATTTTACAAAAAGTTAACTTTAGTTTATTGCACTTTTGGTTTAGTTTTTTTTTTCAAAAAAAATTATTAGGTAGTTTTATATGGTTGTTGTTTTATAGAATTTTCTTACTTTTATAACAAAAAATACTTATAAAAGTTAATACCAGAGAGAGAAAAAAACAATGATTAATGTTTTAAAAGTCTATTAAAAAGGTGGTTATGTTTATTATTATAAAATTTTGTTTTAAATTTTTATTTAAATTACCAATTTTTTTTCAATAAAGTTTTTCTTAACACTTTTTTACAGTTTAAATAAATATAAAATTCCTTTTTTTTATTTCTTTACTTTAAACTGACACAACTAACACAAAATATATTTTCGTCATCCACTGAATTTCGTTCTCTTAGCACAACTGATGTGATTGTGCAGGTTGTATATTTTTACCCTCAAACAAAATGTTAGTAATAATATGTATATGTGTGTGTGTGTTTGTATATTTCTGTGTATTTTTGGTTTTACAGTTATTGCTCATCATGTTTTCTATAATTGTACAGTATGTTGATACTTGACTTCTCTTTGGCAAACTCTCTTTGACGTTTCTTACCGTTTACTCTGTCTGGATTTGTCATCGAATGTTTATTTCTCTTTATTAGTTAAAATGTTTGTTTTTACTCTTTAAAGGTGATTTTTTATTTAATTTTTGTTATTATAAAAATGTTTTTATTGTTTATATGTTATAATTGTGTGTGTTGTGGGTTTAAATGAAGACTTTATTTGTGTAAATATTAGTTTTTAAAACCAGCTTTGTCTTGCCATAAATTGATGCGTATGATTATTATTCAATTGCTAATATTAGAAATATTATTCATACGTAGAGTGCATCGCAATTAGTAAATTTTAGATTTTCCCTTTTGAATTTGTCACAAATTGTAAAAATACATATATAATATGCAATTACAAATTTTGTGGACCACCTTAATGTATACGAAGAGTGTTTAGCCATTCGTTGCAAGTTTATCTTTAGAAAATAAAATATAAATAATTTTAATAAAATTTCTACACATTTTTTTATACACCTTTTGGTATGACTTCATAATTATTTGTTTTCCCTACAAATTGGCACAAATATTTAATCAGTTAATTAATCTTATTAACTTATTGCATTGAATGTTTTTTTTACCAGTATCTATAAATTTATCAATACATTCGCATAGTCTTAACGTAAACAGGAAGTGCTATTGCTATTGAGCTCCAAATTTTTTGTTCGGCAGAAAGACAGACATTTTGTTTAGAGATTGGTTTGGCGATTTAGCCTATTTGTAATGTTAAACTCATCTCTTCTCTATTTAGAGGTCTAGCGATAGCGACCGATATAGACATAATAATACATCTGCATCGAATTATCAATACCTGTTGTTTTCCGGGACTATAAATTGCTGTTGACAATTTACTGCCTGGCCTTGCATAAATTGAAAAGAGGTCGAACCAGAGCACCACATAATCTGGTACTACGGGTGGCCAGTTGCTCGCAGGACTATGTCCTGGCTGAGCAATTGGTTGAGGTTCCTTCGGGATACACGTAGTGGCTGTGGTTAAAACCCAAATCGTGGGAAGAAGGTTGATTGGATAAAAGACTGATACACGGTGAATATGATTTTCATGATATATTTCTGTTATCGTTCCCAGATGCTGGAGCGGTATGAATTACAGAGCAGGACTGTGGATTAATAGAATGTTGGATTTGAGCTGATAATGAAAAGATTACGAGGTGGAGTTTTCTGATGTCTACTTGCATTCTATAGAGAGAATGAAGTAACTGATGGATTTGACGGATCGAGTTGTTGCAATCTGGCAAGAAGGGAAGGATGGACGTGTCACTGCCCTCTCTTTGATTTATTTGGCGATTTTCCTACATGGTTGAGTGTATGCACAACTTATCGTAGTGGGTCTTGGTGACCACTGAAATAAAGTCTTGTCAATTACGTCCCTTTAGGTGTTGTTGCCGAAACAACAGAGCCATAGTAGTGTGGTTGGGCGACATTATGTCGGGGTAGATCGAGCTTGCTCATGACAACTGTCTTTCCCCAACGTGACTACTATGGCAAAAGATTAGATAGCTGGAGTACTTGAGCAAAGTGCTTGTACTTGGACCGGAACATCCATGTTCAAAATTGCAACCTGCGTGGTGAGTTGTTTACTTTTTACTCACCCAGTGGTTGAAAAAGTACCACCGTGAGAGCGGGCAACATGTCAAGTGCTTACGTAAAGCACTTCGACTTCATCCATATTGTATTCCCCGGTGCTATGTTATCTCGACGAAAGATCCCATCTTGTTGTGATTGTAATGCAGGGAAAAAGAGGTGCTACCTATACCTTTAGTCTGACGAGACTATAAACTGATGATGATCAAATTTAACCTAGGAATTTCCTGAGAATGATTTGATATTAGGTCGAACCGAAGAACCACATAACCTGGTACAATGGCTGGCTAGTTGCTCTCAGGATTTTGTCTTAGCTGGTCACTTGGTTGAAGTTCCTTCGGGATCCAATCACTGGCTGTGGTTTAAAACCTTCGTCCTATTAGGTTCGTGCTGTTGCGGAATCAGTAGATACCCCACAGAAGGGTGACTGGAAGTGAGTTGGTATTAATTATTTATGCTATTGGATGAATGTATTAGGATAAGGATCTCACGCGCCCTTATATT
The DNA here is from genome assembly GCF_022045245.1 of Lucilia cuprina. Lineage (NCBI taxonomy): Eukaryota > Metazoa > Arthropoda > Insecta > Diptera > Calliphoridae > Lucilia > Lucilia cuprina. Next base: position 56,752,152 of record NC_060953.1, read on the forward strand.
TAGAGTGAATGTGTCACATGTTGTTTTCAATGAGTGTATCGGATGATTGTGAAGTGTGCTCGGTTAGATGGTGATGTATAAAAGGTGTCTTATACAAGCGATACTATTGAATTTTCCTTCCTTGTCCAGGTATGTACAGTACTTTGTTCTCTGTAATATGTTCATACCAGATTTACCACAGTGTGTTCTCTGTAAGTAAAAACAAAGTTCTCGGCTTGTTTAATGTATTCATATTTCAGTCTACCGAATAAGTTCTCTATGGGATGTTTCCATAGGATGATGTGTAGTTGTAAGCGAATGCTATGTTTTTTTTTGTGGATAGCTATGTTAGATTGGATAGCTTGAGTACTTGAGCAAGTGAGAAAGAAGCACACCCAGTGGTTGAAAAAAGGACCACCGTATAATAGGCCAACACGGCAGGTATATAAGTAATGAATTTCGGCATTCATCCAGATTGTATTCGAATTTCACAAAGATCCGCTAAATTTTGAATAATGTTGTAAGTTGCGATTCGTGTCTAAATTGAATAACTATTGGAGTCAGAATGAGGTCTCTATTGGAGTCTAATGTGAGCTATCATTGATGCTTTAATCGAATAGATTACTGACCTGAAATAATGTGGAAATTAAAGTGCGATTGATGATTAACTTGAATCTGGAATGGAGTTGAAAATAAGCTGCGATTTTGGTCTATATTACAGCACGATTGGAGGCTACATTAAACCTTTATTGTTGTCGAAATAAACTTAAATCTGGAATCTAGTCGAAATTGAGCCTACATAAAAAGCTTAATTAAACCTTGGTTGACATTGAAATTAAGATTAGATTGTCAACGAAATTCACCTATAAATCGAATCACTATCAACGTCGAAATTAAACTTCGATTAACGCAAAGTCAATTGTCTGAAATAAATCACGAATGAGGACAAAATTTAATTTAGAAATTAAGCGAATAACTTCGAATAATAGACAAATCGAACCATTAGAATCTAAAGTAATACACGATTGAAGATTAAATTGAAACACTACTGATATTGAACTTTAACCTGAAATGATGTGGAAATTAAGCGGTGATTAATGTCTAAATTGAACCACGATTGATGACGCAATTAATTCTTGATTAATACCGAGATCGAATCATAATTGAAGCCTAAAATATCGACTTTGATAAATGTCAAAATCTGAAATCTATTTAAGCTTATCAACGTCAAAATGAGTACTCGATTGGTATCGACATTAAGTCTCGATTGTTGTCTAAAAGTAACAACGATTAATAATGGAATACAGCTTCATATTATGTCAAACTAAAGCCTATATAGGAGATTTTATTTATGATGAACTTAAACCTGAAATTATACTGATTTTATGTTTCGCGATTATTATCTAATTTAATGTTTAAATTATGCAGTCATGGAAGTCTTAATTGAATCATAATTTAAATTTAATTTTAATGCAAAATTTTAAACATTATTCTATATGATAAAAGGTGATAAAGATTTTTTTTACCAAGAATTTGATGGAATTTTTGTCAATATGTCAAACAACACTTTTAACGATAAGATAAAAAAGTGTTTAAAATTATATTTTAAACAGTTTCTGTTTGCATGATTATTTTCGTTTTCCCTAAAGCAAATTATGTAAAAAAAAATACTAAGATAAGACCGACGACTTAATGTCTAATACTTCCATGATTATTTACACAGCAAAAATAAAAACAAAATAAAAACAAGTTTTATAAGAAATTCCTCTAGTTAAAGCTTATAGCAAAAAAAATAATTCTACCTCTAAATATCCTTTTAAACTCACACCCACAAAATATATAAAAAAGAAAGAAATTCCTGTACATGCTGTCAGTACATTGGTATTTGTGTGTTATGTCATCTTTAAGTCGAAAGAAAAGAGTACAAAAAAGAGCATAAAAATGTTATTATTCTCTTACATAACTGTAAATTCTACAGAGAAATATTCATATAATTTTATGGGAGCTTTTCTTATGTAAAAATCCTTGAACTTTTGACCTTGTTTTGAAGAAAGAAAAAAACGTTTTAAAAGCTTCCCGCACAGTTGTTATGTAATTTAAGACAAAAAGCCAATGAGAAACACACTGTTTAATGTGAACACATGCCATAAACGTAAATATATTTTCATATTTCTTTACATTTTATTTTTACCCCAACAGAAGCGGTTTATGTAATCATATTTAAGGATGCTTTTTATCCTTTTGTCTAATGTAAATACTACTTAGTTCAACTGTGTATATAGAAAACAAACTTAAATAGCAACTTGCATTTCGTTATATTTATAGGTTGGTTAATGTTTATTAGGGAGGTTCTATTGTGTTTTAGAAAACAATTTCATGGACTATTGACTAGAATATAGACTAGACTATAGACTAGACCATAGACTAGACTATAGACTAGACTATAGACTAGACTATAGACTAGACTATAGACTAGACTATAGACTAGACTATAGACTAGACTTTAGACTAGACTATAGACTAGACTATAGACTAGACAATAGACTAGACTATAGACTAGACTATAGACTAGACTATAGACTAGACTATAGACTAGACTATAGACTAGGCTATAGACTAGACTGTAGACTACACTATAGACTAGACTATGGACTAGACTAAAGACTAGACTGTAAACTAGACTAAAGACTTACCTATACACTAAACTATAGACTAGACTGTAGATTAGACTACAGACTACACTATACAATAGACTAGACTATAGACTAGGCTTTAGAATATACTTCACTATAGACTAGACTTTAGAATAGACTATACTATAGACTAGACTATACACTAGACTATAGGTTAGAATATACTACAGACTAAACTCGATTATAGACTAGACTACAGCCTAGACTACAGCCTAGACTACAGACTAAACTGTAGACTAGAATACAGTATAGACTATAGACTCGATTATTCAGTGGACCATAAACTAGACTACAGGCTATACTAGAGACTAGGCTATAGGTTAGACTAGACTAGACTAAAGACTTGTCTATAGACTGAACTATAAACCTGATAAGACTAGGCTATAGACAAGACTTTAGACAATGCTATAAACTAGACTGTAGACTAGACTATATACTAGACTATAGACTAGAATATGGACAAGACTATATACTAAACTAGACTAAAGCCGAGCCTTTAGACTACAATGGGCTATAGACTATATAGACTAGAATATAGACTAGACTATAGCAGAGCCTATAGACTACATTAGACTATATACTAGAAATCAGACTAAATTTTAGACTAGATTATAGACTCGAATATTGACTAGACTATAGACTAGATTATATTTTAGACTAGACTATAGAATATAGACAAGACTTTATACTAGACTACAAACTAGTCTTTAGTTTAGGCAATAGACTGGTGTAGGCTATCGACTAGACTATAGACTAGACAGGACTATAGATTATACTATATACTACATTATAGTCTATACTATAGACTAGACTGTAATCTATACTATTGACTAGACTGTAGTTTAGACTATAGACTAGACTATAGTCTAGACTATAGACTAGACTGTAGTAAACTATAGACTTAACTATAAACTAGACCATAGACTAGACTATAGACTTAACTATAGATTAGACTGTAGTCTATACTATAGACTTAACTATAGACTAGACTATAGACTTGACTATAGACTAGACTATATACTAAACTATATACTAAAATATATACTAGACTATAAACTATACTAAAAAAATTAGTAATTCATTATTTCGAAAGCAATTTCTTGCTGCATTACACAAAATACTTACATTTTGATATAAAAAATTACCCATTAATTAGAAGACTTTTTAAAGAATTTATTTTACTTTCCAATTTTATTAAAATGTGTGTTTTGTTTGTTTTTTTACTACAATTTTATATAAGTAGATAGATTTTGGATTGTTATTTTACTTTAATTATTACATGTTATTGGTTTATAGTATATAATAATATTAAAGTTTAATAATGATATTGCATTTGATTAATTATTATAATTATGCTTGTAGTAACATTTAGTAACATTAATTAAAAAAATATATATATATATAAAATTATAAAAAAAACTAAGCATTTTGAAATAAGAAGTTTAGTTTTAATAAAAAAAAAAAGAAATTTCTAAGCAAACAAATAAGAAAAACATTTATAGTTTTTTAGTTTTATTTAAAATTTTTAAAATGTATATGGCAAAAAAAGTGTTAATTAATTATTTATTAAACAATCATTACTATAAGTCTAGATTATATAAATTTAATTTATTTTTTTTTTTACAATACATGTTAGTTTAGAAACATTTATGTTTGAAATTTTAATTATTAATTAATTATTATGATTTATAATTATTTAATACATATAATTCTTTCGGATTTTTTGTTCTTTTGTTTTTATTTTTTTTACTAAAATAATGTTTCTTAAACACTTCATAATTATTAATAGTAATTGAATTTTTAGTTTAAATTATAAACAAAAACCTTTAACCAAATTGCTTTATTTGTTGTTTTTATGTTTATAACTTTTGGACGTGTGTATGTGTTTTTTTTAGTTTTAAAATAAAATAATTGTGACTATTTTTTTTTTTCTAACTTTTTAATATGGAACTTTTATTAATTTTATTAAGGAAACGATAAAGCAACTTTGTTTAGGATTTTTGTTATAATTATAACTAAATTCATTTGTTGTTTTAAAATAATTTTAGGCTTTTGTTTTCAATTTGTTGGTTTGTTCATTTAACATTGAACATTTAAGATGTTGCTGTTGTTGTTTTTGAAGACTTGTTTTTTAATAGATTATTTATTTTATAATAATTGTAGCCATTTGTTTAAATTATTATTAATTCATTTATTTGTTTGTTAAATTAGCTTTTTTTGTTTTTGTTAAATAATTCCCTGCTATGATTTGATAACAAATTTGTTTTTTTTTTGTTTTTACTTTTTTATGCTTTTCAATAAGATTGTTTTACATTTGTTTGAGATGTTTTTAATAAATTTTAATATTTTTGTTGTTTAATTAATTGTTTTTAAATACATAAACTTTTTTTGTTTGTTTGTTTGTTGGTTGTGATTGATGTTCACATTTTTTGTTTGTTTGTTGTTTGTTTTTAATATCACAGTTTAGTAAAGGATTTCTTAGATTTTAGTAAAGATAATCCCAATTTGTATTTGTAGGTGTTTTATTTATTTTTTCGATTTTTTTTTAAATTTGTTGTTGTTTGTTTGTTATTTAAGAAAATACATAAAATGTTTTTGTTGTTCATAAACTTTTGTATAGATTTTTAAAGTTGATTTTTTGTTCTAATTTTAAATTGCAAAATAAAAAAAGAAAATATTAGTTAAGAGTTTATTTTTTAAGTTTTACGACTCAAGATTTTTCTAAAAAAAAAATTATAGAAAAAAATATCTCTTTTTCAATAGAAAAGCTTTAAAAAATATACTTTTTGTTTAGAAAAGCATGTCCTTTAATGAGACTTTATCTATATAAAAGGTGTAGTCTTTTAAGATACTTTTTTTTATAGAAAAATGCCTGCTTTAAGGCCCCCTATCGCCAATCTTCATTTCACGTGAACTATATTCTCTTTTCACTTTTTACGTTCACTAACATTTTTGTCGTGAAAAAATTCTTTGTTGTGAAATTTGTTGATGGAATTTTGTAAACATTGAACAGCTGTTCCATACAAAATCAACTATTGTGAATGAATTGTTTACAACAAGTTCACAATAGAAATTTTCACTTCTATTGGCCATAGGGGTGAGAAACTTTTTGTATAGAAGAAGTATTTTCTTTAAAGAGACTTTTTTTTAAAGAAGTGTCTCCTTCACAGAGACTTTTTCTATAGAGAAAGTTGTTCCTTTAACAAAACTATATCTATGGAAAATGTATCTACTTTAAATAGACTTTTTGTAAACTAAAATAGGATCCTTTAAAGATACTTTTTCTATAGACGAAGTGTCTTCTATAAAGTCACATTTTTATATAAAGTGTCTCCATTAAAAATACTTTTTGTATAGAGAAAGTGGCTCCTTTAGAAAGTCTTTATCTATAGAAGAAGTGTCTTTTTTAAAGAGATTTTTTCTATAGAACAAGTGTCTCCTTTAAAAAGACTTTTTGTAAAGTAGAAGTGGCTCCTTTAGAGAGACTTTATCTATAGAAAAGGAGACTTTATCTATGGAAAATGTATCTACTTTAAATAGACTTTTTTCTAAACTAAAAGTGTCTCCTTTATAGATAATTTTCTACAAAAGAAGTGTCTTCTTTAAAGATACTTTTTTATATAAAGTGTCTCCTTCTAAAATACTTTTTGTGTAGTGGCTCTTTAAGAGAGACTTTATCTATAGAAGAAGTTGCTCCTTTAGAGAGACTTTATCTATAGAAAAGGAGACTTTATCTATGGAAAATGTATCTAAACTAAAAGTGTTTTCTTTAAATATATATTTTCTATAAAAGAAGTGTCTTCCTTAAAGAGACTTTTTTATATAAAGTGTCTCCTTTGAAAAGACTTTTTGTATAGAGAAAGTGGCTCCTTTAAAGAGACTTTTTATAAAAAGTATCTCATTTAAAAAGACTTTGTATGGAGAAAGTGGCTCCTTTAGAGAGACTTCCTTTAAGGAAACTTTTCAATAGATAAAGTGTATGTGTGTTTAAAGAGACTTTTTTCATAGAAAAATGCCTCCCTTAAAAAGACTTTTTGTGTAGAGAAAGTGTCACCTTTAAAGAGCCTTCATCTGTAAAAAATTATGTCCATTAGAATGACTTTTTCTATAAAAGCGACTTCTTTAAGAAACTTTTTCCTACAGAAAAAGTATCTGAATTAAAGAGAATTTTTTATAGAAAATTGTCTGCTTTAAAGAGGCGTTTTCCTACTGAAAAAGTGTCTGCATTTAAGATAATTTTACTATAGAAAAAGTGTCTTCTTTATGAAGACTTTTACTAAAGAAAAAGTATCTTCTTTATGAAGACTTTTACTAAAGAAAAGGTATCTTCTTTAAAAAGACTTTTACTAAAGAAAAATGTATTCTTTAAAGATAATTTTTCTATAGAAAAAGTGTCTTCTGTTAAGAGTCATTTCTAAATAAAAAGTGTTTCCTTTAGAAAGACTTTTCTATAAAAAATGTGTTTCCTTTAAAAACCATCCTTTAAAAAGATTTTTTTCATAGATAAATGGTTCCTTTGTAGGGTCTTCTTTTTTACGAAATGTCTAAACTAATATTTTCTTTTAATTTATATTATTTTTCACTTTGTGATTGAGTTTTTATTAGGCCTTGTTTTTACTTTAAGTATTTTTTAGCATTTACATAGATTTGTGTTGTTTTCTTCTAAAATTATATATTTTTCTCTAAATTAATAAAAAAATATGTATTAATTTGTGTTACAAATAAAAATAAAGATCATCTAGGATTATTGCAATTACATATTTGTTTTGTTGCATTAATGGAATGAATAAAATAAATGACATTTAGTATAAGAGAAAAAAAAAACTAAAAATTTTTCATTTGCTAAAACATACATAAACATTTGTTTCTTGTTTTTTTTTTATAATTTTGTAATTTAAAATAAATTTTTTTAATTAAATGGTGTTAAATCACATATCGTTAGTTGTTGTGTTGTTTGCTTATTCTTTTGTTGTTTTTACATAAATATCTTACATACAAAAAAAATATTGGAAAAGTGTTAATTTGTTGTTTTGTTTTTTTAAATAACACTTTCTTTTTTATCACAAAAAATGCTTATTACTTGTTTTCTTTTTATTCAAATGTTCGTTTGTTACATTACATGCAATACAATAACTGTTTTCGTTATAATTTTAATATAATATGTGGTTGTTGTTTTTATTATATGTATTTATAATTTTCCTATATAACATTTATTATTCTTTTAATAGGTCTTACTAAACTATGGTTTTGTTGATGGTAGAGAGTAATTAATATAATAATAATTTTATAAATAAACATATAGAAGAAAAGGATTTAAAATAATTGATTAACTTGTAAACTTTACAAAAAACCGCTTTTTATAAATTTTTTTTGTAAATTACCCTTTTTTTATAAAACAAGTTAAAAAGATTTCTTTTTTTTATTGAAAAAGTTTTAAAAATTATTCTTTAATTCAAAATTTTCAAAAAGTAGAAAATGATCAAAAATGTTATTTACTTTACAATAGAAAAACTTTTTTCTTTAAATGATCTTGCCTCCTTAGACTTTTTCAATAAAAGTGTGTTCATTAAATAGATTTTTTCAATTGAAAAATTGTTGTCATAAGAGAGACCTTTTCTACAGAAAATGTATTAGTTATTTGGAGACTTTTTCCATTAAAAAAGTCTCTCTAAAAAGAATTTACTTGAAATTGTCTGCTTAAAAGATACTTTTTTAAAGGAGGAGACTTTCTATAGTGTTTCCTTTAAAGAGACATTTTCTATAGAAACTGTGTCTGGTTAAAAGACTCTTTTTTATAGAATGTGTTTTCTTGTAAGATACGTTTTCAAGAAACTGTAGAAAAATTGTCCTATAGAAAAATTGTCTCCTTCAAAGATGATTTTCCTGTAGAAAAAGTTTCTTCTTAAAAGATACTTCTCAAATAGAAAAAGTGTCACCTTATAAGATACTTTTCTTGTAGAAAAAGTGTCTCCTTATAAGATACTTTTCTTGTAGAAAAAGTGTTTCATTTAAGAGATTTTTACTAGAGAAAAATTGTCTCCCAGCAATATACTTTTTCTATAAAAAAATATTCTCCTAGAAGGGACTTTTCTTATAGAAAATGTATCTTCCTAGAAGGAACTTTTCCTATAGAAAATTTATTTTCCTAGAAGCTATTTCGTATAGAAAATGTATCGTCCTAGAAGAGATTATTCCTATAGAAAAATTGTCTCCTTCAAAGATTCTTTTCCTGTAGAAAAAGTTTATCCTTAAAATATACGTCTTTAAAAGAAAAAGTGTATCCTTATAACATACTTTTCTTGTAGAAAAAGTGTCTCATTTAAAGAGACTTTTAGTATAGAAAATTCATCTTTCCAGAAGAAACTTCTCCTATAGAAAATGTATCTTCCTAGAAGGAACTTTTTCTATAGAAAATTTATTTTCCTAGATGATATTTGCTACAAAAAATGTATCTTCCTAAAAGGGACTATTCCTATAGAAAAATTGTCTCCTTCAAAGATGCTTTTCCTGTAGAAAAAGTTTCTCCTTAAAAGATACTTCTCGAATAGAAAAAGTTTCTAATTATAAGATACTTTTCTTGTAGAAAAGGTGTCTCATTTAAAGAAACTTTTACTATAGAAAATAGTAAAAATTATAGAAAATTTATCTTCCTAGAAGATACTTTTCTATAAAAAATGTATTTTCATAGATGGAACTTTTTCTATAGAAAATTGCCTCTTTAAAAAGTACTTTCCTATAGAAAAAGTGTCTCGGTAAAAGATATTTTTCCTATATAAAAAATGTTTCCTTAAAAGATACGTTTCCTAAAGAAAATGTCTCTCCTTATAACATACTTTTCCTCCAGAAAATGTAACTCATTCGAAGAAATTTTTTCCTATATAAAAAGTGCCTCCTTTAAAGAGACTTTTTCCAAAGACTCCTTTGAATAAAATTTTTCTATAATTTAAAGACATTTTTCCCATAGAAAAATTTTTTACCATTAAAGAGAAAAGTTTCCCTTTTTCTATAAAAAAAGTAACTCCTTTAAAGAGACTTGTTCTATAGAAAAATTTTCTCCCATAAAGAGAAAAGAGTCTTCCTGGAGGAGACCTTTTTCTATAGAAAAAGTATTTTCTTTAAAAGAACTTTTTCTATAGAGAATGTATCTTCTTTAAAGATGCTTTTTTTTAAAGAAAACGTATTTCCCTGCAAAAGACTGTTTTGTGTAGAAAAATCGTTTCCCTGCAACAGAATTTTTCTATAGAAAGTGTCTACTTCGAAGAAATTTATTGAAAACTACTCCTTTTCTTAAAAAATGTTTGAAAATTATATTTTTACTAAAAAATTTAAATAAATTTTTAAAATATGTTTGAAAAATTATAATAAATTTTTAGATTTGTGTAATTTTTAATTTATAACAATTTTAAATAATTTTTTTACTTAATTATTTTAAATCCTTTTCTTTTGTTTCAATTTTTCTTTTAATTGTTTTTCTTTTTCTTTCAATCATGATACATATTCCCCTAGTTTTTTTGTTTGTTTTGTAATTGTTGTAAATTTTACAATATTTTTTTTTCAATTTATTTATTTGATTGATCGATAGTTAGTTAGATTGACAACGTTATTTGTGTAATTTGTTTGTTTGTTTTTTTATTTTATTTAAAGTTGTTGTGCTTTATCAGTCTTTGATTTTGCATATTAAATAAATTAATTGCTTTCTTTTCTTCATTAACATATTATTTATAATATTTATTTTATAATATTTCATTAACATAATTGTTCATATTTTTTTTCTTTAATCAATAAGTTTGTTTGTTGGTTCCCTTTTAAATTTTGTTTTTTTTTCAAAGATTTTATTTGTGTCAAGTTGTTCGTTTTAGACAGTACAACTTTAAGTTGATACGTTTGTTAATTCATTGTGTTCAATTGTTTTTTTGGTTGTACTTTGTTTTGTTTGTTTGTTTTTTTTTTGTAATTAAGAAAGAAATACTTTAAGTTGTTCAGGTACATATTCTTTTGTTGTTGTTGTTGTTTTTGTTTCTTTAAATATATAAATATTGCATTAAATTCCCTATATTTGACACAACAAATAACGTTGATATTTATACAAAAGTTTGTTTGTTTGCAATTTATAAAAGTTTTTCTTTTCGTTACATTTTGAGATCTTTTTTTAAAAAGTTTTCTTCTTTAACGGAAAGGAAATGAAACACAAAATATTATCATAGTTGTGTTAGTTTTAAACAAATCGTAGATCTTTTTTCGATGTTATCTTTTGAAAAAATTGTGCTGTTAATAACAATAGACAATAAGGGCACTAATCTCGAAAACATTTAAAAGTTTTCTGGGAAAACTTGTTAATATTCTTGTTATTTCAAAAGTTAAATTCTTAAATCTTGTTTGCCTTTTTATAAAGACCCTTTATAATTTTCTTCAAATCCTTTCCTTTTATATTCCTTAAACGGGGATTTATTTTCCTTCTTTATTTATTATTATCACAATAACTTTTTAACACCTACATTGGTTGTATCGTGTTGTTAATTTTTAATGTTTTTCTATTTAAAAAAAAAAACTATGTAAAACAAAATTTTTAAATACATTTCAAAATATATATTTGCTTTTTTGCATTTTAGGTTTTTTAATTTAAGTTATTTGCTATTTTGTTAGAGTAAAAAAAATATATTGTTTAAAATAAATAAAATCACATTAAATAATTTTGGATTTTGAGCTTAATTCCTCAGAATTTGTTTTAATATTATTGCACTTTTAAGGATAAATGGAACATAATTGTTAATACATTTGTAATATTTCTTTTTTAACAAAAAAGTTGTAAATGTGAAAAAGACTATTTATTGTTTTTGTTGTAAATTATAATCAACAGTCATACAAGATTTTTAAATAATTTTTTCTACAATATACAAATTTTGAGATTGATGTTTTTCATTATTTTCACCATTTTACAATATAATTTTTCAAAAATGTATGAAAATATTATTGCACGGAATTTATTTGGTTTTTAAAAATTAAATAGATCTTGTTAAGTAGTTTGAATAGCTTTAAAATCTGTTCAGTTTTTATAACGAAACGAAATTTTGTTCTTTTTTCTTTCAGTACCCGTTTTTTGATGTTCAATATTCACATGCTAATAACTATGAGAGCAGATCTAGAACTGAGATGATTTTGACTTAAAAGTGTCACAACTATTTGTATTTCTAAAGGACCTTATAAACAACACCAGCATGGTGACGCAATCAATTAATTGTGTAAGCCCATTGAACGTGCATGGGGTTTGTGGTGCGATTGTATTATCTGATTGTTTGATATCAACATTATTTTGATTGTGCCATCATGTTTGTACTATGTATGGCGAAATTTGCTCATACAAATACAATTTTCATAATTTGTCTATGAAATCTAAGATAAAGATATTTTGGGGATAATTTTTATATGATTACGGGTCAGTTATTTGTAATATTTAAATTATTCGCTCCGACCTTAACAACATAAAATACTTGATGTCACATTCGATAGCCTCCTTATGTTCTCAGCGCACACCACTGCAATCTGCCACAAGATGCGAATTAGAAACAAGGTACGCAAGTCTCTAGCTCGCAGGACTTGGGGAATGGATAAAGAAACCTTGTTGACTATCTACCAAACGATTGGCCGGTCAGTGGTAAACTACGCAGCGCCAGTGTGGACACCTAGAGTTAGCGACACGCAGTAGAAGAAGCTTCAAAGCTTTTAAAACGCAGCCTCGCCAATTACATGCGAAGAACTGCATGCATAACGAAACGAAGATGCTTTCAGTTAAGGAACATATCATCATGCTGTCTAAGCAGTTCCTACCGGAATGTCATCGGAGGAGCCTCCCGAACCACCATCTAACGGAGCTAGAACACCCCCCGAGGCATGTCAGGAAAGATCTTCGTATGTATGTGAATGACATCCAAGGACACTTGGATAACATAGAGGACAAAAGCTCATATAGGACAGCTTTGAATACTATCCATCAACAAGCGGTGGAAGACTCAATCAATTCCCATCGCGATAGTATAATACTGGGAGGTCGTCCCTCATCCGTTGCAAACGAGAAACGAAACCTACCACGTCGTACAAGAGTTGTATTGGCACAACTTAGATCGGGATGGTGTACCCGTTTAAACTCGTACTGGTTGATAATAAACGACATCATTCAAGATCTTTGTCCTGCGAGTGGAACAGACCCACACAATGTTCAACATCTTTTTAACTGCAGGGCAAACCCAACTCAGTTGGAACCTGAATCCTTTTGGACTCAGCCGTTGGATGCGGCTCGTCTACTGGGTTTAGATCTAACGGAGTTGGATAACCAGAACGAAAAAGAAAGTAGGGAATAATTTGTAATTATATATACGTGTAACTTCAGGTGTCGCTGCTACAACAACACAAAATTTGTGAAAAAAATATATGATTGTGCCAGCAAGCTGGCGTTTTGTGTGGGCGCGTTTACTGGATAGTTTTGTATTTTGAATCTCGTAGTCCTAGCAGAATTAGTCAAGTGGCTTGAGAGCAAGATGTATATACGTTACATCAAATACGAAGAAATACACCTAGGTCTCCATCACCTTGAGAGGAAGATGTTATTTTACATCAAAACCGAAGAAATACGCCTAGGCCTCCATTGGGCCTGTTATGTATAACTTAACAGCTTCTTAAAAAAAGGTTTTATTACTAAAACTAAAAAATATAAAATTCAATTTAAAAATTATATTGCAAATGGTGGATAATAAATTTGCTTTAAAATTTTCTTTCATTTTTTTCAAATTTTTTTTTAATTAAATAACAATTAGTTGTTGAATGTTTTTGTTAGCTTTCTAAGATGTTTTAAACATTTTTTAATTTTTTTTTTCAATTTTCTAAAATAATTGTTGCATATTTTCTAACAACAATTGTTTGTTTTTCATTGTTGTTGTAAATTTAGTAGTAATTTGTTTATATTTTTGAGATGGCTTTCTTGTTTAATCACAGTTTGATGTTTTTTTGTTTTGTTTGTTTCTTTTCTTTGTTAAACTAGTTGTTGTTTTGTTAAGTTCTTTTTAATACAATTTGTTTATTTTGAGTTTTAAATACAAATTAAGGTTTTGTTGTATTTGTTTGTTTGTTGTTTTTTTTATAGCAGGTTTCACAATTTCGCCGTTGTACGTGATAATTTGTGAAGTGCTTAAGTCTTTTAAGATGATTTTTTGTTGTTGTTTGTTTGTTTGTATGTAATACGTTTGTAATTAGTTTGATGTCATTGTTTTAAATTTTTTTTTATTTAGACAATGCCTGGGAGCTTAATATTTAAGGGTCTTGTGTGTGTGTGTGTGAAGGGTAGTGTGACTTATTTATCTAATATTTTTTTAGTAAATTATTTTGTTTTTCATTTTGTATGTAATAATATTAGCTTAATTTATACTAAAACTATTAAATTTTTGTTTTTTTGTTAATAAATTTTTGTTTAGTAATAAAAAAATTTTAAAGAAATAAAATAAATCTTATAGAATATTAACGAAAAGTTTATTGTGTTTGGAAAAGTTATAAGTTTAAGGTTTTGTTGTTCTTATTTAATCTATTTGAGTTTCACTGACTTAAAATCCTTATCAGGGGGCAAATTCTGGCAAAAGCGATCGAAAACTCAATAGAAATTTTGATCACTTTTTAATGTGAGAATTTGGACTAAGTTTTTTGTCCAATTTGTGTCCTTTTTATGTTCAAAAACTTTTAAACATTTTGGAATGTTCTTTTATAGTTTTGTAAAATTGTTTTAAAAGTTTATTGATATTCCAGGAACTTGTTCTAAAAGAGTTTTTAAGATGTAGCAAAATGTTCTCAGAAATACTTAAAAATAACTAATGAATGAGGTGAAAGAAAAGTTCAAAAACTCATGATTTAGTGCTAAAAACTTTCACCATAAAAAGTACTTGGCAGTATGTACTTCCACCGTATCCAGAAGTTAGGTTACATTAGTTCCTATAATGCTGTTCAATAACCTAAAGTTGTTCTGATTGCAACTGTTGTAGAAATAGTTAATTTTGCAAAAAATTCTATTTGGCAATTTATGGGATTTTCAACTGTTTTGATTTGTCTATTTCGAAATTCATATGTCATTTCTAAATAGTCATAACCTCAACAAGTTTAAAGCGATTTAAAAGACCCAAGTGATTGAAGCTATTGTTTCTGGAACATAAAATTTCCTATAAAATATCTTCAATTAGAATTCTATACGGTCTGATGAATGGTTATATCGACACAAAGCATCAATTCATTCTAGCGCGAAATCTGCAATTGTCACTAGTAAGGTCGTCAACAACACTCTTTACCACCTCAACAAAAGAAGTAGATTTAAATCTTGGCATCGTAAACAGGACAGAGAACAAATTCCAACAGATCATTCTACTACTGCAATCACGAAGTAAAAACCAAGCGTTAACCGGGAGCACTCACTGTTAATTAAACTGAGTGTTTAATTAAACTGCTGTTGTTGTAGTTGTAACAGGTTGGCTGTGTCTGGATGTTCTTCCCTGGGGAAAAACTTTCGGTTGATACAGCTGTTGCTGAGTTGACAATCTTTGGCATATTGAGAATCGAGTCGTTCGGGAGAGGAGATCCAATTATCGTGGGAACGATTGAACTGCTGTAGTCATCTTCGCTTTGTAATACTCAGTAGAGAAAATATATTTTAAGTTGACAAAATGCTGCCATACGGACTGTAACTGTATGTTTGCAAATCACACGAGGAAACGAAGGTTTTCCCTGTCTAGGAACACAAATGAACAACGTTTCTTGTGGGATGTCATCGGTTGAATTCTACTCATATAGGGACGCTATCGTTCCCAGGACAATTGGTTTTTCGCACCAGAACGAAAATCGACCAAGGAATGTCAACACAGAAACAGCGACTTAATGTGTCCCTGATAAAACAAAAACAAAGCCGTTAAAACCGTCGTCCTAGAAGCCTGAATGGAGAAACAGGCGTTGTTGTTATAACACTTCGACTGTGATCGATAGTTCTTCACGGGGTAAACATTTTCGGTTAATACAAATACAATATGATTCCGAAGATCCAATTGCTATGTTAACAATAACAGGCGTAATTCCGTCTATTTAGCATCTCCATGTGATACCAACCACATATGCAACTGCTCAGCCAACTCCATGTCACTTTGTTCAATAGATTAATGAACGCATCACGTTCATCTTAACATAGGGTTGGACATCAATGCTGAATCCTCTAAATAGATTATTGTATAGTTGTGATTGTTACAACAATCAAACTTTTCGTAAATCCTATTTATTCGAATAAGCGAGCTATTTTAAGGAATGAAGCAAATGAAGTTGTTACAGAACTAGCATAGGCCTTGCTGAATGAATGTTTCCTACAATCTTTTGAATGAAGATTTACAAATTAATCACGTTTCGTGGAATTTAAAAAAAATTGCAATGGAATATTTACTAAATTCCCCGTAAGGACCGTTATACTTTACAGGCGACATCTTAATCGCATCTAAAAATGCGATTATATTACCTCGTTCCCACGACAATTGGATCTTCGCTCCGGAACGGCCCGAGTCATACTCGGCCAAAGATTGTCAACCCAGCGACAGCTGTATCAACCGAAAGTTTTTTTCCCCAGGAAAGAACTATCAGACACAGTCGAGCTGCTACAACAACAACATTATATTACCTTGGAATATTTCTAAGCGTTACTAACTAAAAAGTGTAAAAACCATCTAAAATGATTTCTGATTTCTCAAGGTTTCTTATATTTAAAACCTATTACGAGGAAGTGTTACTAACTTTTTAATGCTTCGTAAAACTTGTTCTAAGGAACAATTACTGGTTGCTCAACACATTCTTTCTTTGGAGTTACAGATTCTTTAACGTTTCTTAAAACTTACTCTCGGGAATATTAACCCGTTGACGCTCATTCAAAAAAAAGGTAAAATACCGAGATGCACAATTAATTTTTGCAATAGTCTCGAAGGATTTTAAAAATATATATTATACACATCATTTCCATCTATGAACGACCGTTCGCTACCGTCTATAGCCGTCATTTGCGTCAACGTGTTAAGGACTAAGTGGTAATGTTTCTAGAGAGCTTTTTCCAAAAGAGAAAACAAAACTAATAGGAAATATTACGACTTCTTAACGCTTCGCAAATTTCGAGTGAACAGTTGTTCAAGATTTAACTTTGCTTGGAACATCTTTTTCTTTGGGAAATAAGAAAGAACATTGAGATATTACGTGTTTTTAAAATGGAAATCTATTAAAAAAGTTTTACTGACTCATTAACGCATTTTAGAAGTTATTTTCGAAATGACACTTTCTACTGCATTCGCAACATATTTCAAAATCGTGTTACTGAAGCTTTTTAATAGTTTCGTAATAATTTTATAATAAGTTTAAGTAAAATTAATTTCAATACAAATATGATAATATGAAAAGTTAATATTTGAACTTTTCCAAACTACAAAAAAACAATTCTTAAAATTGTGTATTTTAAAAAAATTCAAAAAGTTTAAATTAAATCATAAATTTAGCTTTAAAGTTTTAATAAAATTTGGCATATTTTTGTTTTATTACTTTTCTTATTTAAAAAAAAATTCTCTTTTGTTTTAGTTTTTTTTTTCAGTTCAGTGTTATATGTAATTTGCTTTTGTCGCTAATGGCCATGAATGAAAAGTAAATTTCAAACTAAAGTTTTTTTCTTTTGTTTTTATAATTAAATTAAAAGTTATATATAATAATTTCTTAAAATTCTTTTTTTGTTGTTTGTATAGAGGACATTTAAAAAAAGATATCATATAGTTTTAACACATATAAAAAAATTATAATAAAAAATAAACATAAAATTATAAAAAATAAAAAAATTATTCATTCATTTATAGAATAATTATATCACTGTCATGCAGAAATTTTCTTAATAAAAAAAATTACATACATACATTTAAACATACATATTTACCCAATATCATTGTAGTAGATATGACGGCTGCTGCAAATCCTGTTGCTTTGTTTATAATATGTTAAATTAAATGATGATGATGACAAAAAATCGTTGGTTGTTGTTGTTGATTTGATTTACTTGGCATGACTTTTTGTTGAAATAGTTTGTGTGTTTTGTTGTTTAAGTTTGAAGTGATGTTTTTTTTAAGGGGATTTTCACTTAATATTAAAAAAGATATTGCAAAGTTAATTTAAGGTTAGTTGCTGTAGTTGTTGTTGCTTTTGTGTGTGTTATACTGCGCTTAATCACAAAAAAGTTTAATTTAACAAATTTTTCTTAAAAAGTGTAAAATTTGTTTATGGATTTTGAGTTTTTTCTTATTTGTTTATATTTGTTTCCAGTTTTAATTGGAAATATCACGTCGTATGAGATCGAAGACATATTCATCACGTACATCATCTGCTACAGGCATATAGCCTAGTGCTGGATGCATATTATTAAGATTCGAAGGTTCCCATTTTTGCCCCAACAATGTATTGATTTCCTTTAAATAAATATTAAGAAATATTTAAAAAAAAAACTTTTATATATTATTCATTAAAAAATACTCACTTCTATAAAGGAATCGATGTTGGCTTCAGTGGGAGCATTATCAATCATTGATACCTCTAAATGTTTTAAGGTACGGCCACGTAAACGAGAAATGCCAACAATGTTATGGGGATCCAAAACATAACCGTGTATGACAATTTCTTCTAAATTCTTGCAACGCCAAGACATCATTATAAATGGATCTTGTCCGGAGCGTAAAAATAAGTCCATAATATTTTTATCGGAATGTTTGTAGGCCTGAAGGAAATCGTTTTAAAATATGATATAAATGAGAATTTTAGTTAAATTTTTAGATTTTAAATTTTTAGTAAAAATTTTGGTAAAATTTTTTTTGTAAAAAATTGGTGAAATTTTTTTAGTAAAACTTTGGTGAAATTATTGGTAAAATGTTTTTTGTAATAAATTGAATAAACAAAAATTGATTTTTTTACAAAAAATGAGAATTTTGGTAGATTTTCTAAATTTTTAGCGAAAAAAGTGAAATTTTTTAAGGAACAAATTTTGGTGAAATTTTTTTAGGAAAAAATTTTGGTGAATTTTTTTTTGTGAAAAAGTTTAATGATTTGTTGATTTTTTTTTAATTTGGTGAAAAAATATTTTTTTATAAAAAGTTTTTTTGAATTTTTTTTAAATTTAGTGAAAAAATTTAATTTTTTATTATAAAAGCTTGAGTGGAACATTTTAGTGAAAAGTGAATTGAAATTGGTGAAATATTATGCGAAAAAATTTTTAAAAAAAATGATGATTATGTTTGCAAAAAATTTTATGAAATATTTTTAGTGACAAATTTCAGTGAAAAACTTTATGAAATGTTTATAAAAAAAAATGGTGAAATGTACGTGAAAAAATTTGGTGAAATATTTTTAGTGAAATTTTGAAGTATTTTTTTTTTATTATAAATTATAGAAAACAAATTATTGGAAAAAATTGGTAAAATTTGAAAAAAATTTGGTGAATTTTATTAGTGAAAAAATTTGGTGATTTTTTTTTTGTGAAAAATTTGGTGAAATTTTTTAGTGAAAAAATTTGGTGAAATTTTTTAGTGAAAAAATTTGGTGAAATTTTTTAGTGAAAAAATTTGGTGAAATTTTTTAGTGAAAAAATTTGGTGAAATTTTTTAGTGAAAAAATTTGGTGAAATTTTTTAGTGAAAAAATTTGGTGAAATTTTTTAGTGAAAAAATTAGGTGAAATTTTTAGTGAAAAAATTTGATAAACTTTTTTTATGAAAAAATTTAGTGAAAAAAATTGGTGAAATGTTTTTAGTGAAAAAATTTGGTGAAATTTTTTAGCGAAAAAATTTGATGAAATTTTTTAGTGAAAAAATTGAATAAACAAACTTCTTTTTATTAAAAATAACAATTTTGGTAGAATTTTTAAATTTTACATTTTTAGCGAAAAAAGTAAAATAGTGAATAGAAAAAATTTCACAAAAATTTTTTCTAAAAAAATAAAATTTTTATTCACTATTTTACTTTCTTCGCTAAAAATGTAAAATATGGTGAAATTGTTTTTGAAAAAATTTGTTGAAATATTTTTTGGTGAATAATTTAGCCAAAAACCTTGAACATTTTTGTTTTGATTTTTTTTAAATTTTAAGTGAAATTTTTTTTTGAAATTTTTAGTTAAAAAAATGTATAAAAATTGTTTATAAAAAAATGGTGAAATATTGTTTGTGATAAAATTTAGTAGAATTTTTAATGAATTTTTTAGTGTAAATTATAGAAAACAAATTAGTGGAATAATTTGGTGAATTAATTTGATTGAATATTAAGGTGAAATTTTTTTGTTACAATTTTTAAAAGTATTGTTGGGTAAAATTGTTTTTCACTAAACAATTTTTACAATTTTGAAAACAAAAAATTTTTTTAGATTTTAGAGAAGATTTTGGTGAAATATTGAGTGTTTGTTTAATAAACTTGGAATTAAAACTTGGAAAAAAAATAAAATATTTTTCTCCAAAGGAAAAAAAAACTATAAAACTTACGGAATCAATCCATTGTATACTTTTTAAAGTGCGGCTATTATTTAAAGAAATCCATTCCAATGCATCAACATTCATCTGAAAATAAAATACATAAATTCAAAATAAAAAGAAAACAACGTAAAACATCATATTTCCAAAAAAAAAAACTCACATAATCACAGAATAATACACGCAAATGTGTTATTGGCATATTTTGTCTTAAGATACGCATTTGCAAGACTTCAACAGCTTCGAAGGCATAGATAAGTGTTACAATCAATTCGATATTATTGAAATTTGCAGAAAATTCTGACCATGCTCTCTCCGATATACCGGGATGATGACGATCCAAACCGTGAACACATATTAAAAATTTCTTTAATGGTAAAACTTTTAATGTATGCAACAGTTCTTCGTTGAGCGTATCGTAATCGAGTGAAAGTACTTGTAGTGATGAACATTTTTGCAATAGTGTATTCTCCATGGCGAACATGGGATAATGACTAGGATCATATTTGATGGAGGCCAATGTTAGTTCGTTTAATTCTTGAGGCCGGCTCAAAGATTTTAGGAAATCTAAACCATAATAAGTTAAAGCTTCAATTGCACCTAAGTCCAATATTTTACAGGCGGTTTTCTTGCGATTTAAAAATATTTTCAATGGTTCAACAAAGAGTCTAAAAGTTTGGTGAGATTCAGATGATAAATTAAAGAAAAAACAAATTTCTTTTCTACTTACTGTTCAATATCGACTAGACTCTCTTCACTTATATCACCGGGTGGCGTTAGACCCACATTGTTTGTTTGAAAACGTAAACCTTGTAAACTATCACATCGTGCAACTCTGTAGTTTATAATAATTTTGTTTCATAAAATATTATTTTAAAATTTGTGTTTATAAAATTTTAAACTTACTTGTATAAGATGCGTCGTATTTTTTCAATATGGAAAACATTTATAAAATCGAATATAATAATTAGCTCGTTCGTCAGATTGTATAAAGTATGGCGAAAGAATTTGCACTGACGATCGTTGTCAATATGTAATTTAAATTTTGAATTAAGAAAAAATCTGTAGAAAAAGAAAAAAAAAGAAATTTTAATTATGCTTCCAATTATATATAAGGAAATTTATAAAAATAGATTTAAATTGAAATGAATTTGAATTTAAAGCAATTTCAAGCTTTTGTTATAAACTTAAAGAACTTTGGTTATGAAAAACATAAAAATTAATCAATTTTTTTGTCCAAGAATGCCGGACGTCGCTTAAAGAAATGGCGAAACACTTAAGAATTACCCTCGTTTGGGTCAAAGGACAAGGGCATATAATTGGCAACATTACTGCTGATATCTTGGCGAATGTTGGTACGAGAATGGCCAAGAAAGTTGGTAAGGGATAAAGAGCAGTTTTGCGGCATTGCTCTTGAGGCCATTAAGAATCCAATATATGACTTTTGTTTTAGCTCAGCCCAAGACCAGTGCTCTCAGGAGAATACTTGATAGATTGCTTGTATGCTGTTAGGATGACCGTGCATCTGAATGCTCTATTATCAGTTTCTGCTGGTCATTCGGAAACCATGCAAGAATTTTTGATCTTCCATGCAATGTCTTCTTTAAAAGCTCTTTTCTGATCTATCCTATCTGTTAACTGTTAAACCTTAACAATGCATGACGTATTAGTCTTCTATACAAAAACTTCTGTAGGAACTGTCAAAATGAAGAAGAGGGGAAAACAACAACTCATCTTTTGTGAAATTGCCTGGCCCTTGAACTGATTCGTCAACAGACGAAAGAGATGCCATACTTTTCTAGCAGTGTTTCCAAGTTCGGAAACACTGCAAGACGCATTAGTCTTCTATACAATAATTTCTTTGGGAGCTGTCAAAATGAAGAAGAGGAGAAAACAATTACTCATGAACTGTGAAATTGCACGACCCTGAACTGATTCGTTAACAGGTGATAGGGCAGCCATTCCTTCCTGATATATCTGATCTGTTAACTGTTCAACCTTAATGTATTAATTCCAAGTTCGTAAACAATGCAATATGCATTAGTTTTCTATACAATAACTTCTGTAGGAGCTGACAAAATGAAGAATAAGAGAAAACAATTACTAATCTTCTGTGAAATTGCCCGATCCTGAACTGATTCGTCAACAGGCTATAAAGCCGCCATTATTTTCTGATCTATCTGATCTGTCAACTGTTCAACAATAACGTATTGATTCCAATTTCGGAATCAATGCAAGACGCATTAATCTCCTATACAATTACTTTTGTAGGAGCTGTAAAAATGATGAAGATTACTCATCTTCTGTGAAATTGCCCGTCCCTTGATCCGGTTCGTCACTAGGCGATAGGATCGCTATACTTTTCTGATCTATCTGATCTGTCAACTGTTCACCATTAACGTATTGATTCCAAGTTCGGAAACCATACAAAAGGCATTAGTCTTCCATACAATTAATGACTTTTGTAAGAGTTGAGAAAATAAAGAAGAGTAGGAAACATTGTGTAATTGCCCGGTCCTTAAACCGATTCGTCACCAGGCAAAAGCGTCGTCATACTATTCTGATTAATCTGATCTCTCAACTGTTTAACAAAAACGTATTCTGACAATCCTAAACTTGTCGAAGTGGTTGTGTAATTAATCATACACTATGATTTCTAATTTTCTATGGAGTTGTTAACATTTTTATTCAACATGCCTTTTCTATAGAATCTTTACTGTCTCTATTGCTATTTTTTCTAAATATCTTATCTTCACTTATTTTATTCCAGACGTTGCAAAGGAAGCCAAGTAAAACTTTACTCATGGTAGTAAGTCGTCTGCAGAACCTAAAAGTTCATCCCAAAACATTTCAAAGATTTTTTCACTATTCAAATGAACTCAACTTATTCTTCCCTAATTGTAACATAAAAAAGTTAAACCCATAATTTTCAATTAAAATTTATAGTACAAATTGTCCACCTTCCCTTAAAAATCCTCTTGAATTCGCATAAAATGGGTTAACAAATGACGTATAGTAAAATACATTAAATTATTTAATTGACGACCATTTGAAAAGAAATTATAACAAAAACAAATTTGGCCTTGAATAAAATAAACAAATAAAGAGAAAAAAAACCTCCTCTATATGTATGGTATATGATATACAATATAAACAACCATAAATATTTGGCACAAACAACATCATCTTTAGTCTAACAGACAAAGTGCAGTCAGTGTATGAAACGTGAATAGGAAACCACTGAAAAAAAACCATAAACTAGTTAGATGATTTCTTAATCAGCTGTTTTAAATTGTTTTAAAAGAAGAAAGAAAATATCTAAATTAATATTTTTTAACCACAATATATGTGTCTTTTATTTTAAAGGCAGCTTTTAGACAATGATTAAAATGTTGGCATTAAAACAATGAATTTAATACATTTACATATTAAAAAAACAAAAACAAAAAAATAATAATGCGCATATTCATATTGCTCTTAAGCTAATTTCATTAAACGTATAAGAAATCCAAAATTGAATTTAAAATGTTTAACTTTTAAACGTTTTACTTTATAAAATATTAAAATTTTACAAAGAAAATTATAAATTTTCTAATTATATGTATATTAACTTAAATTAATTGAGTTAGTCTAATTGAAAACATTTTCTTGTTTAAATTATACAATTTTAATTGACCATATGTGCACACTTTCACTTATTTAATTTTGTTTGTGCATGTGGTGTAAGTACCCCCCTGTACCATCATTATGCATGCCTCATTATTTTTCCTTATATTTTTTGCTTTAAAACAGCAACATTGTATTTATGATTATATTTAGCATCCACTTCTTAACGATATTATCATCATTGAGTTTATCTTTATCAGCATATATTTTTTTATAATAAAAATATACATATATGTAAATATATACTAAGTACTAGAATAAACTTACTGATGAAAAATAATGTTAATTAGGGCGGTAACGGAAATTTACTAAAATAATTAGAAGATAAGAAAACCAATTATTATTAGAACTTTAAAAGGTATTATCTCATGAAATTTTATAATATATTATTATTATATTATTCGTTTATTTAGTAGTATTTTAAATACTTTCAGAAATCAGATAGTTCATTTGCTAAACGCAAAATTTGACAAAGATAAT
Source organism: Lucilia cuprina (assembly GCF_022045245.1). Lineage (NCBI taxonomy): Eukaryota > Metazoa > Arthropoda > Insecta > Diptera > Calliphoridae > Lucilia > Lucilia cuprina. Next base: position 56,776,505 of record NC_060953.1, read on the forward strand.
AGTGAACAAAATTTTAGTTTTTATTAAGTAGAAAACAGTCTAGACCATAGCGTGATGTCTATAGTCAGAATTATACCCTGATATAGTCTGGATTATACTTTGATATAATATTGGCCCCCATTCTGCATTTTAATTTGAATCGAAACTTTCTCCGTTTGGCAACTTTAGTATTCTGCATTTCGATTCGACTCTCCGCCACATAAACAACAATTTACAAAAACTTAATTACGATCGAAATGCAGAATACATAGAATAGAATAAATACATAGGCTGCACTATGTACTTAGTAATGAATAAAACATGATAACTATAGTCTGGGCTATAGCTTAATGACTATAATTGGATATAGTTTGAACTATAGCTTGATGAATATAGATTGTACTATAGATTTCAGTTTGAGAATAACCTGGGGGTTACTTCGTATTGCGATTCAAAAGAAAACGATTTTGAAACACAATATACTTACATACGAATTAAAGTTTTTATCGGATCGAGTTACAGAATAAACCCTCTGGACTACAACAAAAACAATACGCTTGCTTATATATGGACAATTGTCTACAATATATACAGAGTGTAGACCCGATGTTCGAATACGTACATACATAGAAATATAATATATAAACATTTAGAGCAAGTTTTTAAGTTAGAAATCAAATGCCAATTAATAATCAGATTAGTTAGTCTAAAAGTAAGTACAAGATTACCATACAAAACAACAGATAACGTCAATGTTTGTTATCAAAACAATGCATATTTTATAAAGAAAATTAATGAAAACTTAGGGCGGGTTTCTTAGACCTCAGTTAAACTAGGCTTAACTTGCTGTTAGATTAAACTCGGAACAAATTTAGGTGGACTTTAACCAATGATTGTGTTTTTCAGTTTTTCACTTTGTTAGTATTGCCAACTTTTCACTCAAAAACATAAACAATGAACAGCTGTTTTTTGCAAACAATACTTTTGTAAAACGGAAAATTTTTGAAAAATGTTAAATAAACATTTAAAATAATACTTAATAAAACAAAACAAATCAGAAAATTGCAATTTACTTAAAATATTAAGTTTTTGTTCTTCCGAAATCATTGTTTTATTGTTTTTGGTAATTGTGTTTTCTCATTTATAACTTGAGTTTAATTGACCAATTACACTCTGTTAAACTAAGATAATAAGTAACTTTACTGATAACTGAAAAACACGAAACATATATTAAACCAGGTTTAACCAAAGAATGAAGATTATCTTTATCAGAAAAACTCGCCCTTAAATTAAAAACAAAATAAAGTATTTTGAAGTCCTTATAATTTATATTAATCAATAAATTAAACATTTTGATGTTTATTTTCATAAAAATTGTGTACCTATCAGCTGTTAACACTTTAGTATTTTAAACCACATCTATTAGGTGCTTATGCTAGCAAACAAAATTAACTAATTGAAAACTCAAAAACAACTTTGGAGGATTAATTTAAATTTAATACCTAATCCTGCACCTAAAGATTGACCCTTAACTAAAAATAATCAATAATACACTTACCTCTTTTGAAATAAAACGCTGCGCCAATGTCTGCACGTTTGACTGGCATTAAGGCGATCATGAGGTTCTAAATATTCGTAAATCTGGCCCAATACCAATGATGGTAACTCTCCCCATCTTGTCAATGTACAATTCATATCCACTCTAGGCAAACAGGTTAACAGTCGAAAAAATATATATATAAAACAGTAGATGCGATATAGTGGAAGGATTAGAGGGAAATTTGATTGCTTCAGGCAACAATCAACCAACCAAACCACTCAGTGGTAATGGAGTATTTAAGTGCAACGTTTGCCCTCTGCACAAATTCTTTTTCTTTTCACTTTCTGCTATTAATTGTTCTCTTTTTTTATACTTTTCAGTTAGAAAATATATTATATTTTTTTATATTGTAAATAATTAATCAGCAGCAGCTGCACTTATTATTGGTAATGTTAAAGTGTTTTCTTTTAATACGCTTCCTTGTATGTTGCAGGCAGGTTTAATCTATTGTGTTTTAATATAGAATTAAAAAATGGAGTCCCATGTAATATTAATGTTTCAATACGCAATTGTCATGTAATATAGTTGTTCGTATTTTTATTTTTGTAGTAACAAGTCAGCAAGTTATAAAAATAAAGACAAAATAACAACAAATCGACAAGCAGGCAGGCAGCAGCAAAAACGTTGACAGTTTTTCCAACAAATATTCAACGTCACAGTTAAAGTTGTTGTTGTTTTATTTTGTTTGTTTTTATTTTATTTTTATAGTTGTATTGGTGTGCAAAAAATTGAAATAGCAGCAACAATATGAAAAAAATATGTCCAACAGCCCCACCAACAATTAATAATGAGACAATACGTTGTTGTTGTTTTTATAATGTATGCAAATTTTTGTTGTTTTTTCGTAATAGAAAAACACAAAGAAATAAAATTTGTCAAAATTGTTCTTAAAAAATCAATTATTTTAAAATTACAATATAAAATCACTAAAAATTTTGTTAGTATCTCTCAAAAACAGAAAAATAATAGAAACAATTTTATTTTTTTGTTGTAATTTTCTTTTTTTTCTCATCCATACACTTTTGCTCACCTTTCATTTCAGTTTTTTTTTTGTTTAAATATTTTGTCAACAAAATATTTGATTTATTTTCTTATACTTTCATTATTTTAGAATTCTTTTGCTAGTTAAAAAATATATAATTAATTGCAATTATTTACTGTTAAATTACCGAATTGAAAGAAAAATGTCTTCTTCCAATTTTGTTCGTTTTCTTTCTTCACTTGTCTTTTGTATACACTGCACAATATTTTCTTTCTTTTTATTTTAACAACTAGGTGAGCAACAAAAACAACTGAATTATTTATCCATATGTTTAGGAATGCCATATTAGGGGATTTTATATAAATATGGGAAAAATTTGGGGAAATTTTGAATTTATGGATGACATTTTTTTTAATATTTAACTGTTTGTAACAAGAGTAATTCTACATTGTAGACGTACATGTTTAGTACAAAGTTATTTCATATCTATAAATTTATACAAGTTTCTTAGAAAGTGTATGATTACGAGTAATTATTTTTGGGTCAAAATAGCTGGCATCCTTTTATCATATGTTGCTGTTTATAACTGGGTGTTGCGTATTAATTTATATACAAATTATAGTATCTGAACTATCCTGTTGTTATCATTGTAATTTCGAAAATAACACAAAGATGCCACAATGATTATTTGCGAAAAACTGTTTTTTTAATTTCTATAATATACACAAATTTGGGAAATATCTGTAATACATATGTAAACATGCATACACAATTTTACATAAACGTAGAGTTACATACGTATATATGTATATGTATGTCAAACATTTTACACAATAAATCTTTATCCTAGTTATTAAAATTTTTAAATATTAAAAAAGTTTAAGAAGTCGATAATATTCATTCAGAGATTAATCTAATATATTATGTATATATTCAAAAACTAATTTGGATTATATGAACACGCAACAGAAGAAGGTTAAGCTAAGGTTCTACAGTTGAAACGAAAAGTCGACTTTTTTCATTTAGTTAAAAGTCGACTTTTCGACTTTTTGCGTTTTATGAAAAGTCGATTTTTTAACTTTTCGACTTTTTTCATTTAAATAAAAGTCGACTTTTGGACGTTTCGACTATAAGTATTTTATAAATAGTCGACTTTTCGACTTTTTCCGGCTTTTTTCGACTTTTCGATTTTTTCGACTATTTTCGACTTCTTTCTACTTTTTTCCGACTATTTTTTAACTTTTTTTCGAGTTTTTCCGACTATTTTAGAGTTTTTGACTTTTTTTCACTTTTTTACAATATTTGACTTGTTTCTACAATTTTCGATTTTTCGACTTTTTTCGACTTTTTTCAATTTTTTCGACTTTTTACGACTTTTCCACTTTTTGCGACTTTATTCGACTTTTTTCGACTTATCGACTTTCAGACTATTCGGCTTTTTTCGACTTTTATTCACAAAGTCAACTTTTCGACTTTTTTCACAGACGATAGTCGAGTTATCGACTTTTTTGGAACAAAATAGTCGACTTCGACTTTTTTCGATTGTTTGATTATTCTAAAGTCGATTTATAGAACCCTAGGTTCTATAAATTTTGTATAATTTTTTTTGGATATTTTCCATTATTTTTTTTCTAGTATGGTAACGATTCAAAATTATATTAAAAATAAAATTGGCATCACTACGAACAGCTGCTTTTTGTTTTGGTTTTTTATTCCATAATATTACATATTAGCAAGAAGTTGTTATTAAAACACTTTTAAATATAATTATGAATTAAATTTGAACTGAATTCTATTAAAATTCTCTAAAAAATGAATCACTTACTTAAAACCTCAATAAAAGCTTTAAATTTACGACTACCAAATAAAGTGGTGAAAATAAGTCATGTGGATACAATGTTTAGGCGTAATTTTGGTTGTGCGACGCAACAATACAAAATTCAGAGGCAAGAGACGAACAAAAGGCAGTTAAACAAATTACCATTACGATATAATTCAACTGCGGTCGCTTCTGCCACTGCGGCTTCCATTGATCCTGGTTTCTTTGCCAGTTTTTATCAGTCTCTATCGACTAGCACACCAGTGGCTTACGTGCAACAGGGTCTAATTGAAATACACGATTTCACCGGTTTACCCTGGTGGGCCTCCATAATTGCAACAACGTTTCTATTTCGTTCGGTAGTAACATTACCTTTAACCATTTATCAACATAAAATAACTGCCAGAATAGAAAAAATTTCCCTAGAAATGCCGGCCATAGTTGAGGAGTTGAAAAAAGAAGCTGCCATGGCCATGAGAAAATTTAAATGGACCGAAAAACAAACTAAAATAGTTTACCAAAGATCTGTAAGTTATTTACATACATATGAGTGCAATCAGAAGTATTTTGAACATTAAATAATATTAATTGCTAGATTCGTAAACAATGGAACAAATTGGTGGTGAGAGATAACTGTCATCCTGCCAAAACATTTATTGTTTTATGGGGTCAAATACCCTTGTGGATATTTCAATCTATGGCGTTGCGTAATATGGTCAGTTTGATGCCTGATCCCACTTCACTGCAAGCTCAAATAGTAGCTACAGAATTGACTATTGGAGGTTTTGGTTGGATACCCAATTTAACTGAAGTCGATAATTCGTATATATTACCTGTTGCTTTAGGTCTTATAAATTTGGGAATTATAGAGGTAATGCTTTTGGCACGAATAATTTTTTTTAATATTAATTAATAAAAATTTAATTTTGTTTAATACAGATGCAATCCATGATGCGTACACGACCTGCAACACGTTTTCACAATATTATAACAAATGTATTTCGTGGTCTTAGTCTTGTTATGGTACCCGTTGCCTGCTCTGTACCCTCTGCCCTAACTGTCTATTGGGTAGCTTCTAGTTCCTATGGTTTAGTGCAAAATCTTTTACTGGCTTCGCCACAAGTTAAACGAGCTTTCGGTATACCCAAGACACAAAGTGAACTGGAAAATCCATATGAACATTTGTGGTCGAAAATGAAACAACGTGTCGGTTTGGAAAAACTGCCAGTGGAGGAAGTCAAAGTGGTAGAGAAATTATCAGAAACTAAATCGACTACGGGAATAAAAAGGAAATGAAACTGGTGGAGTTGCAATATATGAGGTTACCTTTTTATAAGTTTAGTGTTAGAACTCAACAAAAGTTTGTAATGACTAATAAAACGTTTTTAAATTATAATTAAAATTTTTGGAAAATTTTTAATAATGAGAAAAGTATCGAAAAATAAGATAGATAGATAGATAGATAGATAGATAGATAGGTAGATAGGTAGATAGATAGATAGATAGATAGATAGATAGATAGATAGATAGATAGATAGATAGATAGATAGATAGATAGATAGATAGATAGATAGATAGATAGATAGATAGATAGATAGATAGATAGATAGATAGATAGATGAATAAATAAATAAATAAATAAATAAATAAATAAATAAATAAATAAATAAATATATAGATAGACAGATAGATAGTTAGATAGATAGATAGATAGATGGATGGATGGATAGATAGATAGATAGATAGATAGATAGATAGATAGATAGATAGATAGATAGATAGATAGATAGATAGATAGATAGATAGATAGATAGATAGATAGATAGACAATTGCATTTTCAGTGACTAATGATAAACCAGATGTAACAATAATAGTCGTTCATTATTTTTAAAACTATTACACAAGTCAACTGTAACAAGTATAATTTTCTTGCAATGCTAAGGGCCAATCTTTATGTAAAGTTTTAAATTAAAAATAATCCTCGAAAGTTGTGTTTGAATACTTAGGGCGAGTTTTTGTGATAAAGATAATCTTTATTCTTGGCTTAAACCTGGTTTAATATATGTTTCGTGTGTTATTGGCCAATTAAACTTAAGTTATAAATGAGAAAACACAATTAACAAAAACAATAAAACAATGATTTCGGAAGAACAAAAACATAATATTTTAAGTAAATTTGCAATTTTCTGATTTGTTTTGTTTCATTAATTATTGTTTTAAATGTTTATTTAACATTTTTCAAAAAATTTTCCATTTTACAAAAGTATTGTTTGCAAAAAACAGTTTTTCATTGTTTATGTTTTTGAGTGAAAACTTGGCAATACTAACAAAGTTAACTAAGCTTAAATCTAAAAGTGAAAAACACAATTATCGGTTAAAGTCCGCCTAAATTTGTTCCGAGTTTAATCTAACTGCAAGTTAAGCCTAGTTTAACTGATGAGTAAGAAACCCGCCCTTAATCAGCTAATTTTGTTTGCTAGTTTACGAGCTTAAAGGATTTGGTTTAAAATTGAGCAAGAAATGCAAAAGTTTAAACATCTGATGCAGAAAAAATAATACAATTTTCACTAAAATAAATACTTTGATCCAGCTTACCAAATATTGACGTCAGGACAAAAATTTTGAGAAATTGTATCTTAGAATGAACAAAATTTTCATTTTCGGTGGAAAAATCAGCAACTTAAATTTTGGTGCCACCCTAATGTATAATATGTAAATAGCACCTTTATATATTCATTCTTTAAATAATCCAAAAGAGACAAGAAAAATTATTATTAAAGATTTAATTATCTTATGGAATTCTATTGAAATAAGAAATCATTTAAAAAGTATTTTGCAATCAATACAGATCACATTAACTTAAAAAGACAATGAAAAAGACTTTGTTATGTTATAAATTAATAATATTTATTATAATTCTATTAAAAACGGTTTGTTAAGGGCATATAATAAGAACACTTTTTAGTTAGTTTGTAATCTTAAAATAATAAACTAAATTATTTTAAGATTATTAGCTAACTAACAAATGTTTTCAATAAACGGTTCTGTTAGAAAAGCTTACTTTTAATGATTTTTCTATAGACAATTTAATAAAGAAGACAATTTTAAAAAAATAATTAACATAATAATTTATTCTTTCTTTCAGCAATTCATTTCTGGTCATCTCGACGAACAAGAAGGTAATTTTATCAACAATTAAAAATAACAATAGTTTTCATAATTTATTTTTAAAATATAAAATATTTCGGTTAAACAGTAGAGTTTAAGGGCCAATCTTTAGGTGAAGTTGTTTTTAAATACTCCCAGGTCCAATGTTAAGGTTAAGGATTAGGTATTAAATCAAAATTAATCTTCGAAAGTGGTTTTTGAATACTCAGGGCGGGTTTCTTACTCTTCAGTTAAACTAGGCTTAACTTCCTGTTAGATTAAACTCGAAACAAATTTAGGCGGACTTTAACCGATGTATGTGTTTTTCAGTTTTAGATTTAAGCTCAGTTAACTTTGTTAGTATTACCAACTTTTCATTTAAAAACATAAACAATGAACAGCTGTTTTTTGCAAACATTACTTTTGTAAAATGGAAAATTTTGGAAAAATGTTAAATAAACATTTAAAACAATAATAAATAAAACAAAACAAATCAGAAAATTGTAATTTACATAAAATATTAAGTTTTTCTTCTTCCGAAATCATTGTTTTATTGTTTTTGTTAATTGTGAGTTCTCACTTATGACTTGAGTTTAATTTGCCAATTACAGTCAGTTAAACTAAGATAATAAGTAACTTTACTGATAACTGAAAAACACGAAACATATATTAATCCAGGTTTAACCAAAGAATGAAAATTATCTTTATCAGAAAAACTCGCCCTCAATCAGTTAATTTTATTTGCTAGTTTAAGCGCCCAATGGTTTAAACTGGAGCAAGAGTAAACAGCTGATGCAAAAAACATACAATTTTTATTAAAGTAAACATTAAAACTTCACAATATATTTTGTTGTTTTAAATTTAAGTTTTCATTTTACATTTGCAATTGTCTTCTTCTTTTTATAAAACGTGAATTATTTTGATAACAAACAGTAACTTTTTCTGTTTTTTGTATGGCAACACTGCAAAGTTTAATCTTATACTCAAAAACATCAAGAGGGATTAACATCTGAATCAATTTATTTTTAGATTAACTAATCTGATTATTTGGCGTTTGATAACTCCAATATTTTTCAGATACTTCTCAAATTTCTCGGAATAATGAAAGTAATATTTTATGTCCTCATTTGTCAAAAGGACAATATCCACATCCATTTGATGACTACTATTACATAAAATGTGCTTCAGAAAAAACCTTAGTAAAAAAGTGTACCTACGGTAAAAAATTTCATACCTCAAAACGAAAATGTGTATCAATTCATAAACTACAATCCGTGAATTCAGACAATAATGATCTATATACAACTTTATTTAGATGTCCCCCCAATAAAAGAGCTATATATTTATATCCATATAATCCCAGGAAATATGTAAAATGTGATAGGGACAAGATGATAGTACTAGATTGTGGTTCTTTGGAAGTATTTAGTATCAGTCAAGGTATCTGTTTACCTGAAGAACAGGTATCACAAGACGATCGTGTGGCTTTACCAACAACTAAACTAATTCATACAAATGGTCCAGACAAGAACAATAATACAATCTACTGTCCAATAGAGTTATTTGGATTATATCCACATCCATTTAATAATGAGAAATATTTGAAATGTGTATATGGTCGACTGTATGAGAAATCCTGTTCTAGCGGTTATGTTTATAACATTTTTACGAAATTCTGCGAAAGAAACGAAACAGATTTGTATAAAACGTTGCCACCTACTGGGAACAATAAAAATGATAAATCGAAAATTCAAAAAAGTGAGTTTTTCAAAATTATAAATAACATTTATTAAAGTAATTTATTTATTTATTTTAAAAAGAAAATGGATCTACTTTCCTAATATGTCCTACAGATTTAGATGGTACTTTTGTACATCCTTTATATTGTAGCAAATACATAATATGTTCTCCTGCTGGCACCAGTATAAGAAACTGTCCCATTGGCAATGTTTACAACTTTCATAAAGGTGCCTGCGGCTATAAGAGTGAGATGAATAAACAATATCACGTGGAGTGCATACAAAATAACGAAAATTCGGAAGGTTTTTATTAATTTTGGAAATACTTGTTAATTACATTTAAGAAAACTTTAATTAATGTATAAGATGAACTAGAACAGAACTACAACAGAACTAAAACAGAACTAAAACAGAACTAAAACAGAACTAGAACAAAACTAGAACAGAACTAGAACAGAACTGGAACAAAACTAGAACAGAACTAGAACAGAACTAGAACAGAACTAGAACAGAACTAGAACAGAACTAGAACAGAACTAGAACAGAACTAGAACAGATCTAGAACAGAACTAGAACAGAACTAGAACAGAACTAGAACAGAACTAGAACAGAACTAGAACAGAACTAGAACAGAACTAGAACAGAACTAGAACAGAACTAGAACAGAACTAGAACAGAACTAGAATAGAACTAGGACAGAACTAGAACAGAACTAGAACAGAACTAGAACAGAACTAGAACAGAACTAGAACAGAACTAGAACAGAACTAGAACAAAACTAGAACAGAACTAAAACAGAACTAGAACAGAACTAGAACTGAACTAGAACTGAACTAGAACTGAACTAGAACTGAACTAGAACTGAACTAGAACTGAACTAGAACTGAACTAGAACTGAACTAGAACTGAACTAGAACTGAACTAGAAGTGAACTAGAACTGAACTAGAAATGAAATAGAACTGAACTAGAACTGAACTAGAACTGAACTAGAACTGAACTAGAATTGAACTAGAATTAAACTGAACTAGAACAGTATAAAAGATTTATGGAATTTAAACTTGTCACTTTCAGATAAAAATACCTTCGGCGTGTATTGTAAACCAGAAGGGAACAGGAATTATTCACATCCAATAAATGTGCATAAATTTATTCGTTGCTCAGATGGGAAACTGCTTGTTCGATGGTGTCCAAAAAATACCTTTTATGATATAGAATCTCGTAAATGTATTAATGACACTAATGAAATTGAAGAGTAATAGGGCCACAAATCAAATTTCTAATGATTAGAAAAACGATGTATACAATCTTATTTAGTTCCTAATTGTTTATGATTAATTGTTATTTCTGAAATGTTTTATTTACATGATAGCAATGTTATATTTTTCATAAAATATATGTTAATTATTTGTTTATGTTTATTTAATATTTGTCTTAATATAATCTTATTTGTGATTCTGAGTAATTGTTTATTTAAAAACATAATAACATTTTTTTTGGAATCAACAGTTATTTAAATATATGCACTTGGGAGTAAGTTCATACATTTAAATGTAGAAGTCACTGAAAATAATAATTGAAATGCATCTTTCTTATCAACAAATTAGTTTGTAAGGTTGGTTTATGTCGTATTTACTTGCGCCACCGAAAATAAATAAATAAATACATATTTATGTCTGTTTAAATGTGATAAGAAATAGAAATGCTCTCTCCCTAGCATATACATATGTACATACACTTGTTATTTGTTAACCGGCCAATATAAAAATTTATGTAAAATCGCTCATTCCCGAAATTTGCCAATAACGCTTATAAAAAAGTTGTTTCCTTAACGTGAACTAGAACTGAACTAGAACTGAACTAGAACTGAACTAGAACTGAACTAGAACTGAACTAGAACTGAACTAGAACTGAACTAGAACTGAACTAGAACTGAACTAGAACTGAACTAGAACTGAACTAGAACTAAACTAGAACTGAACTAGAACTGAACTAGATCTGAACTAGAACTCAACTAGAACTGAACTAGAACTGAACAAGAACTGAACTAGAACTAGAACTTAACTACAACTGAACTAGAACTGAACTAGAATAGCACTAGAACTGAACTAGAACTGAACTAGAACTGGACTAGAACTGAACTAGAACTGAACTAGAACTGAACTAGAACTGAACTAGAACTGAACTAGAAGTAAACTAGAACTGAACTAGAACTGAACTAGAACTGAACTAGAACTGAACTAGAACTAGAACTGAACTAGAACTGAACTAGAACTGAACTAGAACTAGAACTGAACTAGAACTGAACTAGAACTGAACTAGAACTGAACTAGAACTGAACTAGAACTGAACTAGAACTGAACTAGAACTGAACTAGAACTATACTAGAACTGAACTAGAACTGAACTAGAACTGAACTAGAACTGAACTAGAACTGAACTAGAACTGAACTAGAACTGAACTAGAACGAAAATAGAACTGAAATAGAACTAGAATACAACAATAAACAATATTCTTTTGAAACCCGTTAAACATGTCCGAGATGTAAAGCAATCCCAAAGATGTGAATTGATAATACAGATCATGGAGAGCGAAGCAATTTACTCTCATAGAAGGGAAAACAATAACAGCATTAATAAAAAAATCCGACTGTTTTAATTAGGAAAGATCTCGCATAAATTTAAAACTCATTTGCATTTCGAGAAATACGGATCGTTGTTTAAAAAATAACGGAAAAATTTTTTAAAAACGAAAGGATTTTTCGTGAGAAAAACTTTAAAATAGTTTTATAAAATACATATTAATAAATGTCATAAAATGTGGAAAACTATAACATTATTTTTGTGTATATTTTACACAAATTGTGTGCAAGCGGTTAGTATCGATACCAAAAAATAATAAACCAAAACATTTTTAATTATCAAATCCAATGAAAATTTAAAACAAATATGGAAATTAGACCAAGTCGGCAATAATGATAATAATTTAAGAATATCAAATAAAGAACAAAAAAGTAATGAGAATAATAGTGTGTTTTTCCCTAAATGAATTCTTAAGAATTATATTTAAATTGTTCAAGTGTGTTTTGTATATGACAAATAAAAATAATGATAATAAAGATCAACCAGTAGGTGATAACATTTGTGTTCATTTTTATTAATTTTCTTTAGAAAATAAATTCAATTTTTGCGTTTTTTTTTGTTATTTGCGAGTTTTATTTTCTAGAGTACTCGTGTTTGTGAATCAGTTTTTTATTTTCTGAATGAATGTCTTAAGTAATTCTTTTAATGAGTTGTTTGTAAGAAATAGTACAATTAGTTGCGATGGTGGACCTTAATTGATTGTGATGCCTTGAATTTGAAAACAACAAAACAAAAGAATGGGCGAGTAAAAAAGTGCATGCAACAAATGATGCTATAAAATTACTTCTTAATTAACGCAATTTACAAGGCACAGTGGTCGTGACGGAAGAAATTAGACAAATGTGATCTTGAACGGAAGTAGAATTGAAATTAAACTAAAACTGAACTAGAAATAAACTTAATCTGAATTAGAACTGAACTAGAACTGAACTAGAACTGAACTAGAACTGAACTAGAACTGAACTAGAACTGAACTAGAACTAAACTAGAACTGAACTAGAACTGAACTAGAACTGAACTAGAACTGAACTAGAACTGAACTAGAACTGAACTAGAACTGAACTAGAACTGAACTAGAACTGAACTAGAACTGAACTAGAACTGAACTAGAACTGAACTAGAACTGAACTGAACTAGAACTGAACTAGTACCAATTAGACTTCTTTAGGAAATCTACAAGAAGTTTGTAAATAACGATTGCTATTGCAAATACATAGTATTTGGTCGCTATATAAAAAAGTATAAAAGTAAAACTTTTTTGCCAAATAATCTTTATTTCTTAGAATTTAGAAAAAATGTACTTATAAATAAACTTATTAAGAAAGTATGAAAAAATAAGGTTATTTATAATTTAAAATTTTTTTCTTTATTTTTAGACCTATAATACGGGAATAAAAACCAGAGTCTATGAACAGCAACCGATAACTCATGTCTATCATCAGCATCAATATACACCAACACATGGTCATTATCACCAATACGAAGGCAGTAATGACAGAGATTATCAGTCCTCTATAAATCATCATTATGCTCACAATGATAATTCCTATCAGCAGCAACGTGAAGGTGATTATTATCAGCAAACACCAACAGCAACATCACAAACATCACAGCAGTCCCAACATCATCGATCGCAGCAACATTATCAACAACAACATCACCAACAACATTCCCAAACACAACCGATTTACGAGCGCAGAGGGAATTCCCCGGTACAAACGAGCGGAAATTGGCAGAATTCTGAAAATTCGGTTACAGAATATTATACGGGATGCCCTTCCGGTCACACAGGTCAATTACCATACGCCTACGATTGTCGACGCTTTTTAAATTGTTGGAATGGAAGAGGTCACATTCAGACATGTTCGGTTGGTACGGTTTTCAATCCAGAAACATTGGAATGTGATCGTCCCGATAAGGTTAAATGTGAAGCGGCTTTAGGTGTGTTGGGTGTGCAATCTGCAGGAAAATCTCCAGCTCCTAGTCATGGTAGTTTAAAGCAACCCACATATAGAGCTGGTCGTTATACTGATAGTACTAATGATAATGTCGAGGTTTTGTGTCCTGCCGGCGCAGAGGGTTTACAGCCACATCCCTCAGATTGTACCCGCTTTCTAAACTGTGCCAATGGCAATATGCATATACAACAATGTGGTCCCGGTACTGCCTATAGTATAGCCATGAAAGTGTGTGATTTTAAGCACAAAGTTGATTGTTCGGGCAGAGAGGGAGGTGATGTGACCCCTACTTATAGACAAGGTAAATTTTAAAATAAATTTTAATATTAAATTGTTGCATTTCTTTTCCCAACTAATCTCTAAATTTAGTACAAAATTCAGCTAATATAAATGAAATTACTTGTCCCTCGGATGCATCTGGTTTGTATCCCCATCCCCATGATTGTACTAAATTTTTACAGTGTTCTAATGGTGCTACGTACATACAAGATTGTGGTCCCGGTACTGCTTTCGATAGTGCACGTTTAATTTGTGATTATAAACACAAAGTTAAATGTTGTTCGGGCTGTACTTGGTCTGAGACAGAAACTGAAACATCAGTTGTTGTATCGGAAAATCATCGTGAGTTTGTCGTTTGGTTTTTTTTAATTGGCTTTTTGCGTTCGAAATTTTGCGCTTTGGAATGCTTTTTGCTTAAATCATTATTTTTTCATTCATAATTTTATCATTATTTCGATATTTTATTTCGGAAATGGCGCTTTTGTAATGTAGAAGTGATGCAGACATATAGACGAAAATTTGTGATTGTTAAAGTGAAAACTAAGGAAATCTTTTACGAAATTTATTTTTAGCGATCGTTAATCATTATCTAACCCATAAAACCCATACCGCTTGAAGTGCTCTGCTTAAATCATATATGCCTTCTCTTTTTCATAATTTATTTTGAATATCTAAATTATATCCTCTTATTTCCCTAAAACCCTAGATACCCAAGCCACCCCATCGCAACCATCACTCCCTGCAAATAATCAGCAACATGAAGATTTGCCACATACTGCCGATATCTTGTGTCCAAATGGTATAACTGGCCTATTTGCATATCCCTTTGATTATACGAAATTTATTAATTGCAAAAATGGCAATACGGCCATACAGAATTGTGTACCGGGTACCGCTTTTAGTATATCGAAAGGTTATTGTGAATCCTTGGAGGATATACAACAAAGTGATCATGTTATATATATTGTGTCACAAGTTAGTTATGAATATTGTAAGTATTTTGGGAATTTTTTTTAAAACTAAAATTTAAAACCGTTATTATTCTTAATTAAAATAGCTCAAACTCTTATCACCTGTCCCCCTGGTACTGAGGGTCTACACTTGTATCCCTTTAATGCTGAGCTATATGTTAAATGTGTAAAGAGTCAAATGAAGATTGTACCCTGCAGTAATTCCCTGGTATTTAGTATTACCAGACGCACTTGCCTGCCTTTCGCACAGGTCTTAAAGAATGAACGTGTTCGTTTATTGAGCGAACTGCAAACGACCAACAATTATCGTGTTACAGAAGAACAATATAGAATGAATAATATGGTTTACTGTCCGGGTGGTTTAACGGGTTCCTATCCTCACCCTTTTGATTCTACAAAATATTTGAAATGTGTTAGAGGTCGCTTATATAGTGAATCATGTGCCTCTGGTGAGGCTTTCAGTTTATCGCGTAAGGTTTGTACTTTAAAAGAAGAACTTAATGCTGATGATCATGTGCCCTTGGCTAAGACGCCTCAAGGTCATGAATGGAGAATAACTGATATGGAAGTAACTTATGGTTCTAGTAAGTTTTATTGTGAAATAACTTTAAAGTAGCAGTTTTATTTAGATTTTTAAAATTTGCAGTTGATGGTTTGACTTATTTAATGTGTCCTCCCGGTTTAGAGGGTTATTTTTTGAATCCCTTTGATTGTACCAAATACATTCAATGTTCTCAAGGTGTTACCGTAGTTGATGAGTGTTTAAACGGTTCCGTTTTTAGTATATCCCGTAAAGAGTGTATACCTAGAGATAAGGTGGAGGCCTACGACCGTGTAGAGTATTTGACAACAACCAAAAATGAGTTTACAAATGAATCAGTAGATCAATATCGTAAGAAGTTAACTTAAAACTCAGATATTCGTAGATATTTTTTTATAATATTTATATGATTTTTAGATCATGATCTTGGTATTAGCTGCAATCCAGGAACTTTTGGTATATATCCTCACCCTCATGATTGCCATAAATACATACGCTGTGCCAATGGTCGTCTATCTATGGAAAATTGTCCAGCCGGTCAAGTATTTAGTTTGACTAGAAGTTTTTGTCAGAATGAACATGAGGTTGATAACAAAGATCGTAGTTCTTATAATAGAGGTCATTATACTGGAGCAACTACTACAACTACAAATACTGGTAATATAGGAAGTCTTCTCAAATTATGTTATAAATTAATGATTATTTTTTTTTAAGTTTATCAGCCAGGATCTTATACACCAATTAATGTACCTCACAACTCTTTAAGCCCACCACCACCTCCAACCGCTAATATGGTACCACCCTCAGCTGTTTTAAGTCCTCCACTACCTTCACCCTTAGCTCCTGTAGCTAATGATGTTAACTGTCCTCCCGGTGCTACCGGTCGCTATCCACATCCCTATGATTGCACGAAATTTTTAATGTGCGCCAATGGTGAAACACATATACAAGATTGTGGTCCCGGTACCGCTTGGAATAAGGCCATGGAAGTGTGCGACTTTAAGGATAAAGTTGATTGCTCTCAAAGTGGAGGTACTAGTGGTCATAGTAGCAGTACGATTACGACTTCTATATATAATTCAGAATGTAAGTTTTAAATTTTGTTTAAAGTTTTTTATAAAAGAGGACTAATGTATTTTTACCTACAAACTAAAGCTCAATTCCCTTGCCCTGCTGGTGTGGAGGGTCTCTATCAGCATCCTTATGACTGGCATAAATATTTGGTTTGCAGTCACGGTCAAAGCACTATAATGGACTGTGCTCCTGGTACAGTTTTTAGTTTATCGCGTAAAATCTGTGATACTGAGGCCAATGTTTTAAATACAGATCGTTGCAATAATGGAGTTTATAGCAGTGATTATGATTATACTTATACTCAAAGTGAGAATAAATTATGTTTATATTTATATATAAAAATATATAGTTTTAATTAGGGGAATTATTAATCCTACTATAAATACTTTAAGATTAACAAAATGGGGCCAACATCTTAAAAAAATTAATATATATAATATGCATTATAAATATAAAACAAATAACTGCATGCTCTTTCTATATAAATTATGCTTTCAAAGTCTAAACCCTTTTTTCCGAATCCTCTCTTTATAGCACATAATCGTGGTTCCTCTACTGTCAATAGCCAATGGACTAATGTGGCCACATCACAATCCCAGCCTACTACTGTTGTCAATACCCAAATTAGTGGAAATCGTTGGACTAACATGAATGTACCACGTCCTCAGGGTTCTACTGCTTGGCAACATACTACAAATACACATCACCAAATACCTCCCCCTAAAGCCGATGTAACACCCGTCTGGTCGGGCACTGCAGTACATGTGGATCAACATAATCCCACTCATACGGTCATCTATGAGGAGGGAACTTTCGAACCGAATCGTAATTATAATCGTCAAATGTTTAACACACCATTATCACCATTAAAACCAACAACAACAACAACAACTACAACAGCATCGACCCTAGTTTATGCTCAACCAGTTGATTCACAAGAAGATTCTCAAGAAATTTTTTCAAAAACTCCTACACAACCTTTGAACCCTTATAATCCGTCATTTACTCCCACTTCAAATCGTCAAAATCATACTAGATATCTAAATTCTTGGACACCCATACGACCGGTAGATTTACCCCGACATGACATAATGCCACCTCCCCAGAATACTGTTTACACTAATGCTCGTGTACCCATTACCACATATATTATACCATCCAATCGAGCTCCTCAGTCTTCTCAAGCTTCTCCTATTCCCGCCAGACCTCAAACTTTTACACCAACAACACATTTTGGTAGCGAGGATTCGGGTCAAAAACCATTATCAGAAGCTGGTTTTAAAACCATAAATATTGATCAATTACCTGGTCAAATATCTTATAACCTAAATGATTTCGATCAATTGCCTTCAGCATCTTCAAAGCATAATACTAATGATGCTTCCAACTTATATGGTGGTCTGCAACCCCCCGCAGCCGCCACTGTAACTACTACTACTACTACTGCTAGTAGTTTTTTAGACCCCTATCCACAAACTACCCAAGTACCTTTACCTCCAAGAATGCCTACAAAACGTATTACCAGTTATCCCCAACTTTCGAATGCCACCATACAAACATTTCCCCATCAACCGCACTATAGTCCACCCTATTCGGAAGTAACGCATTCGCGTAATGCTTCCTGGGTGGGTCGTAAAATTCCCCAACATTCGGCCATTAAACCTATCTACAGAGATCCTTTGAATTCAGAAAATACTAATGTAAAAATAACTAGTACTCCTCCACCCCAATACTATGGCCTAAGTCCTCCTCCTTATGCCAATAGTGAACATAGCGATAATGTTGATAAACCTGAAAATCAAGAACAGGCCATGAAAGAGGCTTTAAAACTTTTATTAAAACCTTATCTTGAGGCTGAAAGTAAAGTAGAAGATACTGTAGCCGAAATGGCTCAATCTCATATAATGAGTTTAGTTTCCACCACCACCACCAGTACGACGACCAGTACGACTCATAAACCTCCCACACTACCATCCAATCAAAATACTCTTGTTCCTAGCACAACGCCACATCAAGAAGATGATGTTGAACTTATAATTGCAGGTGAACAGCATAGTCTAGTAGGTGTTACGACTAAAACCACTGGTGGCCATGAAACTTCAACATCTTATAATATACATCAGTCCCGTCCCTTACAATCAGAACGTTCAAGTTTAAAACCACACATACACAATCATGACCATAACTCTAATTGGCATAAACATCATTCCCATGATACGCATCACTTTAAATTACAACACAATCGTGAATTCCATGAGAAACATCCTAATCTTCCAAATCCTTTTGATGATACTACTAAACCTACTAGTTCCTATAATCCCCGTGCTGAGTCAACCACACCGAGAACCTATGATTTTGATTTAAGAGCTGGCAGCAGTAGGTGTCCATTCGATTGTGGTAATGGCAAGTGTGTGGAAGAGCATCAGGTGAGTGAAATTAATTGGAAAGTTTTTTGATTAGTCCCTTGACTAGTCTACTAACTAGAGTATTGACTAGTCCATTGACTACACTCTTGATTAGAATCTTGACAAGTCTATTCATTATTTCATTGACAAGATTCTTTACTAGTCTATTGCCTATACTAGTCCATTTACTAGTCTATTGACCAGATTCTTGACTAGTCCATTAAAAAGTTTATGAAGGTTTCCATTTACTAGTATGTATAATCACTAGACTATGGATTAGTCTATTGAACAGTCCATTAACTAAAGTATAGACTAGTCCATCGACTAGACTCTTGATTAGTCTAATAACTAGTTACTATCGACTATCCTTTTGATTAGTCCACTGACTACACTATTGACAAGAATTTTGATAAGTTTATTGACGAGACTCTTGACTAGCGCATTGACTAGGTTATTGACTAAACTGTTGATTAGTCTATTGTCTATACTCTTGACTACTTAGTTGTCGAGACTCTTGACTAGGTCATTAACTAGACCTTTGACTTGTCTATTGACTAGACCTCTGACTTATATATTGACTAGTCTTTTGACTAGGCTCTTGGCCAATCTATTTAATAGTCTATTGTCTAGAGTCTTGACCAGTGGACCCCTAAAATATAAATTATACTCAATTTCTTAACGTCCTGATCCATAATTTATTATAGGTCTGTGATGGTGTCAACAATTGTGGAAATCGTAAGGATGAACAGCAATGTGAACATTTAGGTTATGCCGTACGTTTGACGGGTGGTCAGAGTCCAAATATGGGACGTGTAGAGGTCAAAAGTAAGTTTAAAAAATACTAAACCCAATATACTCTCTTCGTTCCTGTCAATTATCGATTTATTCTTAGTTCTTGGCAAATGGGGTTACGTGTGTGATGACAAATTCGGTTTACCCGATGCTGATGTCGTATGCCATGAATTGGGCTTTAAAATGGGTGCTATGGAAGTACGTGGCAATTCGTATTATTCTCCATCTGATGTTAATGTCTACTTTGCTATGGATGAGGTGCAATGTAAAGGAAATGAAACTTCTCTCAGAGAATGTGACTTTAAGGGATGGGGTGTTAATAATTGTGGACCCGATGAAGTAGTGGGTGTAGTTTGTAAAGTACCCAAACTAAAGTGTCCCGATAATTATTGGTTGTGTAGCACTTCGAAGGAGTGTATTCCAACAGCTTTTCTGTGTGATGTAACGCCCGACTGTGAGGATGGTTCCGATGAGAGTGAACAAGTTTGCAATGTATGTATAAATGATTGTTAAGGGGTACAATTTTATAGCTCGTTTTTTTTCAGGCTCCTATTAAATATCGTTTAGAAGGTGGACGTAGCTCGAATGAGGGACGTTTAGAGGTGTTTTACCGTGGAGAATGGGGTACGGTTTGTGATGATGATTTTGGCTTAAAAGAGGCTCAAGTTGTTTGTAATTCTTTTGGTCTCTATGGCAAAGCGGTAATTACATTGATGTTAATCTAAATACCTTATCTAAATAACTATCTTTCTTGAAGGAAATCGCTAAGAATATTTATGGCCCGGGCAGTGGTCCCATTTGGTTGGATCAAGTATCTTGTTTGGGTAATGAAACCAAAATTGACGAATGTAATCACTGGTCTTGGGGTGAAAACAATTGTAATCATACTGAAGATGTGGGACTCAAGTGTACTGCAGGCCCCAAACCTAATCCTGCAAAATCCAATAAAGAACTCACCGTAAACTCTTATGGAAAAGACTTAGAATATGGTATGGAATTGGAACAAACCGAACTTGATGATTTGGGTTTGTATCAAGGTCTTTGGCAACGTTCCAGCAAGGCGGTCCAGAGTCAAAAGAAATGTGGTCACTTTAAAACGAATTTGGTCGATGAGTATGAACATCCAGAGGAAAGAGTGGTAAATGGTAGTGTTGCCAAAAGAGGACGTCATCCTTGGCAAGCTACTATAAGAACTAGAGGTCGTGGTGGTATATCAAGTCATTGGTGCGGTGCTGTTATTATATCCAAAAGATTAATACTTACTGCCGCCCATTGTTTAGCGGGTTATCCTAAGGGTTCGTATTTCGTGCGCATGGGTGATCATTATGCCAATATAGCTGAATCCTCCGAAATCGATTCAAATATAGAAAATTGGTATATTCATGAAAAATTCCGTGATCAAAAGCATATGAACAATGATATAGCTTTGATATTGTTAAAGACTCCGGTACGTTTCAATGATTATGTGCAGCCGATTTGCTTGCCCGAAAAGGGCGCCACATTGGAACCAAATCGTTTGTGTACAATTTCAGGCTGGGGATCCATAAAATCAGGCACTTCAAGTAAGTAAATTGTAATCAATATCTTTACATACCCAACAATATATTAATATTTTCTTTTATGCTCCAGCTCCCTCAAATATTTTACGTTCCGCTCATGTACCCATCTTGGCCGATGAGGTTTGCAGCCAGAAAAATGTCTATGCCAATGCCATGACCGAAGGCATGTTTTGTGCTGGTTTCTTAGATGAAAGTGCCGATGCCTGTGATGGTGATTCGGGTGGACCCTTAGTTTGTTCCGATGAGGGTATGTTTGGTAAAGAAAGATTTGGAAAAAAACCTAAACTTAAAATCTTACTTGAAATCTTTCAGATGGTGAAACATTGTATGGTATAATTTCATGGGGACAACATTGTGGTTATGTCAATCATCCTGGCGTATATGTGCGTGTAGAGAAATATATCGATTGGATCTATGATAAAATTAATCTAATGATGCAACAAGGCAAGCTTTAAAGTAATTATATTCTGAACTCGAATTTTGTTGAATTTTCTTTTGTAATTATTAAAACTCGAAATATTTTTAGATTAAGTTTAGTTTGTAGAAATTTGTAATATCAAAATTTTTAAAAACAATAGAAAAAAAATTGTATTTAAAATAAAGTTTAAATAATAGATTATCGTCTACTAATCAAAACTCTGAGATAAATTCGTATTACACGTAAAGATTGAAAACATTTTAAAATCTATGAAGTAATTGTAATGGCTGAAGTAATTGTCATGACTAGGAATACTACTTACAAGTATACTCTTTACATGAACCCTCATCTCAAAGAATGAGAGAGTTTACCCTCACATTATTTAGCATAATTATTTTATTTTCAATTTAAATTGAGTTTACTCAATTCAAGTACAAAAAAAATGTGCTCAACTATGTATTAAGAAGGCGTAAACCTCTTATGGTTTAAGTTTTTTTTTAAATATCGTTTTTATTAATTAATTAATGGTAAAAGAATTGTTTGCATGAAAAAAGAACGTTTAAACATGAATATTATTCTGATCGTTATAGATTGACTTTAAGTACTCTATAACAGAATTCATAACACTGATCCCTCCACGATCTAGTTTTTTATTTTGTCAATAGAAGGTATAGTAAGGTTCTATAAATCGAGTTTTTAAATAATCGGAGAATGGATAGAAAAGAAGATATCGACTTTTTTGTCTGAGAGGTATGTAGATAAGTATATAATGTATATAATAGTGGAGTATATAGTCTTGTCTATAGTCAAGTCTATAGTATAGTCTACAGTCAAGTCCATAGTCTAGTCTATAGTCTAGTCTATTGTTAAGTCTATAGTCTAGTCTATAGTCAAGTCCATAGTCTAGTCTATAGTCTAGTCTATAGTCAAGTCTATAGTCAAGTCTATAGTCAAGTCTATAGTCAAGTCTATAGTCTAGTCTATAGTCAAGTCCATAGTCTATTCTATAGTCAAGTCTATTGTCTTATCTATAGTCAAGTCCATAGTCCATAGTCTATAGTCTAGTCTATAGTCTAGTCTATAATCTAGTCTATAGTCTAGTCTATAGTCTAGTCTATAGTCTAGTCTATAGTCTAGTCTATAGTCTAGTCTATAG
>NC_060953.1:56799664-56802322 GCF_022045245.1 Lucilia cuprina
ACTAGACTATAGACTAGACTATAGACTAGACTATAGACTAGACTATAGACTAGACTATAGACTAGACTAAAGACTAGACTATAGACTAGACTATAGACTAGACTACAGTCTGAACTACAGACTAGACTACAGACTAGACTAAAGATTAGACTTTAGACTAGACTATACTATAGTCTAGACAATAGACTATACTACAGACTGGACAATAGGCTATACTATAGACTGGACTATAAACTAGACTAGATTATAGACTGGACTATGGAATATACTATAGAATAAGAAAATAGACAAGGACTATACTATAGACTTTACAATAGACTTGACAAAATTTAAGACAAGACTAGACTATATACTAGACTAAATTAAAGAGCTTGGGCAGGACTATAGACTTCACATAGCTTTGTCTAAATTATAGACCCTAGACTATAGGCTTTAATATAAAGCAATACAATTTATAGACCTTAAACACTTATCAGATATACTTATTTGTATTTTTGAATGTTTTGCATTTTTGCAAATAATCAACAATATAGTATTAAAGTATACACTTTCAGATTTACAATTTTTACTATAAACCGTTCACGTACTTTTGTTTTTCACATTAATTCTTAAACATTTTTAACACCTGCATATATTTCTAATTGATGACATATTTAATTGTTAATTAAATCTTAAATTTTATTTAAATATGTATTTCAAATATTTTTGCAATAATTTTTAACAACATTTCAACTCATGTTTATTATTTGTTTTCCTTTTATTATTTACGCACTTGTTTGATATCCACAGAATGTTGAGGTTTAATATTCAAACACAACATCGATGGAGGATGATGTTGTCTGGTTTCGGTTGAATCACCGCCATTTCGAGGCGGAACATAGGTTTCGTATATAGTATCAGCGTTTGCATGGTATGCAAATAATATTAATATAAAAGCGGTTAGATTGTTTAACATTGTATTCGTTTGTTTCTATTGAATTCTTATCAAATTTGCACTAAGATTCCACAGAAATTGTAATTTTATTACGATTTGATTTACGTTTTGTTTTGAGTTTTTAATTTTTTTTCGTTTCGCGATCGTGTGATCTGTTTGAACTACAACGAGATAATAAACGCTTTGAACCCAGTAGAAAAAGTAAGAACGAATTAATTGACTCAAAGTTTTATTTTTTTAATTCGAGCACTTTTTTATACATTCATCTAAAAGATGAATTTTATTTAACTGTTTGCAATTGTTTGTGGTGTATGGATACACAAGGAAAAGTCTACTACATGCGACAATAACAAAAAGTTATAATTGAACTTAAACGATTCTTTCCATAACATTTGATGTCGTTCCATTATTAGTTAAACTCAAATTGTGGGGGTTATTGTCATAGTAGTTGTGCTATGATGATTGCTGTAGGTTTGAGTACTTTACATATACGCGTAAATAGATCTTGCGGCACGTTTACCGTTATATGCTCAACATCAATGTATTCAATTTAAGCACGAAAGACATATCCATACTCTCACTTTAGTGAGTGTATTTTATCATCGTATTTTTTATTGATCGTGTACACGAAATCTTTAATTATGTTGAACTCAAATAAGTTCTTAAATATTTGTCTTGTTTCATTTTCAAAATGAGTAATGTAGCAAGAAAAATTAACAAAGATATTATGTGTACCCTACTTCAGGTATATAAGATGTAACCTTTATATAGACTTAAATATAGGATATACTCTAGGGTATAAAATCAATTATAGATCAAACTATATTCAGGACTATTAGTTGAACTGTGTACCATATCAAAGCTAAGACTAGACTAGACTTTAGATTAGACTAGATACACTGTCACAAGAATATAGAGTAGTAGACTGGACTATACTTTAGACTATAGACAAGAGTAAAGGTAAGACTTATACTCTACTAAAGACTAGACTACTACAGACTAGACTATATATTAGACTATAGACTAGAATAAATGTTAGACTTATACTCTATAAACGATTATAGACTAGACTATAGACTAGACTATGGACCAAACTAAAGACTTTACTATAGACTAGACTACAGACTAGACTATATACTAGACTACACCATATACTAGACTATAGACTAGACTATAGACTAGACTATAGACTAGACTATAGACTAGACTACACTATAGACTAGACTATAGACTAGACTATAGACTAGACTATAGACTAGACTATAGACTAGACTATAGACTAGACTATAGACTAGACTGTAGACTAGACTAGACTATAGACTAGATTATAGACTAGACTATAGACTAGACTATAGACTAGACTATAGACTAGACTATAGACTAGACTATAGACTAGACTATAGACTAGACTATAGACTAGACTATAGACTAGACTATAGACTAGACTATAGACTAGACTATAGACTAGACTATAAACTAGACTATAGACTAGACTATAGACTAGACTATAGACTAGACTATAGACTACCGCAAGGGTATTCTCAACTGAGAATAACGGGTGTAACGGCCCCGCGGACCCTAGTTTTGGCAGGCATGGAGAGTGTGCCAAAGTGGTTACAAGAACTCTGTGAAGTCCTGTGTCAGGGCGAGAGGATGCCGCCCTCTAATTAGGCATCCAGCCATAAGGATACCCTCAAGAGAGGCGTATAAAGGAGAGTAACGAC
>NC_060953.1:56802422-56803689 GCF_022045245.1 Lucilia cuprina
TCTAGTTCAGTTCTAGTTCAGTTCTAGTTCAGTTCTAGTTCAGCTCTAGTTCAGTTCTAGTTCAGTTCTAGTTCAGCTCTAGTTCAGTTCTAGTTCAGTTCTAGTTCATTTCTAGTTCAGTTCTAGTTCAGTTCTAGTTCAGTTCTAGTTCTAGTTCAGTTCTGGTTCAGTTCAAGTTCAGTTCTATTTCATTTCTAGTTTAGTTCTAGTTCAGTTTTGGTTCAGTTCTGATTCAGTTCTAGTTTAGTTCTAGTTCAATTCTTCTTTAAAATTGAAATGATTCATTCACGAACCCATAGAGCATTTTGCAAATCGCCATAACTTTACACTTTCATTCTTTTCACTTACTACATACATACGTACATAAGTATGTATGTACGTATTTGTTTATGGTTGAAAAATTAGTTTAAAAAACAGATAACACAGCATTGCATTTGATAATTGTATAATTTAATTAATCAATTTAGATTTGGAGGAAGCATTGTTTACTCTGGATGAATATGCAGACGAGTAGCAGTCTCCATATCATCATATTCAAATTCACATCGATAGTTGTGAGTCAGTGGCGAGAGGAGAGTGCATGTAAAGAAAAGGTCACTTAGAGTCAATATATTTATGGTTTCCCTTGTTTGTGTCACATTCTTTAATAATACATTTTATGTGGGTTGAAGTTTTAACTCAAAAATTGTTATTGTTGTTATTCGAAATAGAAAGTTCAGAAGGTGAGGGAAAATTTTCTAACACTCCTCTAGCGTAATTGTTATGATGAACTTTATGTTTAACAATAAATATTAATTTAAATAAAATTAATAGTTCTAAAAGTGGATTTAAAATTTATGTATATGGGTATTTCATCAAAAGAAGGTCTTATTAATCAAGATCTGAACAGGACATAGACTAGAATGTAAACACTAGACTATAATTTATATTTCACACTGGAAAGTAAACTAGTATAAACTATACATCAAATATATTAGACTATAGAATAATGATTATAAAACACTAAACAAGATAGACTATAGACTAGACTATATACTAGACTATAGACTAGACTGGACTATAGATTAGACTATAGACTAGAATATAAATTAGACTATAGATTAGAATATAGACTAGACCATAGACAAAACTATTAAATAGACCATAGACTAAACTATTAACTAGACCATAGACTAGACTATAGACTAGACTATAGACTAGACTATAGACTAGACTATAGACTAGACTAAAGACTAGACTATAGACTAGACTATAGACTAGACTATAG
>NC_060953.1:56803789-56806026 GCF_022045245.1 Lucilia cuprina
CTAGAACTGAACTAGAACTGAACTAGAACTGAACTAGAACTGAACTAGAACTGAACTAGAACTGAACTAGAACTGAACTAGAACTGAACTAGAACTGAACTAGAACTGTATTAAAACTGAACTAGAACTGAAACGATCTTTGGACTAATTTTTGAAGTCTACTGACCCTTACCTTAAAATAAATATTGGGTCATGTTTTAGTAGAAAGGTTGTTATCAAAATTAAAGGTCAATTACTAAACTTTGTCCAAAAATGTTGATATTAAAATTATAAAAAAAGCTTATGTTTCAATAAATTGTTTTTATATAAGTATGTACTTGTTTTTTATATATTTTTTCAGATAACTGGTAACTGGTATGGTAATGAAATCATAATGCATACACAAGATATACCAGGCGTATATCGTTACGACAGTTGTGTGATGATAAATTTAAATGATGTCACAGATCAAGTGAGTAGTAATAGTAATAGTTGTACGTACAGTCAATCTGTCCAGCCACTCATAAAATAAATTATTAATTTAACTCTACTACATAATTTTAATAAAAACAAAAACTAAACAAATAAGAAATCTAGAAATGTTCCATGTTTCTATTTAGAAAAAAAAATTATTATATTTTTTTCTATTTCAAACACATAGATGCGTGATTATTATCAGCCCACTAGTTACAGAAGAGTAGACACAATGGCAACAGCATCAACCTCATCATCATCATCATTATCGAATGGCCAGCAATATGATGTGACTGCAAACTCTAGACACTCACATTTTAATACCAGATATTTACGTTTGATTTGGAGCGAAAAAGATGACAATATTGAGTATAATTTCAATTATACCATGAATCATCCGGGTCTATGGACAAATGTTGGCGAACAACGCGGCTCAATGGTGGCTCTTAATAAATACAGTCAATTTACCGGCACCGTACAGGTGGTCAAAGCTGTCAGTGATCATTTAGTATTGACATTCTGTTCGAGTGATTTACATCATAGCATTTATACGATTGTCTTGAGTCGTGAACCTCAGGGACTGAGTCAAGATGTAAGTAAAGAGCAAATAATAATATTGTTCAAATTAGGTCAATTAATTGATTGGTTAATTGATAAATTTATGGCATTGTTTTTGTAACTAATTGAGTTATGTGCTGATTTTGGTAAATGTTTGAAGAATTTAAAATGTGAAAGATTTTATTTAATTTACTTGACGCTGTTTGCTTTTAGATGAAATACTTGTTGAAGAAGTGGATATAAAGTTTTTAATACTATTTCTTATATTAGACTTTGAATGTTGAGAATTAGAAAAAATTGTTCTTATAAGGAATCATAAAGTGAAGAAATGATTAATTTTAGTTCTACATAAACCTTAGAGTGTATATTCATTCATAATTAATACAACTATGATCGGTTAAGTCTCGATCTAAATTATATTTATTTCATAGATAACATAACCGCATCCCATTACCAAATATATTATAATACCATGTATATGGTTCTATAAGTTTAAAATTTGGTGCTGCGTACTTTAAATCTAGGATCTAAAAGATACTCTGCTGGAGTCGTTGTTACTAGATAGAAACGCTACTAACACCATAAGATATTTCTGATATATTTCAAATCTTACAACTACACTACATTGGCTTCGCCTGCGGTACCATAGAAGATCATGTGCAAAATTTCATTGTCCTATCTCCAAAATTGCGACCTGTAGTTAGATTACAAAGTTTACCAGCCCTAGGTGAAATAATAGGCTTCGTCCCTGGGACAATAGAAGATCTTGTGCTAGTACAACTACCGTTATCAATATAGTGATCGATATTTCTGAAATATATTAGACAACTCTGACAACCTCTTCGGTATTAATTGATTCTTTTAATCGTATTCGTCACGATTCATTTATATATATTTATATATATTATCAGACACCATACAGTTAGATTCCGATTTAAGGCATTGATTTGTCAAAGCCCTCAAGCCGGATGTGCCATAATTATAATTCACCGGGGAAACTGCTACCGGGACCAGCATTAGATTCTAGATTACATAATTACTACTCAGTCAATATCTCATTAGGATTATTGGATTGAACTCCTACGAGACCGCTAAAGAAGATCTGACTCTATGTAGTATTTGTTGGAGCCAAAGATCGAAACACTGGTTTTATTAATTGAAATAATATTTATTTAATAGTAATAATTAGTAATTTGAGGGATTGATTTTATAGACTTTAGATAATT
>NC_060953.1:56806126-56808207 GCF_022045245.1 Lucilia cuprina
ATCTATCTATCTATCTATCTATCTATCTATCTATCTATCTATCTATCTATCTATCTATCTATCTATCTATCTATCTATCTATCTATCTACCTATCTATCTACCTATCTTTCTATCTATCTATCTATCTATCTATCTATCTATCTATCTATCTATCAAACTAACTACTTTCACTTTGTTTCAACAAAAAAACAATCATCTTTAAAGAACAATTAATTTAAATATTTCAAATTTGTTAATCCTAAAACAAACTTGTCCATCTGCCCAAATACTCCATCATTCTTTCCCCACAATTAATGTATAAAATTACATGAATTAATTAACGTTTGAATCGTTTAAAATATACTTGTCAGATAAATTTGACACACAAATATCTTCAAAATACTTGCGTATGAGGTAGGGCGGGATGAAATGTAAGTAATTTAATCTAATTAATTTTACCTTAATAATAAATGAAATTGTTGCAACACTCTTCTCAAATACACATTTAGAAGCAAAAATAAATAAATTAATTAAACATTACCTCCCACTCAACAATTTGCTTGTAGCTCATACAAAAATTAATGGTGTGTTAAGAAAATTTGTCTAATAAAAATTACAAAATAATTGAAATTAATTAAAGAAAACCAAAAGAAATAAACAACATCGTTAAAAACAACAATTAAATATAAAAAACAGTTTTATTTTTGTTGATATATTTTTAAAGTAATTTTAAAGGGGTATAAAGTATAAGATAGTTATTATGAACATAAGACCTTACAAATTAGCACAGGAATGGATTCTTATATTTATGTTTTTGTTATTCTAAGGGTAATAATAATAATAAAAAAATTAGAATGCCATTGTACAAAGATCATTTCTCATTTCAATTTCATTTTCATCATTTGCATCCGGTATTTTTCCTCTGTTTTTATTTCGCCTTTTCAATACAATAATTTTCTTAATATGCAAATTAAAACTAACAATAATAAAGCTGTACTTAAAGATGATCTCTGTGTGAAGGCAGATGATTTCATACAGACTTGTCGTATGGATTCAGTGTAAAGGCCACGTCTTGATAGTAAATTTCTTATACTGCGTATGATCTGCAAACAGAATAGGAAAAAAATAATATAAATACAAATAACTTATAATTAGTTTGAACTAATGGGAAAGTAGTATTTATCCATTTATACTAAAAAAATTTTATTTAATAGAATAATTATCTGTATTAGCTTTAGTTTTGTCAGTACAGTTGTTTAAACAAAAGTAGTGATACTAAGAAATTTATGCGAATTTTTTAGTTTGAATTGTGTAAGGAAGGTAATATTGAATCACCTATGTTTTCCATTAATTTAAAATTTAAATTCCGTTCTAATTTCATCAAAACACATTTAAATGGCAGAAGGGCCTCAATTTGTGATCACCTTCAGTTTCCAACAAAAGACGATTTTTTGAAGAAAAAAAAAAAAAAAAATGGTCTCAATTTACGATCACCCATTTTTTCCGTCCAAAACATAAACTATTCTATATTGTCTCCTTTAATTAGTAGGGTCATAAACCTTCCAAACTGTATTTACTTTAGTCTACTTGTTGGAATCGTAAAGTTAAAATCGGAAATACTAGAGATATTGCCACTTGTTCATATTTCACAATCATGTCTAGCTGTTGCTGATCTTCGGATAAGCAAGAATATAACAGGCATTCTAATTTATCTTTGGAGACTTCATCTTTAGGTATGGATGATAGTAAAAGAAATACTAGAGATATTGCCACTTGTTCAGATTTCACAATCATGTCTAGCTGTTGCTGATCTTCGGATAGACAAGTATATAACAGGCTGTCTAATTTATCTTTGGAGATTTCATCTTTAGGTATGGATGAGAGTACAAGAAGCCTATGGAAATTGATGATCAATACCGAAATATGGCACAGTTATAGTCGTGTTCTGTTCTT
Organism: Lucilia cuprina; assembly: GCF_022045245.1. Classification (NCBI taxonomy): domain Eukaryota; kingdom Metazoa; phylum Arthropoda; class Insecta; order Diptera; family Calliphoridae; genus Lucilia; species Lucilia cuprina. The sequence continues at coordinate 56,808,060 of NC_060953.1, forward strand.
AATCGATCTTCATCACAACTCTTGACTTTCCCGAACTAAAATACTGTTAAGTATTATTTACATTTTCACATCTTTATTATAATCGATAAATATCCCTCATTTTGTTATTGTCAAATGTCATATTGTATCTGTCAACCTTTTTTTGTAA
>NC_060953.1:56808307-56812074 GCF_022045245.1 Lucilia cuprina
ATAGATAGATAGATAGATAGGTAGATAGATAGATAGATAGATAGATAGATAGATAGATAGATAGATAGATAGATAGATAGATAGATAGATAGATAGATAGACAGATAGTGTTAGTTAGTTAATTGATTAATTAGGTAATTAATAAATTAGTTTAAAAGGGAGACTCATGTATATGGTAGAGTAGAATTGGAGAAAAAACCTAGGCTTTCAACTATTGCGCTCTAATTATCACTCATGATCGCCCTCACGACTTCCAATCTGACAAACTAGCACACCTATACTTTTATTAATACGTAATTTACTTACAAACAAGCCCTTTTGCAAAAACAATGCCAAATTGACAATCGATCGATAGTTTTAATTATAATTTATTTATTGCGTTGCTAAGTAATTAGAAATTGGTCTAATAAAAATAAATATTACTAAATACATATTTAAGTATGTGTGTTTCTGTGAATCGCACCACTTGCAAAATGACAGTTGTAATCTAAATTTTAAAAGAACGCTGCCACAGCTGGCAGAATTCGAAACACGTCATATTCACGAGATCAACAAATGTTGAAAAAAGTGTAAGTTAAATAAATAAAAGAAAATTAAACAAACAATTACAATTATTTTAATAACTAAAATAAAATATTTTACTTTATTAGTATTTTGTTAATTTTATAATACATAAATTGAAAAAAAAAAATGCATTTTAATTGTTACGCGTTACAGCGTTGCCGAAATTAAACAAATAATAATAATGAAATTAAATATTGTTTTAAAGTTCAAAAGTTTCGTTTTAATCAGTAAATTAATCAGCTTATCAGTGTTTCTACTTAATTAAGTTTAATTAAAATGTAAATGTAAATAAAACAATTCGTAAGGGGTGCGAAAAAAACAACCCCTTAATTTATGATTTTCTTCAAGTTATTCATCTAATTATTTACATATGTACATACTTATATAAGAAGAAAAATTGTAACTGCAGATTAAATAAATGAAAAGTCACGTTGCTTATCTAAGAAAATTTTAAAACAGTTTTAATATTAATAAAAATTACATTGAAAAATCCAAATTTCATAATATTTTGCAAATAATTAAGCACAAATCGTTTTATAATTGTAACTAACATATAGATTATAGACGTGGAATCACAAATTCAGCTGATATTTTTTTTAATCAGATCAGGATTTTCAATGCAGGCCCTTCTTGTGTTTAGAACAATAATACGTATCGTTTGGGAGGTATTTCTACCAAAAAGAGACATATATTCTGAAAATGTTAAGATGTTTTTGAAATACGAAAGGAAATAAAATCAGAACCAACACATCTGTCTTAAATTTTAGAATAAAATAGACTCCTTTAACTAACCAAATACCAATGTCATCTCTGTCAGATTAATTTTGAGACTGGCAATGTTCACGGCAAACGCTTAAATTTATACGATTCTGACTGTTATATATGAGCAAATTATCATTATTCTCAAGAGATAAGTTATTTAAAATCACAAAATATACATAGTCTCTGTTATAGTATTCGTATAAAGTAGTTGAACAAAATTTCTCCTACCTTGTATGCCGCCGCATAAGATCATCAATGCGTACGGGAAAAATTGGTTTTAATAACTAGAGATAATGCCTTCAAAGAATCTTTGAAATAAACCTTAAATCATTATTTTATTTTAACAAATAATTTAGTTCCTATTTACGTTTTAATAATCTTTATTATGTTTTTTTCGCAAATTTAATATACAATTAATGGCATTAATTGCTTTTTTGAATAAATCAAGCAGACGCGCGTTAGACCAACATAAACAATTTTGAGAATTTATTAATGAATGGAATTTTTTTATAAACGTAAAGAATCAATCGAAATAAGTCGACTATAAAATTGCTACAGAGTTAAAAAATCGCGCTCAAGTCTATCTATCTATCTATCTATCTATCTATCTATCTATCTATCTATCTATCTATCTATCTATCTATCTATCTATCTATCTATCTATCTATCTATCTATCTATCTATCTATCTATCTATCTATCTATCTATCTATCTATCTATCTATCTATCTATCTATCTATCTATCTATCTATCTATCTATCTATCTATCTATCTATCTATCTATATATCTATCTATCTATTTATCTATCTATCTATCTATCTATCTATCTATCCCGCCATATTTCACTTTTTTAACAAATACTTGAAAAACATTTTTAAAAATATCACACACATAACAGGTGATTTAATTAAAAATATCTAAATGCATAAAAATGGCAAATAAAAATAAATTTTCGTTAAAATATTGTTAGCAATTGTTGTTATTACCACATATTTAAAAAAAAACAAAAACAATATAAAAGAGTCACTAGTGCAAGTATTTACAAACAATTTTTTTAAAAACTCTTGAGTTTTGTTTTTTATTTACAAAATCTAATATTTTGAATTATAAATACATAATAAAAGCAACAAAATAAAAATATTGTTTATCATTGTTTTGGTTTTAGTCTAGCTAGTGATATGATTACTTTTTTATTATTAGTCAACAAAAACAATGTAAATATTTTATTATTAACAAAAAAACCTTAATTAAAGTTTTGTCGTCAAGAGAAATTTTCTTAAGAAATTTTTTGTGAACATCATTAATATTAACTCAATTTTTTTTTGTAAAATTCAAAAGAATTAACAAATTAGCACAACAAAAGTGTTCGCTTTTATAACACTAGGTCAAGACATGATCAGGAAATTCTTCGAAATTTATCACAAGAATTTCATTATATTTACTTCATGCTTAGCATGGTCCTTCGAACCGACTTAAATGAGCATTAACCATTTGAAAATATTGCATTTAAACAAGTGAATTAAATTAAAAAAAACAAAGCTTAGAAAATTCATTGTTTTGAAAATCTACATGTATTTAGTACAAAGTACAATTTCACTTAAATCTATCTTTTAAAATTTATTAATAGTTATAAATCATCTTGTCAATTTTGAAAATCTATAAACAAATGATTTTTGAACTTATGTTTTTACTATCTATGTATGTACATATCCACAGACGTACTAAGCGGATTTTGATCTTGTATTTACGTTTGCATTTATTTAGGTGAAGAACAAAAGTCATATTTGAAAAAATAGTATAATGTAAAAAAACAGACATTATCAGTTTGAACTGAAATTTTCTCACCATCATTTTATTGTTATTTACGTCATCATTAATATGAATTAAACGCAATAGCAAGAAATTTTCTGAATTGATGTAATAACAAAAATATGCCACTTAATGAAAGTATTTAGTAATAATTACTAGTTTAGTAAGACGGAAATGAGTTTAAACTAGATCAAGTAATGAAAAAAATATCTTTTTAAGTAAATTTAATGTTGTGAAATTATTTATTTTGAAAAAGTTGTAAAATTTAATATTGAATTATGACAATCCTTATAAGCTTTTACAATTTGATTACATTTTGTTTATAAATCTATATGATTAAAGAAACTTCCAATTGAACTGACCCTGATCCACAAAGAGGAACAAAGAAGGATCAGTTTGTTAGAATAGTAGATAACTGCTCTGATCTGAAAGATTACGAACTAAAACTTTCAATAAACTGATGATCTCATGATCTGGCCGGTCGCAAATATGAGTCCTTGAGAAATATCTATCTATACTTATGTCTATCTATCTATCTATCTATCTATCTATCTATCTATCTATCTATCTATCTATCTATCTATCTATCTATCTATCTATCTATCTATTTATCTATCTATCTATCTATCTA
>NC_060953.1:56812174-56877834 GCF_022045245.1 Lucilia cuprina
CTATCTATCTATCTATCTATCTATCTATCTATCTATCTATCTATCTATCTATCTATCTATCTATCTATCTATCTATCTATCTATCTATCTATCTATCTTTTTGGCTTCAAAGCAGGTATCGGAATTTGATTTGTTTATGAGCTCACATACAATGAGAGAAAGAGAGGTAATAATGTTGATGGGTACCTGTAGCTACAATAAACTCTGACTGGTTTATAGAGAAAAATAATAGAACATTATGATCACGAATATATCCCAGCAATAATCTGAAGTTTTATAGATCAATTTTTCAGATTTCAGGTAAAAGAATTATATTTATGTTAAGGTAGGTTTAAATGGGACAATTTGCATAGAATTATAAGATCTCAAACTTACTAAAGCCCACAGACTACTTTCATTAAACATACGATGTAATCTTAGGTAAATGCATAATAATTAAGATTACAAAATCCATAACAAAAATCGAGTATATATTATTCTAGTTGCAACTAAAACAAAAAAATCTGATAAGAATGAAAAAATAAAATAAAATCTGACGATTAAAAAACAATATTGTAAATAAACTATAAAATAAAAACAAAACAAAAAAATAAACAAAACGATCGCTACAAATGATAATAAAGTAAAAAAAAATTAGCTGCGAATAGAAAAACACAGGGACAATAATTGAAGAAAAGAAAAACTTTAAAGATTAAATCGAAAACAAAAAATACAAATATAAATGGCAACGTTTCTTGCAATATAGAAACAGAAACAAATCAACTGTAACGTGTATTAGAACGTTGTGTGAAGAGAACATTTTTAATTTAATTAAAAAACTCCTTTAAAAACAAATCCAATAAGATGCCAGCCAACAATGTCAACACTTTAGTGGGAGCCACCACCCGTTATATAGCTGGACGTCATGCTATGCAAACTTCTTATTGGCGTGCTGCTCCTGGAACCAGTGGCAAAATGGTGAAATACAATAAAACTTGTGAATTTGATCGTACACAACAAATGCCCAAGGAGATAAGAATTCAACGTTATAATCAAAATTTCCATAAAATAAAACATGAAATTTGAATATAAAGCTATAGCAAGGAGCGAGAAATCAAGGATTTCTTAATATTTTAGTTTAAGTTAAAATTTTGTGTGATACGTTTAATTATTATAAGTGTGAGTGTGACAAAGTGTGGATTTAATTGTAGTAATTCGAGAAAAAACAAACTTTTGAAAAAAGTTCCTAAAATTTTATAAAAATTTCGGGAGTCTATTTAGTAAAATTCATGTGCTTTTGTTAAAGAGTTGTATGTGGACTTCAACCTTTATTTTCAAAGCATTGAATAAATATTTTGAATCACGTCTTTGGTACATGAATTCTACGTCAGCATTTAAAATGAACAAATAATTTTTTTTCTTTTAGTTGATAAGCGTATTTATAAATATAAATAAATTAATAATAATTATAAAGTATATAATACACATATAGTTTTATTTCAAATCTCGAGGTACGACTATTGTCCTCAACATCAAATAAAAGTAGGTCAATTAAATCTATATTGGAGAATGTAAACAGAAACAAATACTCTAAAATAATTAGATCAAATTAGTTGACAATTTCTTAACAATAATTTCCGTTTTTCTCGAAAACTATAACAGATACAGCAAAAACAAGCGAAATCTGTGATCACTTGATACAGCAAAAACAAGCGAAATCTGTGATCACTTGTATTTTATACCAAAACCGATATTTTGAGTGAAAACATAAAGACCGTTTTTCACCAACAACCGATATTTTGAGTGAAAACATAAAAAGTCCGTTTTTTCGAAAACTATAAGAGATACAGCAAAAACAAGCGAAATCTGTGATCACTTGTATTTCATACCAAAAGCCGATATTTTGAGTGAAGACATAAAAGTCCGTTTTTCTCCAAAAACTGATATTTTGAGTGTAAACATAAAAGTCCGTTTTTCTCGAAAACTACAATAGATACAGCAAAAACAAGCGAAATCTGTGATCACTTGTATTTCATACCAAAACCGATATTTTGAGTGAAAACATAAAAGTCCGGTTTTCTCGAAAACTATAAGAGATACAACAAAAACAAGCGAAATCTGTGATCACTTGTATTTTATACCAAAACCGATATTTTGAGTGAAAACATAAAGACCGTTTTTCACCAACAACCGATATTTTGAGTGAAAACATACTATAATAGATACAGCAAAAACAAGCGAAATCTGTGATCACTTGTATTTCATACTAAAAACCGATATTTTGAGTAAAAACTTAAAAGTCCGATTTTCTCGAAAACTATAAGAGATACAGCAAAAACAAGCATAATATGTGATCTCTTGTATTTCATGCCAAAAACCGATATTTTGAATGAAAACATAAAAGTCCGTTTTTCTCGAAAACTTTAAGAGATACAGCAAAAACAATTGAAATCTGTGATCACTTGTATTTCATACCAAAAACCGATATTTTTAGTGAAAACATAAAAGTCCGTTTTTCTCGAAAACTATAAGAGATACAGCAAAAACAAGCGAAATCTGTGATCACTTGTATTTCATACTAAAACCGATATTTTGAGTGAAAACATAAAAGTCCGTTTTTCTCGAAAACTATAAGAGATACAGCAAAAACAAGCGTAATCTGTGATCACTTGTATTTCATACTAAAAACCGATTTTTGAGTGAAAACAAAAACGTCCGTTTTTCTCTAAAACTATAAGAGATACAGTAAAAACAAGCGTAATCTGTGACCACTTTTATTTCATGCCAAAAACCGATATTTTGAGTGAAAACATAAAAGTCCGTTTTTCTCTAAAACTATAAGAGATACAGTAAAAACAAGCGTAATCTGTGTTCACTTGTATTTCATGCCAAAAACCGATATTTTGAGTGAAAACATAAAAGTCCGTTTTTCTCGAAAACTATAAGAGATACAGCAAAAACAAGCGAAATCTGTGATCACTTGTATTTCATACCAAAAACCGATATTTTGAGTGAAAATATAAAAGTCCGTTTTTCACGAAAACTATAAGAGATACAGCAAAAACAAGCGAAATCTGTGATCACTTGTATTTCATACTAAAACCCGTTATTTTGAGTGAAAACATAAAAGTCCGTTTTTCTCGAAAACTATAAGAGATACAGCAAAAACAAGCGAAATCTGTGATCACTTGTATTTCATACCAAAAACCGATATTTTTAGTGAAAACATAAAAGTCCGTTTTTCTCGAAAACTATAAGAGATACAGAAAAAACAAGCGTAATCTGTGATCACTTGTATTTCATACCAAAAACCGATATTTTGAGTGAAAACATAAAAGTCCGTTTTTCTCGAAAACTATAAGAGATACAGCAAAAACAAGCGAAATCTGTGATCACTTGTATTTCATACTAAAAACCGTTATTTTGAGTGAAAATATAAAAGTCCGTTTTTCTCGAAAACTATAAGAGATACAACAAAAACGAGCGTAATCTGTGATCACATGTATTTCATACAAAAAACCGATATTTTGAGTGAAAACATAAAAGTCCGTTTTTCTCGAAAACTATAAGAGATACAGCAAAAACAAGCGAAATCTGTGATCACTTGTATTTCATACCAAAAACCGATATTTTGAGTGAAAACATAAAGGTTCGTTTTTCTCGAAAACTATAAGAGATACAGCAAAAACAAGCGTAATCTGTGATCACTTGTATTTCATACCAAAAACCGATATTTTTAGTGAAAACATAAAAGTCCGTTTTTCTCGAAAACTATAAGAGAAACAGCAAAAACAAGCGAAATCTGTGATCACTTGTATTTCATACTAAAACCGATATTTTGAGTGAAAACATAAAAGTCCGTTTTTCTCGAAAACTATAAGAGATATAGCAAAAACAAGCGAAATCTATGATCGCATGTATTTGATACCAAAAACCGATATTTTGAGTGAAAACATAAAAGTCCGTTTTTCTCTAAAAACCGATATTTTGAGTAAAAACATAAAAGTCCGTTTTTCTCGAAAACTATAAGAGATACAGCAAAAGCAATTGAAATCTGTGATCACTTGTATTTCATACCAAAAACCGATATTTTGAGTTAAAACATAAAAGTCCGTTTTTCTCTAAAAACCGATATTTTGAGTAAAAACATAAAAGTCCGTTTTTCTCCAAAAACCGATATTTTAAGTGAAAACATAAAAGTCCGTTTTTCTCTAAAAACCGATATTTTGAGTAAAAACATAAAAGTCCGTTTTTCTCGAAAACTATAAGAGATACAGCAAAAGCAATTGAAATCTGTGATCACATGTATTTCATACCAAAAACCGATATTTTAAGTGAAAACATAAAATTCCGTTTTTCTCTAAAAACCGATATTTTGAGTAAAAACATAAAAGTCCGTTTTTCTCGAAAACTATAAGAGATACAGCAAAAGCAATTGAAATCTGTGATCACTTGTATTTCATACTAAAAACCGATATTTTGAGTGAAAACATAAAAGTCCGTTTTTCTCGAAAACTATAAGAGATACAGCAAAAACAAGCGAAATCTCTGATCACTTGTATTTCATACTAAAAACCGTTATTTTGAGTGAAAACATAAAGGTCCGTTTATCTCGAAAACTATAAGAGATACAGCAAAAACAAGCGTAATCTGTGATCACTTGTATTTCATACCAAAAACCGATATTTTGAGTGAAAACATAAAAGTCAGTTTATCTCGAAAACTATAAGAGATACAGCAAAAACAAGCGTAATCTGTGATCACTTGTATTTCATACCAAAAACCGATATTTTGAGTGAAAACGTAAAAGTCCGTTTTTCTCGAAAACTATAAGAGATACAGTAAAAACAAGCGAAATCTGTGATCACATGTATTTCATACTAGAAACCGTTATTTTGAGTGAAAACATAAAAGTCCGTTTATCTCGAAAACTATAAGAGATACAGCAAAAACACTTGTATTTCATACCAAAAACCGATATTTTAAGTGAAAACATAAAAGTCCGTTTTTCTCGAAAACGAAGCGAAATCTGTGATCACTTGTATTTCATACCAAAAATCGATATTTTGAGTGAAAACATAAAAGTCCGTTTTTCTCGAAAACTATAAGAGATACAGCAAAAACAAGCGAAATCTGTGATCACTTGTATTTCATACCAAAAACCGATATTTTGAGTGAAAACATAAAAGTATGTTTTTCTCGAAAACTATAAGAGATACAGCAAAAACAAGCGAAATCTGTGATCACTTGTGTTTCATACCAAAACTGGTATTTGGAGTGAAAACATAAAAGACCGTTTTTCTCCAAAAACCTATATTTTGTGTGAAAACATAAAAGTCCGTTTTTCTCGAAAACTATAAGAGATATAGCAAAAACAAGCGAAATCTGTGATCACTTGTATTTCATATCAAAAACCGATATTTTGAGTGAAAACATAAAAGTCTGTTTTTCTCGAAAACTATAAGAGATACAGCAAAATCAAGCGAAATCTGTGATCACATGTATTTCGTACAAAAAACTGATATTTTGAATGAAAACATAAAAGTCCGTTTATCTCGAAAACTATAAGAGATATAGCAAAAACAAGCGAAATCTGTGATCACTTGTATTTCATACCAAAAACCGATATTTTGAGTGAAAACATAAAAGTCCGTTTTTCTCCAAAAACTATAAGATATACAGCAAAAACAAGCGAAATCTGTGATCACTTGTATTTCATACCAAAAACCGATATTTTGAGTGAAAACATAAAAGACCGTTTTTCTCGAAAACTATAAGAGATACAGCAAAAACAAGCGAAATCTGTGATCACTTGTATTTCATACCAAAAACCGATATTTTGAGTGAAAACATAAAAGTCCGTTTTTCTCGAAAACTATAAGAGATACAGCAAAAACAAGCGTAATCTGTGATCACTTGTATTTCATACCAAAAACCGATATTTTGAATGAAAACATAAAAGTCCGTTTTTCTCGAAAACTATAAGAGATATAGCAAAAACAAGCGAAATCTATGATCGCATATATTTGATACCAAAAACCGATATTTTGAGTGAAAACATAAAAGTCCGTTTTTCTCGAAAACTATAAGAGATACAGCAAAAACAAGCGTAATCTTTGATCACTTGTATTTCATACTAAAAAACGATATTTTGAGTAAAAACAAAAACGTCCGTTTTTCTCTAAAACTATAAGAGATACAGTAAAAACAAGCGTAATCTGTGTTCACTTGTATTTCATGCCAAAAACCGATATTTTGAGTGAAAACATAAAAGTCCGTTTTTCTCGAAAACTATAAGAGATACAGCAAAAACAAGCGAAATCTGTGATCACTTGTATTTCATACCAAAAACCGATATTTTGAGTGAAAACATAAAAGTCCGTTTTTCTCGAAAACTATAAGAGATACAGCAAAAACAAGCGTAATCTGTGATCACTTGTATTTCACACTAAAAACCGATATTTTGAGTGAAAACATAAAAGTCCGTTTTTCTCGAAAACTATATGAGATACAGCAAAAACAAGCGTAATCTGTGATCACTTGTATTTCATAACAAAAACCGATATTTTGAATGAAAATATAAAAGTCCGTTTTTCTCGAAAACTATAAGAGATACAGCAAAAAGAAGCGTAATCTGTGATCACTTGTATTTCATACTAAAAACCGATATTTTGAGTGAAAACATAAAAGTCCGTTTTTCTCGAAAACTATAAGAGATACAGCAAAAACAAGCGTAATCTGTGACCACTTTTATTTCATACCAAAAACCGATATTTTGAGTGAAAACATAAAAGTCCGTTTTTCTCGAAAACCGATATTTTGAGTAAAAACATAAAAGTCCGATTTTCTCGAAAACTATAAGAGATACAGCAAAAACAAGCGTAATATGTGATCTCTTGTATTTCATGCCAAAAACCGATATTTTGAATGAAAACATAAAAGTCCGTTTTTCTCGAAAATTATAAGAGATATAGAAAAAACAAGCGAAATCTATGATCGCATGTATTTGATACCAAAAACCGATATTTTGAGTGAAAACATAAAAGTCCGTTTTTCTCGAAAACTTTAAGAGATACAGCAAAAACAATTGAAATCTGTGATCACTTGTATTTCATACCAAAAACCGATATTGTGAGTGAAAACATAAAAGTCCGTTTTTCTCGAAAACTATAAGAGATATAGCAAAAACAAGCGAAATCTATGATCGCATGTATTTGATACCAAAAACCGATATTTTGAGTGAAAACATAAAAGTCCGTTTTTCTCGAAAACTATGAGAGATACAGCAAAAACAAGCGAAATCTGTGATCACTTGTATTTCATACTAAAAACCGTTATTTTGAGTGAAAATATAAAAGTCCGTTTTTCTCGAAAACTATAAGAAATACAGCAAAAACGAGCGTAATCTGTGATCACTTGTATTACATACAAAAAACCGATATTTTGAGTGAAAACATAAAAGTCCGTTTTTCTCGAAAACTATAAGAGATACAGCAAAAACAAGCGTAATCTGTGATCACTTGTATTTCATACCAAAAACCGATATTTTTAGTGAATACATAAAGGTCAGTTTTTCTCGAAAACTATAAGAGATACAGCAAAAACAAGCGAAATCTGTGATCACTTGTATTTCATACCAAAAACCGATATTGTGAGTGAAAACATAAAAGTCCGTTTTTCTCCAAAAACCGATATTTTGAGTGAAAACATAAAAGTCCGTTTTTCTCGAAAATTATAAGAGATACAGCAAAAACAAGCGAAATCTGTGATCACTTGTATTTCATACCAAAAACCGATATTTTGAGTGAAATCATAAAAGTCCGTTTTTCTCGAAAACTATAAGAGATACAGCAAAAACAAGCGGAATCTGTGATCACATGTATTTCATACAAAAAACTGATATTTTGAATGAAAACATAAAAGTCCGTTTATCTCGAAAACTATAAGAGATACAGCAAAAACAAGCGAAATCTGTGATCACTTGTATTTCATACCAAAAACCGATATTTTGAGTGAAAACGTAAAAGTCCGTTTTTCTCGAAAACTATAAGAGATACAGCAAAAACAAGCGAAACCTGTGATCACTTGTACTTCATACCAAAAACCGATATTTTAAGTGAAAACATAAAAGTCCGTTTTTCTCGAAAACTATAAGAGATACAGCAAAAACAAGCGAAATCTGTGATCACTTGTATTTCATACCAAAAACCGATATTTTGAGTGAAAACATAAAAGTCCGTCTTTCTCGAAAACTATAAGAGATACAGCAAAAACAAGCGAAATCTGTGATCACTTGTGTTTCATACCAAAACTGGTATTTGGAGTGAAAACATAAAAGACCGTTTTTCTCCAAAAACCGATATTTTGAGTGAAAACATAAAAGTCCGTTTTTCTCGAAAACTATTAGAGATATAGCAAAAACAAGCGAAATTTGTGATCACTTGTATTTCATACCAAAACTGGTATTTGGAGTGAAAACATAAAAGACCGTTTTTCTCCAAAAACCGATATTTTGAGTGAAAACATAAAAGTCCGTTTATCTCAAAAACTATAAGAGATACAGCAAAAACAAGCGAAATCTGTGATCACTTGTATTTCATACCAAAAACCGATATTTTGAGTGAAAACATAAAAGTCCGTTTTTCTCCATAAACCGATATTTTGAGTGAAAACATAAAAGTCCGTTTTTCTCAAAAATTATAAGAGATACAGCAAAACAAGCGAAATCTATGATCGCATGTATTTCATACCAAAAACCGATATTTTGAGTGAAAACATAAAAGTCCGTTTTTCTCGAAAACTATAAGAGATACAGCAAAAACAAGCGAAATCTGTGATCACTTGTATTTCATACCAAAAACCTATATTTTGAGTGAAAGCATAAAAGTCCGTTTTTCTCCAAAAACCGATATTTTTAGTGAAAACATAAAAGTCCGTTTTTCTCAAAAATTATAAGAGATACAGCAAAACAAGCGAAATCTGTGATCACTTGTATTTCATACCAAAAATCGGTATCTTGAGTGAAAACATAAAAGTCCGTCTTTCTCGAAAATTATAAGAGATACAGCAAAAACAAGCAAAATCTGTGATCACTTGTATTTCATACCAAAATCAATATTTTGAGTGAAAACATAAAAGTCCGTTTTTCTCCCACAACCGATATTTTGAGTGAAAACATAAAAGTTCGTTTTTGTCGAAAACTATAAGAGATAATCTGTGATCACTTGTATTTCATACCAAAAACATATATTTTGAGTGAAAACATAAAAGTCCGTTTTTCCCCAACAACCGATATATTGAGTGAAAACATATAAGTCCGTTTTTCTCAAAACCTTAAGAGATACAGCAAAAACAAGCGAAATCTGTGATCACTTGTATTTCATACCAAAAACCGATATTTTGAGTGAAAACATAAAAGTTTGTTTTTCTCGAATATTATAAGAGATACAGCAAAAACAAGCGAAATCTGTGATAACTTGTATTTCATAGCAAAAACCTATATTTTGAGTGAAAACATAAAAGTCCGTTTTTCTCGAAAACTATAAGAGATATAGCAAAAACAAGCGAAATCTGTGATCACTTGTTTTTCATACCAAAAACCGATATTTTAAGTGAAAACATAAAGGTTTGTTTTTCTCGAAAACTATAAGAGATACAGCAAAAACAAGCGAAATCTGTAATCACTTGTATTTCATACCAAAAAATGATATTTTGAGTGAAAACATAAAAGTCCGTTTTTCTCGAAAACTATAAGAGATACAGCAAAAGCAAGCGAAATATGTGATCAATTGTATTTCACACCAAAAACCGATATTTTAAGTGAAAACATAAAGGTTTGTTTTTCTCGAAAACTATAAGAGATACACCAAAAACAAGCGAAATCTGTGATCACTTGTATTTCCTACAAAAACCGATTTTTTGAGTGGAAACATAAATAGTCCGTTTTTCTCGAAAATTATAAGAGATACAGCAAAAGCAAGTGAAATCTGTAATCACTTGTATTTCATACCAAAAACCGATATTTTGAATGAAAACATAAAAGTCCGTTTTTCTCGAAAACTATAAGAGATACAGCAAAAACAAGCAAAATCTGTGATCACTTGTATTTCGTGCCAAAACCGATATTTTGAATGAAAACATAAAAGTCCGTTTTTCTCCCACAACCGATATTTTGAGTAAAAACATAAAAGTCCGTTTTTCTCGAAAACTATAAGAGATACAGCAAGAACATCGACATCTATGATCACTTGTATTTCATACCAAAAACCGATGTTTTGAGTGAAAACATAAATGTCAATTTTTCCCGAAAACTATAAGAGATGCAGCAAAAACAAGCGAAATCTGTGATCACTTGTATTTCATACCAAAAACCGATATTTTGAGTGAAAACATAAAGGCCTGTTTTTCTCGAAAACTATAAGAGATACAGCAAAAACAAGCGAAATCTGTGATCACTTGTATTTCATACTAAAAACCGATATTTTGAGTAAAAACATACCAGTTAACAACTAAAATCTGTTTTTTTATGAAATTTAAGAGACAAATTCATTAATTTTATTTACAGTCTAGATCTAACCTCAAGGAATTAAGAAAAAATCATTTTATTTATAGATTTTATTATTTTTTTTACTTTATTTTATATATATTTCTTTTGTTATTCTGTTACGTTCATATTTATTACATATACATACATATATAAGTAGAGTTTGTTTAGTTTTTTTTTAATATATAATATATTTATGTATATATTTTGTATTATTTATTTAGTATTTTTTAATACATAATAATCTTAATATTTTTTTTAAATATATCGGTGATTTTTTTAATATTATATTTAAATTTATTTATTTTTTTTTGGATTCATCATAATGATGATAATTTCTAAATTTTGTTATTTTTATATTTGGTATTGCTAGAATATTATTTTTATTATTTATTTTTTTTTACTTAAAATTACAGCCTTTATAATTACTTAATATTTTAATAATTATTTTTTTTATTTTTTGTTTTTGTTATTTGACTACTGATTTTTACTATAAGTTTTTTATTAAATTTTATTTATTTTTATATTCATTGTACTACATATCTTTGCATTTCGTTTACAAAAAAAGAGAGTTTTTTATAATTATTTTCTTTTTTTTTGTTTTTATTTTCTTAGTTTTTATGTAGAATATTTGCCCATAATGTTATGTTTCACAAAGTGTTTTTTCTTTTGAATTATATTATAATTTTATGATTTTTTATTTATATTTCACTAATTGTATAATTTATGTTTTGTATTTTTATTTTTATTTTAATTTAGTTTTTATTTTTTTAATATTTTTATAGCGGCAGACTGTTTAAATTATTTATCTATTTATTTCAATTCTCTTGCCTTTAATTAATTTATTTTTTATTTATTTAATTTCTTTTTAAGGAAATACATATTGAGAAAAGTCAACTATTAAATATTGTTATTATTACGAAACTTTCATAGCTATGAAGAAAATGTTTCATTTATAACAATTAAAGTTGGAAGTACGCTCAGCAATCGAGACAATAGTTTATACCATAGAGTATATAGAGCAGAAACTCTGCTGTCAAAGACTTAAGTCTGTTGTCGAAAACCTAAGTCGTGTAAATGTATTAGTAGAGCAACTTATGGTAGTATTAGTCATAGAGTTTATAGCGGAGGAAACTCTGCTGTCAAGGACGAAAGTCTGTTGTCAAAAAACCTAAGTCGTCTGAATGTATTAGTAGAACAACTTATGGTAGTGTTAGTGTTACTTCGCAAAAATAATAAACTGATTTGTGTCATCCACTGGACATTTTTCTATTATTATTTAAATCCATCGAACCAACCCTGAACATACCCGTACCAGGAAGGGAATAGAGTCAAACGAATAAGATACCGAACATTCATCGCCATTTAATCCAGTTTACTTCTCATTCTTACGACACATTCAAGAAAAAACATGTGAAACATTACTACGAGTATATGAATGGGAGTCCATGTGCCCCTTATTAATTCTGTATCTTACTCATTCCCAACTTTTAACATCCACAATAATTTTTCTCCCCCGGGGCATGTTATTTTGATCATCTTGAGGAGCTAACAATACTTTTAGTATGACGGAACTATAAACTGGTGTTTTTTTTTAGTTCCGGCATACTAGACATTGTTTCGGTTTCGAACTTTGTATTGCCTCGGTTATTGGAGACGTCCCTTGGGGTACACATGTATTCTGTGGTTTAAACCTAATGCCGCGGGAAGAGAATGTTGGCTAAAAGACTAATACACGGTAAAAGCTATAACACGGAATAAGCTGCCGAAACAACGGAAGTGTAAATAGAAGTTATGTTTTCGCTTCTCCGAAGTTATGCTACAGGGCAGCAATGGTCAGAGATTATATAGATCCAGTACTTGAGCAAAGTGCTTGTACATGGATCTGCAGCAACATGTACAAAACTTTCCACCGACGTATAAGAAGCACGAAGGGGTGGTGGCGAGTTTTCGAATAAGCTCACCGTGTGGTTGAGTCCCTGGACTTGCCAGGATTGGTGCGATGAGAGGGGAAGATGAAATCGACACATTCACTGGTATCTCTCTTACTAACTGTAAGCTACTGGTTCAGAACGAACTATATGGAATGGCTCAAATCAGATGGTTCAGTGAAACCACCTGTCTCAATTGGAGGTCAATTTGGCCTCTATATGACGCTCCCAGGTCAAGCTTGCTATTAAGATGTCGCAGGGAACAGATGAGAATGCTGGTATCAATTATACCGGAGAATGGATCTCGAATATAACGACTACTGTCCTATATTCCTACATATATATAAAAGAACATTTTATAAACCATAAAATAGATCAAGATATAGACCGAACTCTAGACTGGATAATAGTGTATATAATAAAGTAGACTATAGTCGAGACTATGGACTATATGAATGAAAAGAACACCTATAGATCAGACTGTAGACAAAACACAAGGGTGTTCACAAAACTATAGTTCATACAATAGACTGAACTATATAGAGTGGACTATAGATAAGACTGTAGACAATCCATAAGAATGTTCACAAGACTATAGTTCAGACAATAGACTGAACTATAGTGTAGACAATATAACAGAAAATAGAGTCTTTCTCTATGGTTTAAACTATAGACTGTAATAGAGTTTGTACTAAACTTAACTCCGGAACTCAGTCTGTTTTATAATTCAGATTATAGTTTGTTTTGAGTTTTAAAATTATTAATTTTGAATTTAAAATCAACAACAGTTGAAAAAGTTTTTCTCGTTTTTTTTTTCAAATATTTCCTTAAATTTTTTTATGAAAAATTTTCATTTATTTAAAAATTGTTTTTCATAATTTTCTTTATTTATCTTTGTCAATAAATATTTTTTTACGCACCAATTTATTTTTTAATATATTATTTAAATAATGATACTTATTTTTTATTTTTATCATAATTATTATTATTAATATTTATTAATTTTTGTTAAATGTTTATCTCAAAAGAGAAAAAAATATATATTTTATTTAAGGATTTCCTTTTTTAGTTTTATTTTAATTAATTTATTATTGTGTATAATAATTTTTTTTGTCAGTTATTTAATATTAATTTATTGAATTTTTGATTTAATATTTTTTTTTAGTTAAATTTTTATTATTTTAAAATTTTATGACAAAATTTTATTAATTATTTTTCAAACTGTTGTTTTAATAATTTCGTAGTTTTAGAACACAGTAGAGATCAGCATTTATTATTTAAAATTTGCCTTTACTTAGTATTTTTATTTTTATTTTACCAATTCTTTTTTCTTTTTTTAATTTATTTTTTTAAAATTTTTTAAAATTTTAAAAAATATTTTTTTTTTATTTAATTAAAAATTTAAACTTTGAATTATTTTATTATTTATTTATTTATTTTTTTGTCATTCAGAGTATTTTCTATGTTTTGCTAAAAAATTGTTAAGTTTATTTAAATAATTAAAAATTATTTTAAATTAAATTAAAATTAAATTATTTTAAATAAAAACTTAAAAATTTTTTGATTATTTTTTGTTTTTTGGTATTTTATGTTGTTTTTACTAAATAATTTTCTAAGCTAATTTGTAAAGTTATAAGGTTAAGATAGTGTTGTTTGTAGATAGTTTTAGAGTTAAATTATATAATTTTTTGGTAGTTTTTTTTTTTTTTGTAATTTAAATATTCATTTGTATTTGTTTTTAATTGGAAGAATTAGATTTTCAATTAATATTTTTTTTCTAGTCATAAAATATTTTTATAAATATATTATTTATAAGAAGCTACTGATTGATATTGTATTGATTTAGCTAAGTTAACTACCAATAAGAAAATGTGTCTAGGATATAGAGATAGAGTAAGTATTCTTGTTAAGAAAGTTAAAGAGAGGGATTAGAGAGAGAGAGAGTTAGATTATTCCAAAGATATTGATATTATTTAAGATCTTTGTTTTTTTATTTTAGAGCTTTATAATTATATATGTAAAAATATTCAGTAATTTTTGAAAATTTTAAATGAATTCTATTAAATTTTGAAATTTTTTAAAAAAGTCAAACATCACGTAGACGTTATGCTTCTGAGAGTTTCATAGACGAGAGCTTTTGAGAAGTGTCAAGTGAAAATTACTCACTGAAACATTCACATTGCTAGAATGATACGAATGTAAACTAACTTCAAACACAATTCGACAAATTTAAAAGTGCATTAATACGTTCTAGTTCAACTTTTAACAGATCTGACAAATCAGAAATATCTGTATCTAGAGACGGACACTTACACAGAAGATAAGTAATTGTATACTCCTCATTCTCGTTTTGACAACAGAATTTATTATTTAGAAGACCCATATGTCTTACAAGTTTTAGAAACATGCAATGGCCAGTGATAACTTATAAAATGTTCTGTGAAGATCCATGAGAGGCCATATCGTCTTTGCGATTTAGAAAGCTCATGAGACAAGCTCTCTATTACAAGTAACAGATATAAGTATGTTACTTAATGGCTTATAATGGGACACCAAGGAATTGGCCTATGTCCAGAATATTCATCCTCGTACCAGCTTTCGCTAATGTATCAGCAATGTTGTGTCCTCGTGTCCTACTACTCCAGACACCCGGCAATCTTGGACATGTCTTAATGTAGAGTATACACCGATCAGGGATTCAATGGTGGCTTGACTATCAGTATAGATTCCACTTTAGTCCTTCTGTACTATAGATAGCCTTTAGACTAATAAGCCGAAAAAAATAGAAAATTGCATATTGAACATTTCAAAAGAAACTGGTCCACAGTTCGAGGTTAAGCAAATGATCTTTAAGTGATCTTCTGTCATTTTATGAAAATTTATGATTTGATAAAAGTTATAAAAAACTAATCCTAAACCCTCTTCTGATTTCTTTTAAAGAACGCAACGTTTTAGGATAGTGAAATTAATCCATAGACCTAGGAGCGTCAGCTTGAACCCAGATCAACACAATACCCGGGCTGACATTAAGAAAATCTGTCTGCGTTATAATTAGCTATGGCTCATAACCTTACACAAATAATGAAAAAAAGGTATTAACTCTCTGAATGTATTCTAAGAGATTCTAAATATTTAACAAATCAGATAGATTATCTTGAATATATGGTAAATCGGTTGATTTTTCTTCAGTTTTATTCGGAGACTACAGTTTGGATTTTTTTTGTGACAATTGATTTATTTAGACTAAAAGCTCTCAATATTAGAATACTTCGTTTTCAACTTTAATAAAATTTTAAAAATTTACTGAATATTTCTACAAAATTATATTTGATTACAAAATAGCCATGCAAATAATGAAACAAATTAATATGGAATAAAACGATATATAGAGCCTAAAAATTCCAAACCAATACAAGTTCGGACTTAAAAAACATAAGTACAATACTTTTGCTTCAACTGAAATTTAGAGCAAAATCTTTGCTAGAACTTGAAAATTCAAAAAACGACTTCCATAGCAGATATATCTATATCTGAATTATTCATCAAAAAAAAGCTTTATATAAAATATGCTAAGAACTATATATTTATACGTACAATAAAAGCCTCGCCATAAACTAAGTAAAAACTTATTTAAAAATAACTAGAGAAACTATTTTTGTAAGGTACTTTTTATTCCTTTAAGAATCATGTATATACTATACATGTATATATATATATATATATACTATATAATTTAATGCCTTTTTTTAACTTGTCTAAATTCTTTTGCTGTTTATTATTTGTAAAAAAATTCTCAAAAATCAATTTTTCTCAGTTGTTGTTGTCAAAAAACATAATATTGTTAGAAAATTAAAATAGATTATATGTAAATCATTCTTAAATATATAATAAATTAATATAAATATCATGATAAAAAATTCAGTATCTTTTGTCATTTCTAGTGTATACAATAATTCAACAAACAAGATGTGTTTCTTTAAATATGTTTATAAAATTTATATATTTATCTTTTATATTTAAAGATTTTGTTTTTTTTTACTAAAAATACTCAACAATTTTTTTTGGGTTTTAAATATATTTAATTGGTTGAAACCATTCAATATGTAGTGTTATATTTATCCAATTGGTTTTTGTTCTTTATCAAAGAGTTTGAAATATTTTTTAAACTCTTGTTTTTTTTTATTTAAAATATTTCAATATTTGGTTTGTTTCAGCATATTTTGATCTCATTTTCAGAAATTTAAAAAAATTATTATATTTTTTTCGAGGAAATTTTTTTAGTTTTTTCCGTATTTTTTTCAGTTGTAGTTTTAACAAATTCGGTGGCTTAATGTTTAAATTTCAAATGGGATTTCAAAATCCCGATTATTTAAACATTAACGTATTTTATCAAGGCATTTTTTAAAGAAAACCAACGAAAGTAGTTGTTGGTTTTTTATAAATATAATTAAAAAAATAATAATTTTAAGGAGACTTTGTATTGCACGGGCAATATTTGGAATTGTGAAAGGAGTTTTTTTTAGCTTTATTTATGTTGTAGGTAAATGAAGAAAATTTGGAAACTTAAACGATCATATTTGATAAATCTTTTTAGAATTCAATTACAATAACAACTTCCCGCCTATACGTCTGTTGAAAACGCGATGGGGCATAAACTGAACTGAACTAGAACTGAACTAGAACTGAACTAGAACTGAACTAGAACTGAACTAGAACTGAACTAGAACTGAACTAGAACTGAACTAGAACTGAACTAGAACTGAACTAGAACTGAACTAGAACTGAACTAGAACTGAACTAGAACTGAACTAGAACTGAACTAGAACTGAACTAGAACTGAACTAGAACTGAAATAAAACTGAACTAGAACTGAACTAGAACTAGAACTGAACTAGAACTGAACTAGAACTGAACTAGAACTGAACTAGAACTGAACTAGAACTAGAAATGAACTAGAAATGAACTAGAACTGAACTAGAACTGAACTAGAAATGAACTAGAACTGAACTAGAACTGAACTAGAACTGAACTAGAACTAAACTAGAACTGAACTAGAACTGAACTAGAACTAAACTAGAACTGAACTAGAACTGAACTAGAACTGAACTGGAACTGAACTAGAACTGAACTAGAACTGAACTAGAACTGAACTAGAACTGAACTAGAACTGAACTAGAACTGAACTAGAACTGAACTAGAACTGAACTAGAACTGAACTAGAACTGAACTAGAACTGAACTAGAACTGAACTAGAACTGAACTAGAACTGAACTAGAACTGAACTAGAACTGAACTAAAACTGAACTAGAACTACGTCAAGACATAACA
This sequence comes from Lucilia cuprina, assembly GCF_022045245.1. Classification (NCBI taxonomy): domain Eukaryota; kingdom Metazoa; phylum Arthropoda; class Insecta; order Diptera; family Calliphoridae; genus Lucilia; species Lucilia cuprina. Next base: position 56,829,956 of record NC_060953.1, read on the forward strand.
CTTCTCCATAGTAGATACTGCTATATGCTGTTCTATAGTGAAGGATAGAGACTTTCCTATAGTGTAGATTTTAAATTGCCCTTTAAATAAAACCATGGACTTATTGTAATCAAATTTTAATAAAGAAACCTTAACAGATTTTACTAATTATTTCAAATCACTCACCTTTCTTTTGTTGTCCAAATAACGATATTCTCCCGTTTGTATTTCCTTACATACAAAAATAATACATACTTCCATTTGCAATACAAACACATTTACATACATATACCAACAAACTTTTTTCTTTAACTTTTTTTCATTACTTTTTACATATTTTTCTTCTCAGACTTTTTTCAAACTAATTTTTTTCTTTCTAAAATCTTCCACTACTCTCCTTCTCATCATTTAACAAAACGAATGGCCCGACAAAAGAAAACCACCGACCGGCGCTCGGCCTAACATAATTTCATTGAATTTTTGGCAAATTTTATAATACTTTTTTAACTAATTATTTAACACTTTTTCATAAACATTTTTCTATAACGGTATATAGGGTAAATGCACCTAATGTCGGCATCACCCAGTAGTCGGCATCTTTTACATAAAAATGTAAATAAATAAGAAATGCTGTACAATTTTATTAAGGTTTGATCTATATTTCATAGAAAATATGGTCTTTTTGCTTTATGAAATGAGTAAATTTAAGTAGGATTACTAATTTCCTCTATATTTGACGTTATTTAGTGACAGCTTTGCAGCATTTGTAGTACTGTCAGTTTTCTTAAAAAAAAATTAGTTTTAGTGCCACCTTAAACAAGTGAATATTTATATGAAATTAAATGATTTATTTGACAAAAATTGATTTAAATGAAAGAAAACAGTTGAAATATTCAATTTAAAGTGAAAAAGTTAGTTAAAAATATATTTTTTTGTAATTTTAATCGCTGCCGCCATTAGGAACACAATTTTTTATGAATTCTTATTGTCGGCATAGGGGTGCCGACTACTGGGTATTAAGTTCGATCATACGTATTCTATAGTCGGCACTCTAATATTATTATTTCTCTATAGAAAATTGGGTATATACTATGAAAAATTTCTATATAACAATTTTCTCTTCAAAAATTATATGTATAACAGTTATTTTTTGTAAAAAAATTTACGTATAACACTTCTCTATAAAAATTTATGTATATTACAATTTCCTCTATAGAAAATTGATTGTACAACATTTGTTTCTATAGAGAATTATGTGTATACAATTTTTTTTCTATAGAAAATTTTATGTATAACAATTTTTGATACAAAAAATTATGTGTATATCAGTTTTCTCTATGAAAAATTGTGTGTATAACCTTTTTTTCTATAGAAAATTTCTTCTATAATAGCTTTTTCCTACAGAAGATTACAATTTTTTACTACAGAATATAATTTTCTATACAAAAAATATGTGTATATACATTTTTTTCTATTAAAAATTTTGCATATTGAAATTTTTTCTAACAAAATTGCTTCTTAACTGTGTTTTTACAAAAAAATTATGAGTATAACATTTTTTTTTATAGAAAATTCCTAGTATGACAATTTTTCTATAGAAAAGTGTTCTTATTATAATATCCTCTACGAAACTTATGTTAAATTTTTTCCTATAGGAAATTGCATATTTTTATATAAGATTTTCTTTAAAAAACCGTACATATAACACTTTTCCCTATAAAAAATTACTTTTTTTTCTAACAAAAAATATAATATTGTACAGAAAATTGCATGTATAACTCTTTTTCTATAGAAAAAAATGTTATTATGTATACTTATTACAATTATAATTATGTTTATAACATATTTTTCTACAGAAAAAACGATATTATTACAATTATTTCTATAGAAAAAATTTAATTAAATATTTTCTTTGGAAAATTGTGTATATATCACTTTTTTCTATAAATAAATATGTTTTTTTTAAACAAAAAATCTACTGCCGACTATAGGGACATTTTTTGTCGAACTTAGGAACATTGGTGCCGACTATTGGAAAATATGGAGTTTTTAACAAAATTTACAAATTACTAAAAACTAGTTATTTGTTTTTCAAAAAAGTTAAATAGATCTAAAACTTAACTAAACACGTAATTGAAATAACTAAAAATCATCGTAATAACAATTACCGACTCTTTAGGGGGATAGTTTGAAAAAGAGAAAAAAGTTAAACTGCCGACTATTGGTACATTTACCCTATAAACAATTCTCAACAAAAATATTTAAATATTAACAATTAATTAATGTTTTAGAATAATTTAAACAGGACTATTAACACTTAACAACCGAACACTTTAGAAATTTTTAGCAACTAAAGAAAAAGACAAATAAATAAAGAAACAAATGACAATAGAAACTGTCATTGTTGTTGGTATTATTACAATAACAACAACTGCAATAACTGATGGATGCTTTTTGTTATTGTTTCATTTTATTTAGTTTTCTTCATATTTCTAAAGTGTTCGGTTGTTTAAGTTTAATAATACTTTTTAAATTAAGTTAAAACTTTAATTAATTGTTAATAATAAAATATTTTTGTTAGAGAATATTAAACAAATGTTAATTTATATATCGGTAAATGAAATTACAAAAAAAAGTTTAAGAAATTAGTGAAAAATGTGAAATTTGTTAAGGCAATTAGAAGGCGATCGTTGTTTCTTGGTTTCCAGGGCCATTTGTAAGCAGACCAAACACGGAATAGAGTGTTGTGGAGTGGCAGTGTATGAAAATAGAGTTTATTAGCAAATTATTAATATGTTGTTGTTATTATAATTAAAGAAGAAATTATATGTAAGCAAAAAGTGAGAAAAATTTAATTATGTTACTGCTGTAAAATTAGAAGACAAATACAAGAACAACAAAAGCAGTAAAGGTAAGTAATCTTTATAATTTACTTCATGAAAAATTGGAATTTTAAAATAGTAGTATATTTGAACAAAATAAGTAGGAAATAATAATTGAAATACTAAGGGCGGGTTTCTTACTACTCAGTTAAACTAGGTTTAAATTGCTGTTAGATTAAATTCGGAACAAATTTAGACTGACTTTAACTGATGATTGTGTTTTTCAGTTGAAAACATAAACAATGAACAGGTGTTTTTTGCAAACATTACTTTCGTAAAATGAAAATATTGATAAAGAAAATTACTATTTGTCTAAAATACAAAAAAAAGGTGTTCTTCTTCCGATTTTTTTATTGTGTATTCTCACTTATAACTAAGGTTTAATTGGCCAGTAATGCTATGTTAAACTAAGTAACGTAACTGATTACTGAAAAACATAAATTAAACTAGGTTTAAACAATGAATGTAGATTTTCTTTATCGAAAAACCCACCCTTTCGGGTTATAAGTAAATTTTAGGGGTTTGTATGTGGGGCTAGGGTCTAATAAGTTTTGAACAGTACAAAAATTTACAGTATTTTAACACTTACAGAAATCTTATTTGCGTAAATTTTTGGAGTGATACTTTTTTATGTAATTGACATAATTATGGCATAAAAAGGCCAAATTGGGAGGGCCAGTTGTATGGGGGCGGTTTAAAAAACACGTATGGTTCAAATTTTATGAAGATATCTTGTATAATACCCTCCCCACTATAGTGTTTTACGGTATAAACAGTACAACCTACATGAAGTTGATTTCGTTCCACCCTCAAAATTATTTTTTCTATCAGTGCTGTTTCATTGAAAACTTTCGCCGCTGTTCTGTAGTCAATGCTATAGACTAATCTATAGTCAAGACTATAGACTGACCCATAGTCAAGACTATAGAATTATCTACAGTCAAGTTTATGGACTAATCTATATTCAAGACTATAGACCAATCTTTAGTCAAGACTATAGACCAATCTTTAGTCAAGACTATAGACAAATCTTCAGTCAAGACTATAGACTGATCTATAGTCAAGACTATAGACCAATCTTCAGTCAAGACTATAGACCAATCTTCAGTCAAGACTATATACTGATCTATAGTCAACACTATAGACTGATCTATAGTCAACACTATAGACTGATCTATAGTCAACACTATTGACTGATCTATAGTCAAAACTATTGACTGATCTATAGTCAAGACTATAGACTGATTTATAGTCAAGACTATAGACTGATTTATAGTCAAGACTATAGACTGATTTATAGTCAAGACTATAGACTGTTCCATAGTCAAGACTATAGAGTGTTCTATAGTCAAGACTATAGAGTGTTCTATAGTTAATACTGTAGACTGTCCTATAGTCAAGACTATAGACTGTTCCATAGTCATGACTATAGACTGTTCCATAGTCAAGACTATAGACTGTTCCATAGACAAGACTATAGATTATTCCATAGTCAATACTATAGACTGTTCCATTGTCAAGACTATAGACTGTTCTATAGTCAAGACTATAGACTGTTCTATAGTCAAGACTATAGACTGTTCTATAGTCAAGACTATAGTCTGTTCTATAGTCAAGACTATAGACTGTTCTATAGTCAAGACTATAGTCTGTTCTATAGTCAAGACTATAGACTGTTTTATAGTCAAGACTATAGTCTGTTCTATAGTCAAGACTATAGTCTGTTCTATAGTCAAGACTATAGACTGTTCTATAGTCAAGACTATAGTCTGTTCTATAGTCAAGACTATAGTTAAAAGACTATAGAGTGTTCTATAGTCAAGACTATAGAGTGTTCTATAGTCAAGACTATAGAGTGTTCTATAGTCAATACTGTAGACTGTCCTATAGTCAAGACTATAGGGTGTTCTTTAAATTGTTCTGTAGGCAAAACTATGGACAGTTCCATAGTCAAGACTATAAACATTTATGTAGTCAAGACTATAGACTAGACTAAAGACTACATTATAGACTAGACTACAGACTGTATTTACTACATATCAAAGTTTGTTAGTTAGAAAAAGGACTAAACAAAACGTATTCTTCAAAATCAAATTGTACCGATAAAAGTACTAATAGCCACAAATTCCTTGCTATGCAATTGATTCCTTTAAATAAAAGTTCCAAAAGAAATTAAGTTATACATTTTTCTTCATTTACCTAAATATAAGTACTATGTATTTTGAAAGAAAACTAATAAAAAGTACTAAATATGAAGAGGGATTTTACATTAATTATCTTTGCCTTAAGAGTATTAAAAATAAATTTAAAAAATAATCATTTTCTATAGGATTCATTTAAGAATATAATAATATTTTAGGAATAATATTATATTTTGTAAATTCCATGTCTTGTTTTCAGAGTAAACTTTTCAAAATACTTTTGTTTTTATTACAATTATTAGTTATTTTTAATTTTTTATTAATTATCTATTTAGTTTTTATGTTATTATTAATATTTTTTTATTTTTTTTTATCATTTCCAATGTATTTCGTTGCATTATTATTGTAGAATATATATATTTTTTCGATTACTTAAGCTTTATTTATATTTATAAATATTTATTTTTTCTATTAGTACTTTTACAAGGGCTAGAAAATTTACTATGTAGTTTGTATTTATGTCTATTTAGCTTTTTATCTATTAGTTAATTGGATTTTTTTTCTTTTTTTTTTTTTTGTAAACAACATTCAGATTTTTATTTTATTTAAATATATATTTTTTGTAAAATAAAAAATAATTATAATATTCATCACAATTATAGCTTATTTTTTTAAAAAAATTTATTTTTTGTAGAGTTTACAACAAATATGAAGGTGTGTGTAAAGGAAAACTGAGGATAATATGAAATTATCCTTAGTTTTCTTTAAATCTTTTTTTGGAGATTTTTTTATTTAATCTTGTTTTATTTTTAATGTAAAAATGAATTACATACATATGTAATATAAATACAATATATATGCATAACAATTATTTTTTTTATATATAATTTTTTATGTTGTATCTTGTATATTTTTTGTATAATAATCGTTTTTATTTTTCACATTTAGATTTAATAAAAAAATTATTATTTTTTATGGTTTAAGTTTTTTTATAGGCCAATTACATTGATTTTATGTATAATTTGTTTATTTAGTTTTTTTTTATAGAAGAAAGGGAGAAAAAATGCACATTTATTTTATTTTTAATGGAAAATGTTTATAAATTTATATTTTTTTTTGTTTTCTTAAAAATATGTATTTGCAAATGTTTTGTTTTTCAGTTTCTAATTTATGTTTTTGTTTTTAATATTAGTATTAATTTTTAGACTTTTCTCTAATTTTTATTTTTTTTGTTAATTATTTTATTTGCTTTTTTCATCTTATTTTTTAATTATTATCTTTATTTTTTTGGTTTTATCCTAATTAATTTTTAGATTTTTTTTAATTTATTTTGTTATTTCTAATTTGACACAACCGTTTATGCTTGTTCTTAATTTAAGCATATTTTATTTGAAATGGTAATTGTAGTTTAAATTATAATTAAAATAAAAATCTAAAAATTTTGAAAAATTTTTTGAAAAAAAAAAATCAAATTATTTTCAATTAAAACCTAATAATGCAGCTAATGATTCGAAAGGTAATAGTTGCCATTATTGCTAAGGCTCTTAGGACCTTATTTGTAACACTTTAGCAAAGGTTTATCAGATTATTTTTTATAAAAATATTTTCTTTTATAAACCTTTGATAAGTTTATAAATTTTTCAAATTTGGAAAAAAAAACTAATGTTTAAAATTATTGCAAATTTTTTGTTACAAACATTTTGACATTTACCTCGAAGAGTTCAGTCTTAATGCAATTTCTTTAATATATGACTTAACCTTTGCCCTTTTTCAAATATCATGTAAATAGAATGGTCGATAATCAAACGGTACTTGTCTCACTAAATTCTTACACGAGCACTTTTCAATTGCTAAGTTCCCAAAAAGAAGGTTCTGTTAAAGCTGTCGAGGGTCTCGCCTGTCCCTTGTTTGGAAATAAACAGGGACTATTATGGAAGTAAACAGGTAAATTAACTTGCCAGTAAAACACAATCTGCTCTTGATATGTCCAACTATTTTTAGTAGCAACTGTATTTGGTTTTATTAAGAGCAGTTTTATCAGATTAAGATTCTTCAAAAGGTTAAAAAAAGGTGGAATGACCTAGAAACATGTAACGGGAACAAGTTCTTATGAACCTACTTCAACGGAAAACACACAAGACACTTTATAAACTGATGTAGACGGAATATATTGAAGGTAATATCTGCTTGGTTTCTGCTTCAATGAATACAGTCGCGAACACAGTGCACGAGATAGGTCTTTCTTTCGACATAACTGTAAATGTCCTACTAGAGCCGTTAAGAGAAACAGATTTCTTGACTAAAGTAGGCGAAATATATCGGGGTTGATATCCATTATGACAGGACTGATTGCTCGGCAGATTCTTTAATATTCTCTGTAAATTTCCGTTAAAAGAAACTGTTTTCTTGACAGTTACTTCATATCAAACAATGATGAGATATCTGGGTCTAAGCTTAATGACATCCTGAAATTTCTCGCGGTCGGAGAGTTACTCTGTAACTCGATTCGAAAGAAAAACTTTTCGAATTTCTATGTTAAATACATTCTGTTTCGAAATGTTTTTCTTTCGTATCGAAATACGGAGTAACCCCCCAGATCGGATCTAACATCTGGAGACGTTTCTCCGACTCTACTTGAATTTGTGAACTACCACGTTAAGAAAACAAAGCCTGCTTCGGGAAAATATGGCCCTATATATGGGTTTTAGTCAATAACCCTATTCTCATTAAACTTTTTAATAGTTTGATTGTATCCTACACCATTGTAGTGAAGAGGGGTTCGATCACTTTAGATATTTTAAATTATCATATTAAAATGAAACTTGGAAGATATTATAAAATGGGAGAATTAGGAAGACATCCTGATATACTAGGTCAATTGTACCCTTAAGTCCTCGGAAATCAGGGTAACGCATTTATTTGGCTACGCAATTCTTTAATTATTATCCACTTCCGAACAGGTCCATATTTGTATACCTTTCACCTTAAATAGAAGGTATGTACTATATATACACTTCTTAACCTCGTGATATACCCTTTATAATCATATCACTCATGCCGATAAGTCCATAGGTTCATACTTAAAATGTATAACAATAAAACTCGCCAAAATGGAAATGTCAATCAAAATGATATTAAGTAATACATGCAAATATTTGATTTCAGAAAGTTCTCAAAGGTCAAAAGAACTTACGATCTGTTAATAGTGAGATTTCAGAAAGTTTTCGGGATAATAAGTGTAAAAAACTTATACACTTTAGTTATCCTTGGTCAACCAATATATAATTTTTAGATCTTGATAGCTTTCCATTGTTTTATTTACACAAGTCGACTAATTTTGAAAGAAAGTCGAAACTGTAAAATCAAGTTAGACTTTTCCAAAGGATTAAGTCGTAATGAATCCGAATATGAACTTAGGTTATCCCTATCACATCAGGGATTTGAGATATCGGTTCTTAAAATTCGAGCTATTCATGTTCATTAATTTTTCTTCGACATATCTTCATCTTACTCTTGAAACCTTAATGGTTTGCAGTATATTACGAAGTGTATTAGGTTTTGTAGGTATTGTTTATAACGAGGAAAAATATTAGATCCACGTCAACTTTAAATAACTTTTTTGTTCGTCTTAACGATGTCTGTCCGTCCGTCAACTTCATCGGTTGATATCTCAGAAACTACAGCATATTTTTTATTTTCATTGAAAAGATTTAAGATAACTCGATGAAACGAAAAGATGGTTCAGACGTTAAGCTTCTATTTTAAAGTTGATAAAATTAACTTTCAGATAGCATATAAAATTTTATAAATAAAGTTGTCTGGACGCTGTTATAACGTCTCAAAGCGGCTCGAAAATGGCGCGTTTTTTACAACTTCAAGACACGATATCTTAAAACCTAGATATGATTCTGAGGTCAAATTCGACGTAGCTTAATCCTCTATACTTTGGTCCTGGGGTTAAAAATTTTCCGCCCTGTGTTATCGTACTAATTATAAAACTGTCAAGGTATTTCGTCACCTGATCGATTACCCTTATTTTTGAACATTAAGAAAAATTTTGACATTATTTCCATTTTTTTTTTTTTGTTATTTCTAACAAATTTATTTATTTTCATACATAATGACATTCAATAATGATTTGTGTGTGTTTTTTTTTCATAAAATTTTCTCTGCGGGTTTTACAAATAATTATTTAACAATAAATACAAGAGAAAAGTAAAAACAAAAATAATAAAAATTTGTAATGAAATGAAATATGAGAAATTACATTAAATTAAAGAAATAACAAACAGAAGAGAAGAAAAATAACAAGATACAATTCATCAATGATACAAAATTTCGCTTTTTTTCTACTTTTTTTTTTTAACTGATAATGATAATGTCTAATGACTGACTGACTGACTGGTATTGATAGGAGATGGTGATGGAAATTGAAAAAAAATTATTATATAGGGAGATGTTGATGAAAGTTGTTACGCCAACATTTTTGAAAAATGTCAAGAAACCACGAACAAATTAATCTAATTTTTTTTTCTGCATAGTCTTTAGAGAGTGGAAAGGGAAAAATGGATGAGATGAAACTTTAGATGAAAACGATGACGACGACCTACTGAAGACCAAGCCACCAGTCAGCCAAACACTCATTCATTCATTCATTCATGTTTTATGGCATGTAATAAAGAAGAGATGAATTGTCGCTTTTTATTCTAACTCTCATTCTAATAGTTTTTGTATCCTTTTCCTTTAAAGCACTTTTGTATAAAAGTGTATGTATGTCCTTTCTGTGTACATGTGTGTGTGTATGTGTTATAAATTATACTAGTATATATGTATGTTGTTGCTGTGTTTAAGTTCTTGTTGTTGTTGTTATTGTAATTGTGGCGGAAATATATTGAACAAAATTAAATTGATTGCATTGAAATTGAATGATGGAATAGATAAAATATTGAATTACAGGATACTTATAAATATTTATATAAACAAATTAAGAATAGAGCAAAGTGTGTGTGTGTGTGTTTGTATAGCAATTAATATAATTTGTATATAAAATTGTGTATTTTTTTATAAAAAAAAAGAAAAAATTAAAGAGATAAAAATTAAATTTAAAAAATGTCAATTAAAATGTGAGAAATATTATAATAAAAATAATGTTGTGTGATAACTTAAGGTAATAATAAATATTTTAAAGTTATGAATTTAAAATTAATTATTAAAAAATCTTGATTTTTTCTTAAACTTCCGTTGTTATAAATTTTATATTAGTATTTGTAATTTCTTAAAGTTTCCCAAAATCATTATTAAATGTCTGAAAAGAAAATATGAAAATAATAAGATTAGAAAAACTTTTTTTATAAGTAGTTTAATTAAAGATTAGAAAAGCAAATGTATGTATGCGAAAGCATAGATCTCAGAGTGTTCAGGGAGAAAAGTTTTGAATTGACAAATTGAATTATTGATATAAAAATTGTTCTAATTGTTCTTAGAAAGATATAATTAAGTCGAATAGCTTGACATTCGGCAAATTTGCCTCTCAACTCAGAGATATAACCATAAGCTACGTATTCACGGTTATTAGATCTTACAATATCAAAGTCTACCCAAAGATTACGAAGAGCCGTAATCATCTCACCATAGATTACGAAGAGACAGCACAAATCTAAAGTTTGCTTTTCAACTGCCCACTCTCTCGCTTACGAAGTGACGACTGTCTACACCCTTGTTTACAAAGAGAACATCTGTGATGAAAGACGATATAGGTAGTTAGACGTAAATGGTAATCACTATCTTTTTCGGATGCATTGACTCTTTGAGAGACGTAATCATCTCCCCATAGATTACGAAGAGACAGCACAAATCTAAAGTTTGCATTTCAACTGTCCACTCTCTCACTTACAAAGTGGACGCTAAAGTGACGACTGTCTACACCCTAGTTTACAAAGAGTACAAATGTGATGATATAGTAGTAGTTAAACGTAAATGGTAATCACTATCTTTTTCGGATGCATTGACTCTTTGTCGAACTGCTGGGATACTCAAATCGTTCATGCTGAAGCGTATATCGATCGGGACGTAAATTATAAAAAACTATAAAACTCATTAATGTGAAAATGGTAATCAAAATCATGTTAAATCATGCGGCCATTGTATAAATCTCAAAACGTTCTCCCTGTTTCAAAGAAATAATAATCAAACTAGGTTATAAGAATTCATTGTGAGTTTTCAGAATGTTTTAAGGAGTTGATTTTTCGATCAGGCAACGATAATAAACTTAAATTAACTTCCTTCTAATTGGTTAATACTTCATACAGTGAGTTTATAGATATACTAGCTGAAACCGGTCCGCGTTTGTGGTCGTAATGTTGAAAAACAAACAACCCTAGAAGGATGGAATGCGAAGTGTTAAAGGTCTTGAGCTCAAAATATACGGCAACCAAAAATCCAAACCCAACCAGAAAAGGGGCCAATTGTATGAATCTTAAAACATTCTCCCTGTTTCAAAGAAATTACAATCAGACTCGGTTATAAGGATTAAGGCATTGTGGGTTTTCAGAAAGTTTTAAGGAGTTGACCTTTTGGACTAGACAACGACAAGTGCTGATAGCTTTAGTAGCAAATAAAATAATATATAAAAATATATAGAATTATAAAGAATCAGTTAAGCCGTTTAAAGAAAACTATTCAACTGATCTTAACAAAATGGACTGGAAAGTATCTAAGATCGCTCAAAACTAAAGCTGCAAGTTATGTATTAAGATTAGCTGAACATTACATTACGAAATAATGAATCCATACTTCAAGTTTTATTCAGATTATTTTGACTTATAAAGCAACTTCCAGAAGAAGTTCAAAGTATCCTCGCACACTTTAAAGTGATTCCAGAACATTGTCCCGTTTGTTAGCTTAATCTTATATCGATTTTGTTTTGCAAAAACCGTTTTTACTTTTAATGTCTTCAACCTGTATACTAGAACGCGGATATATTAGTATTTCTACAGATAATGCAAATAATAGTTTCAAGTTTTGCGAAGAATAATATATATAGTTAATATTACACAAAAACTATAGTCGAAACTATAGAACAGACAAAAGTCGAAATTGTAAACAAAACTATAGTCGAAATAAGATTATAGACAAGAATACAGTTGAGGCTATAGACAAAACTATAGTTGAGACTATATTTAAATAATACATGAAATATACTGCAGTTATGGCTATAGACATAGTCCCGGGTTTGATAAAGAAGAAATCGTTGAGCCACGAGATGATTGCAACCTATAGTTGTGATAATAGAATAGACTATAGAATATATAACAGTCTCAAACGCTTAAGCTGGATCCGCGCTGAATAGTCTAAACTATAAACAAGACTATAGTCTATAGACTATAGTTAAGACTGACACTAATGACTAGACTTTTAAAAGGACTACAAACAGAACCATAGTAGAGACTATATACGACAATGCACTACAGATCACAAACTATAAAATATTCGTGACTTTAAATCACAGCTGATTTAAAAATTTTCAAATTTTTTCTTAAACAAAATTAAATCAAAAACTAAAGAAAAAAAATTATATTAATGTTTTTTGCAAAAACAAACCTATTAAGAAAACGGCCAATTTTGAAACAGAAAATAAAATTCGTGTTTATATTTTTCTTTTTTTTCATTATCACTAAAGATTTTATTTTTTTATATATTTATATAGTTAGATTTTTTTATGTTTTAATTTAATATGTTTTATATGTATATAGATTTTTGTTTGTTTTTGACAAAAATTTCTTAATTTGTATGTTTTATAGCGCTGCTTAAATGTTAAGTTTTACAATGTAATAAATTATTTATTGCAGTATTTTGTTGTATGTATAGTATGTAAGTGTTTTAATGTAAATATGTAGTTAGTATGTATGTATGCGTATTTATTTAATTCATTTTATAAATGTAATATTGCTTTAAATGAAATAATTATAAAAAAAATTAAATTAAAAAAAAATATAATAAAATAAAACTTAATTAAAATTTTTATTTTGTGTTAATTAAGAAAAATTATTGCTTTTTTAGATAGAAATTTGTGGTTATTTAAATTTTATATCACGAATATAATTTGTTTAAAATAAATTATAAGAGATTTAAAAAAAAACTGAAAGTTTTGGTTAAGACAAATTTGAGCTTTGAAAAGTTTGTGTTGAAAAAAGTATACTTTTGTGAGTAAACGTTTTGTAAGAAATGTGTTTATTGAAACTCTTCGGGACTCTAGTATCTAGAGTAGTTTAAATAATCGTCTAGACTATAGGACTGAACTTTACTGTAGGCAAAACTACTGTCGAGTCAATAAAATGAACTGAACAGAACAAACTACAGTCGAGGTTATAAATTAAACTACAAGGCTACAGACTAAGCTACAATCGAGACTGTATTTTAACTACAGGCAAGACTGTAGAATGAATGAAGTTACAATTTAGTCTGTAAGCTAAACTACAGTCTAGTCTGAAGACTTAACTAAAGTATAAACTGACTTTAGCTTAAACTATCATCAAGACTATAGACAGACTGTAGGCAAGACTGCAGAATGTACTGCAATCGAGACTATATACTGAACTACATTCTAGACTATAGACGAAACTATAAAATAGTCTACAACTGGGACTGTAGTCAACAGTAAAGATTAATTTAACGTCCAGACTGAAATACAGTCACCATTAAACTTAATCTATACTATAGTCGAGACTGTAGTCTTGACTTCAGTTTAAACTATCCTAGAGATTTTAGACTGAACTATTTGAGATTATGGAATAAACTATAACTGAGACTATATACCTTATTATAGTCGAGACTATAGACGAAACTATAGTTCAATTTATAGCCTAATGTATACCTCTGTCAGGACTATAGACTGAACAACAGTCAAGACTGTAGACTAAACTATAATATACAGTATAGACTGAACTATAGTCAAGACTATATAATGTACTACAGTCGAAACTATATACTTAATTATAGTCTTGACTGAAGACTAAACTTTATATGATTATAGTCGGGACTCTATATATAAAGACTAAACATAATCTATACTTTAATCTGGACTGTAATCTGGACTACAATTTAATCTATCGTTGAGACTTAAGACTGAACTATTACATATTATACATTAAACTATTTACTGAATTTAAGTCGAAACTATAGACAGAAACACTGACGCGACTGTGTACTCGAGTTTTAGTTGAGAGTAAGGGCTGAACCTAAAGCCAGACTATAGTCTAAACTATAGTATAGACTGCAGACAAATTGCCAACAGACTATAGTCTAAAATTCAGACTAAACTATAGTCGATACTTTTAACAATTTTATAGTCTCTACTATAGTTTAAGCCATAGTCGAGACTAAAATACTTAATTGTAGTCTAGACTATAGACTAAACTGTTGACGAGACTATGGTTAAAACTATAATCGTAAATGTAGACTAAACTATAGTCAAGATAATGATTAAGTTAATTATGTTTTTAAACCCAAAAAATTCAAAACTTGCGCTTTTATTCGTAAAACTGATTTTCCAAAAAATAATTTTCTTTAAACAAATTATATAAAAAATAAATAATTATTTTAATTTTTACCCAATATTTTTTATTTATTGCTTATTTTTGCATTTTATTCGTTTCTTGTTGATTTTTATTTGTTTTATTTTCTGTTAATAGTGTCTAATATAAATAATTAATATTTTTTGAGTTTTATGTTTTTATATATTTTTATATGTTTATAACTATTTTTTAAGTATAATTATTTTTTCAATATTTTTTGTTGTTGTATTAGTAAATATTAATATATATTTTTTAATTTATTTAAGTTTTTCTGTTTGTATATTTTAATATATTTTAAATAATTTATTGTTATTTATGCTAGATTTAATGTTTTTTTTTACTTATTTTTGTATTATTAAATTAATAATTATTTTATTTATTCAATATTTTAGTTTTACTTTTAACTAGTCAACAATATTCTCTTTTTTCATTCGAGTTTATAACAGTTATTTTTTTAATTATTTTCACTATTTTGCTTTGAAGCAAAAGTTTTAAAAAAGAGTTCCAAAATTTAGTTTATTTTTTTATATTTTATAAAAAAGTTTTTTTTTTTTTTTGTAAATAATATATAATAAAAAAACTTTAAATAGAAACAAGGAAAAATAAACTAAAATAACATTGAAGTGTTTTATTTTTTCTAATGTTTCACAGGTATTTTTGAAACCTCTTGTGTTACTACAACAAAAAAACTTATTTCAATTTGTTCTATTATTAATTTTTTCTTTTTAATAATAAAATATTTTACTTTTGGTTTAAATAAATTTATGTTCAATTTTCTTATTAAATTTATATTTATTTTTGGTTTCTTTCTAATCATTTTTTGGTATTTTTTTCTCATTTTTGGGGAGTTTTTTTGTGTGTGTTTTAAGGCAAAAATTTAATTCAGCTAAAAATTGCACCAATTTTGTTTGATTTCTTTTTGTTTTTTTCATACACTTCAATGTCAACAGAATAGTTTTTGATATTAAATTTATGTTTTTTTATATTTTAATAATAATATTTTTTATTTTTGTATACAAGAGTTTAACAATTTTGTATATTTTCAACAAAAAAAATGTATCGTTGTTTTTTTTTTGTCATTTTTGATATTTTGTTTTTTATTTTTCTATGAAAATAAGGTCTTTGTTTTTTTATTAAAAAAATGTTTTCATTTATTGCAATGTTTTTGAAAAGATCGTGAGCGAATTATGTATGAAAATTTAAGGTTAATATTTGTAGACTACTTTTAGGATTAGTTGGAAAATATGTGTAAGGTTTTAGGCAAAAATTTGAGTTCATCATGTAAAACAAATGTTGAAATTAAATTTTAAATCAGTAGTCTAGTTTATAGTCTAGACTTTAGACTAATTATAGCCGAGTCTTAAGACTATAGTATTGTGGAGACTATAAACTATAGTCGGGAATTAGACTAAGCTTAGACTTGACTATAGATTGAATTATAGTCGGAACTAAACTGTAGTCAAGATTTCGGATTAAACTATAGTCAAGTTTGTGACTATACATTTGTCGAAACTATAGCTTAAACTAAAGACTAAACTATAGTCGAGACTACAGACTGAACTTAAACTTAGTTGAGATTGTAGATTAAACTATAGAATGAATTGTAATCGAAACTATAGAGTAAACCATAGTCGAGAATTTGGATTTAACTATAGTCGAGTTTATAGACTATAAATTAGTCGAGCCTATATATTAAACTAGTC
This sequence comes from Lucilia cuprina, assembly GCF_022045245.1. NCBI lineage: Eukaryota > Metazoa > Arthropoda > Insecta > Diptera > Calliphoridae > Lucilia > Lucilia cuprina. The sequence continues at coordinate 56,846,233 of NC_060953.1, forward strand.
GAAGATAAACACTTAACTTTAATGGATACTTTAGACTAAACTATAGTATAGTCAATATAGTCGAGACGTTAGACTAAAGTGCAGTCTAGATTATAAACTAGTACGGACTGTAGACTAAACTATAGTCGAGACTATAGACTAAACCATAGTCGAGTCAGTAGAATGAACTATAGTCGAGTCTATAGACTACTATCTTCGAGACTATAGACTAAACTATAGACTTAAGTTTAGTCTATTTTACAGGCTAAACTTAAGTCTATAGATTAAACAGATAGAGACTTAAGATAATCAAATAGTCCAGGCTTTAGACTTAAATGGTCCAGGCTGTAGAATAAACAAACAAACATACTTTAGACTAAACTATAAACTGAACTATAGTCATGCCATAGACTATAGTTGTGACTAAAGACTAAACTATAATCGAGACTTTAGACTAAACTGTAGTCGATGTTATTGATTACACTAAAGACTAGTCCAATCTATAGACTAAACTCTAGTCTAGTTTAAATACTCAACTTTAGTGGATGGATTAAACTAGTCGAGACTAAAGATACTTTAGAAAGAAATAGTCTATGCTATAGACTTAACTTTAAGTTTTGACTATGACCACCGTAGGGTTAGTGTTCTAGTTTGGTAGACCGAAGGTTTTAGGTTCGATACCCATCTGAGGCACTAGTCGAGGAGCGTAAAACTTGTTCTATAGATGCCTAGGTGTATTTCTTCGGATTTGATATTCCTAAGTATGTACATCCTTCTTTCAAACTAAATAATTATAATCTTGACTAATTGAGAGTCCAGATTATAGAACCAACTATAGTCCATAGACTAAACTATAGTTCATACTATATACAAAACATTAGAACAAACTATAATCAAGCTTATAGACTAAACTAGTTTAGTCTTTATGGATCAATTTTTTAACTTGTCTAGTCTATATTGTGTAATGAAAAATCCTTTTCCCCTTTGAAAAATCAAAAAAAACTTTAGCCCACTTAAATCTAAAGTCATACCATCAAAAACTCAAGTATACTTTTAGGTGAAATTTGTATCTTATTATTCTTAAAATTGTTTTAAACCTCTAAACAAAATATTCAATCAAATCCTTTAAAAAATAACACTGATTAATAAAATATATTTTTCCTTAAAAAAATCCAAAAAAAAACTTTAGCCTACTTTTGACTAAAGTCATACCACCAAAATGTAAAGTATACTTTTAGGTGAAATTTATATTATTATTATTGAAAATGTTATATAAAACCTCTTAACAAAGTTATTTGTTTTCAAAACTTAATTTAATTTCCTTTTTAAAGTTACATACATATAAATATATGAGAAGTATAAAAAAGTTTACAAAGTAAAACCATACAATTTAACTAATGCATCTTGATGACATTTCTCCCCATAGATTGATTTCCTTTTAACACGATTTCATTAAAGCTGACAAATGCGAAATGTGCAGAATGAAAGGAAAAAATAAAAACTTTTTACACTTTTTTCCCAAGCTTAGTGATTATAATGTATAACTCTGCTTAATAAAACACCCATAAAACACTTATTCCCAGCAACAGCAGCAGCAGCAGTCACCTTTTATGGCGAATTTTTGTTTCTTTTCTCTTGATACTCATACTTTATTGATGTTTTATCAGCAAAATAAAAAATGCTTCATAAACTGTGACGAATTGTTAGAAAAACATAAAAATCTATCTGGCAAATATAAATTTTACCCAGGAGCATATGTTATGTAATCAATCACCAAAACAACCATATCTTGATCCCACCATAAGGGATTATTTTGACGCTTTTTCTCTTTTCTCTATGTTTTTCATACTTAATACTACTTTCTTTTATTCTTTCGTTTTGTTTTCGTTTTTTTTTTGGCTTGTAGCATTTAATGAAGGAAAAACAGATTATGGTAAAGTGGAAAAATTGTTAATGCAAACAGCAATGTCACATTTAATATACGAGTTAAATTTGTTTGGGTTTAATGTTAACAACATGGGTTTTATATTGTTTTAAACAAAAATCTAGAAAAAAAAGGTTTTTTTGTTTTCTTTAGCCAGAAGGTAGAGTAAAAAAAAAAATGGTGAAATTTTAAATGTTTTTAGGAAATTGGTCGACGTTTAAGGGTAATTTTTAATAGATTTTTAAGTACGTAATTATTTTCTTCAAAGTTTTGAGTGTTTTATTTAAAAATTTAAGGGGAAGGTTGAGTGGGGTAAAGTTTACCAATTAAACATTTCCTTATTTGAATATTTTTATTAGTTTTAGCTTTAATAAGTATTTAATTAATTTGGTATTTTTTTAGATTTATTATTAGTTTTTTTCATGGCTTTTCTTATCTGAATATATTTAATTGAAATGTCAAGTTTACTGATGTATCTTTTAGGTTATCTTTTGTCCTTGTATTTCAAGGAAACAGTCAGCTGTGAGTAATATACTGAAATGCCATGAAAACTCTTGATAAATCACTTGGGTTATTGTTTAATTCATTGATAGTTTTGGTTTCTAAATAATTTATAATTTTAAATCAATTTCACAACAAAATTAATTTTAAAGAATAGTCAATAGGCTAAGACTAGTTAAAAGTCTAGTTCAAAGTCAAATCTTTACACTACTTAATGTAGTCCATATATTTTGACTTATTTATGGACTAGTCAATAGATTTGTTTATAGACTAGTCTAGAAGCCAGTTAATAGACTTGTCCACAGCATAGTTAATAGACTAGTTCATAGTCTAATCAGTAGGCTAGTTTATACACTTGTCCATGGACTAGTCAATAGACTTGTACATAGACTAATTCAAAAACTAGTCCATATACTAGTGAATAGACTTGTCCAATGATTAGTCAATAGCAAGGACTAGTCCATAGATAAGTCAAAAGACTAGCTAAAGTCCATCGATAGACTATTCAGTAGAGTAGTCAATAGACTGGTAAATAGTTTATTGCCTAGACTAGTCAAACACCTTGTCAATAGTCTACTGAATAGGTGTAAGACTAGACTAGTCAAAAGGCTAGTAAATAGACTATTGAGTAAACTAGTCAATAGAATAGTCCTTGGATAGGTATATGACACAATCTATTGAATATCCTACTGACTTATCTGTTTACAAGTCTATTAACTAGTCTAATCTGTTTACAAGTCTATTGTCTAGTTTATCTATAGACTGATCCATATCTTGCCCATAGGCTACTAGAACATCGACTTGTCCATAGACTAGTCTGTAGACTTGTCCATATATTAGTCAATAGACTAGTCAGTAGACAAGATAATAGACTAGTAAGTAGAATAGTTAATACACTTATCCATAGACTATGGAACAATCTATTGACTAGTCTACTGACTAGTCTATGGAAAAGTCTATAGATTAGTGTATTGACTAGTCTATAGACCAGTCTATTGACTAGTGTGTTGACAAGTCTGTAGACTTGTCCATATATTAGTCAATAGACTAGTCAGTAGACAAGTTAATAGACTAGACTAGTAAATGGAATAGTCAATACAATTGTCCATAGACTATAGAACAATCTAAGGACTAGTCTACTGATTAGTCTATGGAAAAGTCAATTGAATAGTCTATGAAAAAGACTATTAACTAGTCTATAGTTTAGTGTATGGACTAGTCTATAGGCCAGTCTATTGACTAATCTATGATCGAGTCTATTGGCTAGTTTGTGTGACAAGTCATTTGACTAGTCTGTGTACAAGTCATTTGACTAGTCTGTGGACTAGTCTATCGACTAGTCAATAAACATTTTCATAGACTTGTCTAATGAACAAGTCTATTGGCTAGTCATTTGGCTAGTCTGTGCACTAGTCTGTCGACTAGTCAATAAACTTTTTTATAGATTTGTCCGAGAATTAGAAAACAATTAGTTCAGAGACTAATCGTTAAACTAGTCAATAGAATTGTCCATAGACAAGTCAAGATGCTATTCCTTTGTCATCTTTATAGTCTTTATACTAGTCGATATGCTCACTGATTAAACCATAGACAAGACAATCGACTGGCTTTATTATTTTGAAGAAAGTTTTTGCAAACGAAAGGTAAAAATATTTCAGATTAAAAAAAAACACCATTCGATAAACATCCATTGCCTATCTTAAGGCCGTGCTTCATTAATAGCATAGTTAACTGAAATTAGTGAAAAAAATCTATAGCCTATCTTTAGGTAACAAAAATTCAATTAAACAAAAACTTTAAATTTTAAAGAGAATTCTTGTAAAAAAAAACAATTAAAACAACATTTTATAAAAATATTTTTGATACTTTTTTTCTTTTCTATTTAAGTACATTAGTTAAGTGTTTCTTTTACAAAAAAAAAAAACAAAACATTTTCATAGCCTACTTTTAAGGCCTGTTTAATAAAATAACATAAAATTTTCATACATAATTTTCCTTCAGCTCTTTTTATTGCTTTCACATAACATTCTCTCTTTAAGCATTTGCTTTTTTTTTTGTTTGTTTGAAAATTTACTTCATAAACAATTTATATATATAAAAAAATACTCTTTTAACAATCTTTTGCTCTTAAGCCAAGATCGTGTAAAAAAGTTAATTTTCAAAAAAAGTCTTTTTTTTCTGGTTTAAAAAATATGTTTTTTTTTTATAATATTTTTTTCTTAATGTATATATTTCTTTTTTTCTAACAAAATACACATTGTTGTAAATATATATAATTTATTGCTTATTTCAGTTAATATTTTTTTAATTTTTTTTTTTTGTTATTAATAATAAAAAAACAACAAATATATTAGCAAAAAAATGGTATTTTGTTATGAAGACTTAAATTTAGAAAAAAAAAATGTTTCATATTTCTTATTTTGTTTTCAGAAATATATTGAGTCAATTATTTTTTTAAGGGTTTTTTTTTTTGTTTAGCTACTAATATTAATTTTTTTTCTTTGTTGTTTTGTAACTTATTTAGTTAAGTTGTTGTTTTTTTTAAGATTTAATTAATAATTTAGACTAAATTGTATATAATTATTAAGTTTTGAATATTTTGTTTGTTTTAATATAATTATTGTATAATTTATAAATATATTTTGTTTTTTTCTAGTTTTTCTGTTTGTTTTTTTTTATAGTTTAATAATAAATATTATTTATTTTTGTTTTTTTTTTAATATTTTCAAGTACTTAAAGTTCTAAGACTTACAACATAAAAATATTTATTTAATTTTGTTTTCTTGCTTTATGTTTAAAAATTTTTTTTTTTTTATCTGTCTGTTTTGTTTATAATTTTTAAATATTTATTGTGTTTTTTAAGAGTTTAATATGTTGTTTTTTTTTGTTTTATTTTTATCTAAATTGTTTTTAAACTAATAATAATAATATTTTTATTATTGTGTTTTTAATTTAGTTTAAGTTTAGGTTTTAGTTTTAATTTTATATTTTGTGTATATAGTTTATTTTTTTTATATAAATATTTATGTCTTTAGTTTTGTTTTCTTGTTTAATTTAATATTTAGACTTTTTGTGCCTTTTTTCTTTCTTGGTTTTATTTTTATATTAATTATTTGAGATGCACCTTAAGAGTTTTATAATTTTTTCTTTCTTCCTTTTTTTTAAATATATATTTATTTGTCTATATATATATATTTAATAATAGTATATAGTATAATTATTATATATATGTATATTTTATAAATAGTTTTGTTTGTTGTTGTTGTTTTTTTTCTCATTTAATTAATGTATATATATAGATAGTATTTTTATGTATATATTTTGTGTTTTTATTTTTTTATTAAATTTATTTTGTGGGTAGTTGTATATAATCAATATATTGTATGTATACATATATAATCATAATAATAATTATAATAATAATTGATCAGTAAAATATTTAATAAAGTTTTTAAACTGCCTTTTTGTCAATATTTTTCTTTGCTAATTTTTTTTCTCTATTGCTGCTAATAAGTTCGTTTTTATTCGGATCTATTTTTTTTATTAAGTTATAAACCTCCATCCTGGGTTTTAAATAGAAGATAGAAAAAGCTTACGATCTTCTTTAACTTTTATAGAATTACCAGAAGCAGTTATATAGAAAATTTGTTTTAATTTTAAAAAGAAAATTTTAAGAAATTTTATAAAAATAGGTTAATTAATGGTCCTTCGAAACCATGACAGCTAAATAAACATTATCCAAAAGTCGTTTTTTATTTTTTTGATAATTTTAAAAGTAATTGAACCTAAAGACCAAGAATTTAGTCTTAGAAATGTCTACAACATCATAGGTTTTTGAGATATAGTGTCTTAAAGTTTGTAAAAACAAATCTTTTGTAATCATGTTTGAGACATTATAACAGTGAGAATATACTTAAATCTCAAAAGCACAATCTGTAGGCTTTAAATCAAACTTGTAACCACTTCTACTTTATGTGTGACATCTAAGCAATAACTTTGGCAACAAAGCAGCACTCAATGGAACTAAAGAAAAAGAGCAACTAACAGCTCAGCAGTTTGGGGGCACTTAGGTGTTGCCTAGCCACAGAATTCCAACTTTCCAGGTGACTAGTTATGTTTTACGAGAAAGCCAAAAGCCACTCCATAAATAACAGAAACGCAGTGGGAAAGTTTGTCAAAAAGTTTCAATACATAGCAATGAACACTTTCTTCTTAATGTGTTACATCTAAACATCTAAAGTTTGGCAACTAAGCAGCACTCAATGGAAATAAAAAATAAGAGAGAACAACCCAGCAGTTTAGAAACACTTAGGTTAACCCATATTCCCCTTATCCCCAGGTGACTAGTTACTATGTCTTACAAAAAAAGTCAATCTTTACTCCATGGATAACACAAAAAGTTAATTATCACTTCATGGATAACAGAGATGCCATAAGTAAGCTTGTACAAAACAGTAAACAATGTTATTCTGAAGTTAAATGTCTACTCTTTAGATTACTTAAGCACAGTAAAGTGACCACAGAAAGAACACAACAAGTTACAATACAAAACCCAATAGATGTTTACAAATAAGTAGCACTAATTGGAACTAAAAAAGTAAGAGCAACACAAAGCCCAGAATTTTGCAAACACTTTGGTTTATCCCTATCCACCCCCTTGCCAGATGACTCGCTTTGTTTTAAAAGAAAGTCAATCGTCACTCTATGGACAACAGAGACAAAGTGAGAAAGCTTTTCCAAGGGATTCAATAGATGATACTGAAAATTTAAGTTTTAAGTTGTTCTTTTAAATGTTTACACTTTAGATTACTTGGGCACACTAAAGTGACAATTAGCTGCGATCTTACTTACAAAGATGACACTAAAGCAGTGGATGTTTTCACTTTTATTTGCAAAAAGTATATTTGTGACAAAAATCGAAATAGTCTCAGCCAGGTCAAGTTTCATATTAGAGGAAATGACTGTCATTTTCGGATACATTGACTCTCCTCTCAAACTGCACTAAAGGACACAACACTTAAGATCCAAAACCCAAGCTAAAAGACAAAGTAAGAAAAGAGAAAATTCTGCCCAAAGAAAACCTTATAGATAGAAATTAACTGTAGACTTTCACCCATATTCTGCGTTTCGATTACGTTTATGTATTCATTTACGCAACGTAAAGAGTAATTCCAGTTTGTTTCAATGCTTTACGAATGTGTGTATTCGATTCGAATAAGACAAAAGCTTTAAGCATCAGTTGTAGATAGTTCAAATAGAGATTATAAGTTAAAACATTGTTTAAGTAAATGACGTAATATTACTCAATTTTGTTTTAATGAGTTCAACTTTAAATAATCTTTTAATTAAAGTGATAACTCTTTATATTGTCAATTACAAAAAAACTCTCATATCGCCCATTAAATGTTAATTTTTTCTTATGTTGTTCCCTGTTCTGAAATTTCATAAGCAATGAACAGCTATTACAAACAAACTCAACTATTGTGAATATATTGTTTACATATTAAACGAAAATTTCAAGGAAATCAAAATTTTACTTTCTATTGGCGAAAGGGATGAATATTAAGTTTAAATATTATAAAGAAAATTAAGAAGATTTCCTCATAATGATAAAGATTCGGCCTGTAGTTTATATAGGTTTGTATATCTGTTATCAGGTCAATTAGAGTCTTCAAATGATTGGATAAGCTTGTCATTAGAAATTGCTTCAATTCTAATATATACAATTAGTTAACTAACTAAAGAGTCATTTAAAAACTAATCAGGGAAGTTAAGATACGTTGACTACTAATAACTTTCTCCTATAGCAGCCTAACTAATCGGATTTAGTAATCAAAAGAAATGAAGAAATTCAATGGCAAATATTAGCGCTTAATATAACTAACTTTAGTCGGACATTAAGCTGTCAATTTCAAAGTTAATTTCAAATAAATTCATTTTTAAAACTGCTAATCATTTAAATAAAAAAATTAAATTTCTTTTTTCTTTCAATCATTTTCAAAATCGTAAGCTTTTTCTCCCTTTTTTAAATTATTGTAGTTTTTTATATTAAAAAAAAATTAAAAATAATAAAGAAAAAGGAATAAAAAAACATTTTGTTTAAGTTTGTGCGAGTGTTGTTTAACTTTTTTTGTTTAACAAAATGTCCGTTTCTTTTTTTCTCTCTGTAAAAGAGAATACTAAATCTTTTTCTTATTACTTCATTTCCTGTGGGGTCGCTAAACAAGATGTATGTATGTATGTATATATGTGTGTAACGCACAAAAACAAATTTTGACCATTTTTATTATTGCTCTTATAACATTCTCAGCAAGTTAAGAATAATAGAAGCAAAAAAAAAAAATCGTATAATTTAAAAGACGGTCAAAAACTGAACAAAAAAAATGAATAAATAAAAACTTTAATAAAAACTATTGTGTTTACGAGAGAGAGAGAGTCTGTAAGTATGTGTATTATTGTTATTGTTACTGTTATATGTAGTTTGTTGTAATTGTTGTTATTACTCTTCTTTATAAACTGTATGTATTTTATCATTATTATTTTTTTTCGTTAGTTCTTTTTTATGAAAAGTAGAGAAGTAGATTTTTCATATAATAAATAAAACAAACAACAAAAAAGAAATTATACATACCAGAGATGGAAAATTTTGTTTAAAAATTTTGTATTTAATTAAGTTCTTTTTGATGTTAATCGCGTTGTTGTGACAAAAACTGTTTAGATTAGTGTCTAGTTTATAGTTTACACTAGTGGCGAGTCTATAGTTTAGACTAGAGTTTAGGCTATAGTTTAGAATAGAGACGAATCTATAGTTTAGACAATAGCCTAGTCTATAGTTTAGAATATAGCCTTGTCTATAGTTTAGAATATAGCATTGTCTATAGTTTCGACTAGAGTTGAGTCTATAGTTTGAAATAGAGTCTGGTTTAAAGTTTAGACTATAGTCTATAGTTTAGAATGTAGCATTGTCTATAGTTTAGACTAGAGTCTAGTCTATAGTTTAGACTAGACTCGATATATAATATAGGCTATAGCTTGGCCTAAAGCCTAATCTAGTTTAGACTATTATCTATTATATACTATAATCTGGGCTATAGTTTACACTAAATGCTAGTCTACAGTTTAGACTAAGGTGTAGCCTAAAGTCTAGTCTATAGTTTAGGCTATAGTCTAGTCTATAGTCTATAGTCCAGTCTATAGTTTAGCCTATAGTCTAGTCTATAGTCTAGCCTATAGTCTAGTCTATACTCTAGTCTATAGTCTAGTTATAGTCTATAGTCTAGTCAATATTCAAGTCTATAGTCTAGTCTATATTCAAGTCTATAGTCTAGTCTTTATTTTAGTCTATAGCCTAGCCTACATTCTTGTCTAAGGTAAAGTTCAGTCTATAGCCTTGAGTAAAGTCTAGCCTATTATCCAAGCTATAGTCTAGTCTAGTCTATATTCAAGTCTATTGTCGAGACTATATTCTAGTCAATAGTTAAGTCAATAGACTAGACTATAGACTAGACATTAGACTAGACTATTGACTATAGTCTAGTCTATAGTCCAGAATAAAGTCTAGTCTATATTCCAGTCTATAGTCTAGTCTATAGTCTAGTCTATAGTGTAGTCTATAGTCTAGTCTATAGTCTAGTCTATAGTCTAGTCTATAGTCTAGTCTATAGTCTTGTCTATAGTCTAGTCTATAGTCTAGTCTATAGTCTAGTCTATAGTCTAGTCTATAGACTAGTCTATAGTCTAGTCTATAGTCAAATCTATAGCCTAGTCTATAGTCTAGTCTATAGTCTAGTCTATAGTCTAGTCTTTACTCTAGTCTATAGTCTAGTCTATAGTCTAGTCTATAGTCTAGTCTTTATTCTAGTCTATAGTCTAGTCTATAGTCTAGTCTATAGTCTAGTCTATAGTCTAGTCTATAGTCTAGTCTATAGTCTAGTCTATAGTCTAGTCTATAGTCTAGTCTATAGTCTAGTCTATAGTCTAGTCTATAGTCTTGTTTATAGTCTTGTCTTGTCAAAGGTCTAATCTACTGCCTAATATACAGTCTAGTCTTATGTAAAGTCTAATCTATGGCCTTGGGCACAGTTTAGTCTAATCTACAGTATTAATTAACGGTGCGGCATTTTTGGAATAATTTTGGTACTTTTTATACTATAAAAAGTACTTCTTTAATAAAGTACTTTTTATAAATTTAAATTTTCCATAACTGATACATACAATGAAAACATATAACAGATTATTATAATATAACAGATTATTATAAAATTTCGGTTCTCTTCTCTTTTCCTCTTAATAACAATGGCTGCTGTATAATGTGTAGTATACGTAATATTTATTGTTGTTGTTTTTTGTTGTATTTAAGTTGTACAAGAAGATGATGGAGAAGAAATAGTAAATGTATTAGTTTAGTAGTACACTCTATATAAAATGAGCTTCTTGTAGTAATTTATGCTTAATGATTATAATAAATTTTTTCGGTAGTTCTCTCGGTATTGTTGTTTTTTTTTTTGTTGTAGTGTATGTATTGTTGATGTTGCTGTAGTTGGTTTGCTTTTCTGGTTGTTGTTGCTGTCTATCTATCATCCTTACAAATTATTGAAAAAATACATTTGCTGTTTTATCCTTTTATTTTTCTTATATTTCAGAAAAGTGCGTTGTTTTTTTTTTTTGTTATTGTAGTTGCAATTTCTGGTTTATTTTTATAAATATTTACTAATGTTTTATATTTTCTTAATTTCTGTAGTATTTTAATAATTTGTTGTTATTTTTACTTTTTCTCTCTATAATTATTGTAGTTTTATAGCTGTGGTTGTTGTTGTTGTTGTTGGTTGGTTTATCGGTTGTTGTTTAATTGATTTTATATATGATGGGATGGTGGTTTAAAATTTTACTTTTATTTGTTGTTGTTGCTGTTTTTTTTTTTAAATATATTTTGTTTTATATTTTGTTTAATCCTCAAAATTAACATGGATAAATACCTATAATAATCAATTTATTATAATTTTAATTTAAATATTTGTAATTGTTTTTTATGTGTTTTTTTTTTTAAATAAAAATTAAATTATTTAACATATAAATAATATTAAAAAATTAAGGTTATTTATGGCTTATTAATTGCTTATAGTTGTTTTTTTCATAAATTCTTAAAATTATAAGCATATTTTTAATGTTAATTAAATAATTGTGTAGTATGTGTTCTTTTTTTGCATTAAAACTAAAACTTATATTTATAGAAAAATGTGTAGCAACTTTTGCTTTTTTTTTTTTTTTTGTTTGTTTAAGTTGTTGTTTTGTTTTAATACAAAAAAATATTATTATTATTATTAATTAATTAATAATAACTAAACAAAATTAAAAAATAAATGATGATATTTTTCTAATTTTAAACAAAAAAAATATAGTTATTATGATGAGTTTAAAGTTGCGCTGCATTGGTGCCTCCATAAGCCAGTAAAGTTGACTCAACTGAGTTAAAAAAATAAAAAAAAAAAATCATAAACAATTAAAAATTAACAAAAATTAATTAACATTAATATGAAAAAAAATATATTTAAAAAATGTTAGAATATTAATGAAACAAATATTTACAAACTCATTGTTAATGGTAAACAATATTTTAAAATAATTTATTTGCGAAACAATTTTTATATGGAAATATCTTAAGAAAACGAGTTCTAGTTTGAGTTATGTTCTAATTCAGTTTTAGTTTTAGTTACAGTTCAGTTCTAGTTCAATTCTACTTCAGTTCTAGTTCAGATCTAGTTCAGTTCTAGTTAAGTTCTAGTTCAGTTCTAGTTCAGTTCTCGTTTAGTTCAGTTCTAGTTTAGATCAGTTCTAGTTTAGTTCAGTTCTGGTTTAGTTCAGTTCTGGTTTAGTTCAGTTCTAGTTCAGTTCTAGTTCAGTTCTAGTTCAGTTCTAGTTCAGTTCTAGTTCAGTTCTAGTTCAGTTCTAGTTCAGTTCTAGTTCAGTTCTAGTTCAGTTCTAGTTCAGTTCTAGTTCAGTTCTAGTTCAGTTCTAGTTCAGTTCTAGTTCAGTTCTGGTTCAGTTCTAGTTCAATTCTAGTTCAGTTCTAGTTCAGTTCTAGTTCAGTTCTAGTTAAGTTCTAGTTTAGTTCTAGTTCAGTTCTAGTTCAGTTCTAGTTCAGCTCTAGTTCAGTTCTAGTTCAGTTCTAGTTTTGATCAAGTTCTGTTCTAGTTCTGTTCTTGTTCTGTTCTGTTCTAGTTCTGTTCTAGTTCTGTTCTAGTTCTGTTCTAGTTCTGTTCTAGTTCTGTTCTAGTTCTGTTCTAGTTCTGTTCTAGTTCTCTTCTAGTTTTTCTGTTCTAGTTCTTTTCTAGTTCTAGTTCTATTCTAGTTCTGTTCTAGTTCTTGTTCAGTTCTAGTTCAGTTTTAATTCAGATCTGCTGTTCAGTTCAGTTGAATAACGTTTATTTTTCATATTTAAACAATTGGGCATTTCCACCTACGACTTTGAACATTTAATTGCTGAAAACCCCACAAATGTTTAAAAACATCATAAAATTTCGTGTTTGTTTCGGTCATGTTAGTAATGTGTATATAAATATTAAATTTGCCAAATATTATTTTAGCGTAAAATCTTTTCAGTTTTCTGTTTATTTATTTACATATAATATTTAAATTTATGTTTTCTTTTTAGCCGCTGCAGCAGCTGGTGTGCCAACAATTTACCCACCTTCAATGCAATATCAACCATTCTATCAATACTACAGTGTGCCAATGGTGAGTAAAACGAATTTCTAAATGATTCGAAAGGGATTTTGAAATTAAATTTGATTTCTTTGTCATTCGTTCATTTATTCATTAATTTATTTAGTGTTTATTTTTATATTAAAGAAAAAGTAATAAAATCTTTATTATTTGTATTTTTACAGAATGTACCCACCATTTGGCCCCAAAATTATCAAGGTAATTAAAAATTATTTTCTATTTGATTTTTATGTTTCTTTTTTTGCTTTTAAATTTTTATTATTATTATTATTATTATTATTATTGTCTTATTTACTACAACAAACTAACAAACACTCTACCACCACTACATTTTAAATTTACACTAAATGAATCTTATAAGAATTTTGTTTTTTACACAAATACATATACATATATTTTTCTTTTATTACATTAAAAAAAAGAAAATTGTAATATTTTTGGTTGTTGTGCTAATTTTAAATTATTTTATATATATATATATATGTATGTTATATATATATGTTCTACAACCACCCCCTCTTAATTTTATTTATTTAAATAAAAAAAATCACCCCTTCGCCTTCTCCTGACTTGTTTTATTTTCTTTTTTGCTTATTCGTTTTTGTTAATTTCGTTGATTTTTTTTATATTTAAAAACAACAACAGAAATATAAAAAAATGTTTGTGAAAATAGCAGACAAATAGGAATTTTCATGAATATTTTTTTTCTTAATTTCACCATTAAATTTTTTCCCTTTCGCTTGCAGCCTCTAGCTATTTCTTAGAAAATAATCAATATTAAATTTTTTTAAGTGTCTCTTCTTGTTTTTGTTTATTTTTGTGTCATTTCGAAATTGCGAAATTAATCATTGCACTTTTGACAGCTGCTACAAATTTTGTCAATTTATTTTAATTTTTTTATAATTTGTATGACATTATTATGAAAATGGTGTGATTTGTATGTATTTTTGTTTTTCTTTTAAAAATGTGCAAAAGCATTTTCTGTTAAAGAAAACATATTTTTTAATAATTTTTTTATAAGAAAACAGTCTTGAGAATACATACGGTTAATGGATCTGAACTAGAACTGAACTAGAACTGAACTAGAACTGAATTAGAACTGAATTAGAACTGAATTAGAACTGAACTATAACTGAACTAGAACTGAACTAGAACTGAACTAGAACTGAACTAGAACTGAACTAGAACTGAACTAGAACTGAACTAGAACTGAACTAGAACAGAACTAGAACAGAACTAGAACAGAACTAGAACAGAACTAGAACAGAACTAGAACAGAACTAGAACAGAACTAGAACAGAACTAGAACAGAACTAGAACTAAACTAGAACTGAACTAGAACAGAACTAGAACTGACATAGAACAGAACTAGAACTGAACTGGAACTGAACTAGAACAGAACTAGCATCGAACATACTTTTTTAAACGAAAACTTTTTTCTGAAGGTATTATTTCAGCACTAGTAATGTATATAAATATGTAAATTGTGTTTATTAGTTTCTTTAAAACATTTTTAAATTTAAATACCATAAATACCTGGTGGATAAACAGCGGCGGCAAATTGATCAATAGGCATATTACTAATGGGAGCTGGAGGTGTAGTTGTGTAATAGACAGCACCATTTGCAGCCACAATTGACTAAAATTGTAAGTAATTAAAGAGAGAAAAAAAGAGAAAATTTAATTAAAATATTAATTAAATATTACAAAACAAAAAAAAATAGGGTAAAACTTAAAATAATTACAAATAAACCAACCTGTTTTTTAATGGCTGGCGCAATATTTAATTTACGATCCCTCAGTACAACACATTCAGCCTGTTTATTTTAATTAAGAAAAAAAAAAGAAAATATATACAAAATATTATTAATTTTAAGCTTTTAATTATGGGCAAAAAGAAATTAAAAAAAATAATTTCTTTTGTTTTTAATTCTTTAAAATTGCAAATTGTAAGTATGAACCATAAACTGTAAAAAACGTAACGCTTTTTTATGTATTAAAGATAAAAAGTAAGAAAAAAAATCATATAAACGGAAAATAAAATTATAATAAAAAATTGAACGCAACACAAAGTAAAGTTATAATAAAAAAATTAAAACGGAAACTTGTAACTGTAAATAATTCAAACGCTCTTCTTCATCTAAGGTGGTAAAGAATTAAAAAAAAATAGTAAAAGTAAACGATATATAACAGTTTATATAAAGTATTTGAATATATAGTAATATAATAAATCAACTTGAACTTTATTTTTGTAAAAGAACACAATTTCATAAATATTTGTTAAAAGGTTTCTGCTTTTTTTTTTTGATATCAATTTAATTTTTATACAATTCAAGGCAGTTCATATACAAAACGTTTTCGCTTAACAAAATAGAAACTAAATGAAATAAATAAATAAATAAATATTTTAAAAAATAAAGGTGTACATTACTAAAATATAAGAAATAAAAAAAATTAAAGAAAAAATACGAAAACTTTAAAATATATAATTTATAGTTTCGAAACAGCTCAAATGAAATATTATATAGGAAAAAATACATATAACCATTACAACCCAAATGAATCGGAGAAAGAAATATCCCAATACCTCGAAAGCGATATTATCCATCTACAACAATCTTCACGAAAACTGAATTTCTGAACATCGGACGGTAACACTTACATACGTAAAGCACTATATAAGATTTGTCCCATATTTACACAAAATAACATAAATTCATTATCCTTATTTCGAAATTACAATTGAAATGGACAATTACTTGTTAAAATTTTTAATGAACCACAATACTCAAAGAAAATTAATTAATTAAAATTAAAATGTTAAAGATATTTAAGTTTATTTCATTTGACACTTTACAAACGTTAAATTGTCAGCTGTCAATCAAAATGACAGAATAGAAAGCAAAGATTTTGATCTTAAAAATTAAACTAATGTTTTCATTAAATTTTTATTATTTAAATAGCCTCCACGTGAGTGATGGTGATTGAATAAGGGATGAGAAATTATAATGGAGACTAACGCGGACATACATCAAAGTTCTAGTTTTGTTCCAGATCTGTTCTAGTTCTGTTCTAGTTCTGTTCTAGTTCTGTTCTAGTTCTGTTCTAGTTCTGTTCTAGTTCTGTTCTAGTTCTGTTCTAGTTCTGTTCTAGTTCTGTTCTAGTTCTGTTCTAGTTCTGTTCTAGTTCTGTTCTAGTTCTGTACTAGTTCTGCTCTAGTTCTATTCTAGTTCTATTCTATTTCTGTTGTAGTTCAATTCCAGTTCTGTTCTAGTTCTGTTCTAGTTCTGTTCTAGTTCTTTTCTAGTTCTGTTTTAGTTCTGTTCTAGATCTGTTCTAGTTCTGTTCTAGTTCTGTTCTAGTTCTGTTCTAGTTCTGTTCTAGTTCTGTTCAAGTTCTGTTCTAGTTCTGTTCAAGTTCTGTTCTAGTTCTGTTCTAGTTCTGTTCTAGTTCTGTTCTAGTTCTGTTCTAGTTTGTTCTAGTTCTGTTCTAGTTCTGTTCTAGTTCTGTTCTAGTTCTGTTCTAGTTCTGTTCTAGTTCTGTTCTAGTTCTGTTCTAGTTCTGTTCTAGTTCTGTTCTAGTTCTGTTCTAGTTCTGTTCTAGTTCTGTTCTAGTTCTGTTCTAGTTCTGTTCTAGTTCTGTTCTAGTTCTGTTCTAGTTCTGTTCTAGTTCTGTTCTAGTTCTGTTCTAGTTCTGTTCTAGTTCTGTTCTAGTTCTGTTCTAGTTCTGTTCTAGTTCTGTTCTAGTTCTGTTCTAGTTCTGTTCTAGTTCTGTTCTAGTTCTGTTCTAGTTCTGTTCTAGTTCTGTTCTAGTTCTGTTCTAGTTCTGTTCTAGTTCTGTTTTCTAGTTCTGTTCTAGTTCTGTTCTAGTTCTGTTCTAGTTCTGTTCTAGTTCTGTTCTAGTTCTGTTCTAGTTCTGTTCTAGTTCTGTTCTAGTTCTGTTCTAGTTCTGTTCTAGTTCTGTTCTAGTTCTGTTCTAGTTCTGTTCTAGTTCTGTTCTAGTTCTGTTCTAGTTCTGTTCTAGTTCTGTTCTAGTTTCTGTTCTAGTTCTGTTCTAGTTCTGTTCTAGTTCTGTTCTAGTTCTGTTCTAGTTCTGTTCTAGTTCTGTTCTAGTTCTGTTCTAGTTCTGTTCTAGTTCTGTTCTAGTTCTGTTCTAGTTCTGTTCTAGTTCTGTTCTAGTTCTGTTCTAGTTCTGTTCTAGTTCTGTTCTAGTTCTGTTCTAGTTCTGTTCTAGTTTTGTTCTAGTTCTGTTCTAGTTCTGTTCTAGTTCTGTTCTAGTTCTGTTCTAGTTCTGTTCTAGTTCTGTTCTAGTTCTGTTCTAGTTCTGTTCTAGTTCTGTTCTAGTTCTGTTCTAGTTCTGTTCTAGTTCTGTTCTAGTTCTGTTCTAGTTCTGTTCTAGTTCTGTTCTAGTTCTGTTCTAGTTCTGTTCTAGTTCTGTTCTAGTTCTGTTCTAGTTCTGTTCTAGTTCTGTTCTAGTTCTGTTCTAGTTCTGTTCTAGTTCTGTTCTAGTTCTGTTCTAGTTCTGTTCTAGTTCTGTTCTAGTTCTGCTGTTCTGTTCAGTTCTTAGTTCTGTTCTAGTTCTGTTCTAGTTCTGTTCTAGTTCTGTTCTAGTTCTGTTCTAGTTCTGTTCTAGTTCTGTTCTAGTTCTGTTCTAGTTCTGTTCTAGTTCTGTTCTAGTTCTGTTCTAGTTCTGTTCTAGTTCTGTTCTAGTTCTGTTCTAGTTCTGTTCTAGTTCTGTTCTAGTTCTGTTCTAGTTCTGTTCTAGTTCTGTTCTAGTTCTGTTCTAGTTCTGTTCTAGTTCTGTTCTAGTTCTGTTCTAGTTCTGTTCTAGTTCTGTTTTAGTTCTGTTCTAGTTCTGTTCTAGTTCTGTTCTAGTTCTGTTCTAGTTCTGTTCTAGTTCTGTTCTAGTTCTGTTCTAGTTCTGTTCTAGTTCTGTTCTAGTTCTGTTCTAGTTCTGTTCTAGTTCTGTTCTAGTTCTGTTCTAGTTCTGTTCTAGTTCTGTTTCTTAGTTTCTGTTCTAGTTCTGTTCTAGTTCTGTTCTAGTTCTGTTCTAGTTCTGTTCTAGTTCCGTTCTAGTTCTGTTCTAGTTCTGTTCTAGTTATTCTAGTTCTATTCTAGTTCCGTTCTAGTTCTGTTCTAGTTCTATCTAGTTTTGTTCTAGTTCTATTCTAGTTCTCTCTAGTTTAAATCTGGGTCAGTTCTAATTAAATTCTAGTTCCAGTATTACTAAC
The DNA here is from genome assembly GCF_022045245.1 of Lucilia cuprina. NCBI lineage: Eukaryota > Metazoa > Arthropoda > Insecta > Diptera > Calliphoridae > Lucilia > Lucilia cuprina. The sequence continues at coordinate 56,864,589 of NC_060953.1, forward strand.
AATTTTATCTTTAAATCCACAATTTCTTCTTCAAAATGTAAAATTAACTTTTGCAAATTAATAAACTAAATACAAAGTGAAAATTTTAAGCATCTCTTAAAATTATGTACTTATTAACAACTGCTTTGACCAAATTTCTGACACTATTACTAAAACTCCTACACTTCTGGCGCCTGCATATAAATTCTTGTTCCTGTCAAAAAGAAAATTTCCTACGTAAGCTCAAAAAAATCTTGCGAAATCCCATAATTATTCTAATTTTGTAAACAACTGCGCGCTCTTCAACTGCTTTGTAGTTGCTGCAAGAAATTGCAATGCCTTTTATGTTATAAAACAGCAACTGAAAAAAGGACACTCTCCAAATGTAAGTGTGGCATGAAATTTCTTTGTACCAACAGAAGTACAACAACATAAAAATAAAAAACGGAACTAGCGGCAGCTTAAAACGGAAGTGAACTTAACTGAAAAACTGGAAACTAAAGTAAAGTAATTAAATGAAATTCACATAAAACCCAAAAAGAGAAAAAACATTAAATGTTAATTAGTCAAATTAGAAAAGTGTAAAATAGAAAGAAACAGAAAAGAGCACAAACACAAAACTAGAATGTGATTTTATTTTACCCACTAGTGGAGGCAGCTGGTTGCAATATTAAATATTCTACTTTAAATCAAAAAGTTAGTACTGGGTTTTAGGAGGGTGCTTTTCGGGGGGTTGTTAGTAAAACAAATGAAAACACAACCTCTACATTTACAGTAGAATTAGTTACTGGTGATTGATTTTAATTGTGTCTACAAAAAAGGACAAACTCATATTTAATATGAGTGTTTTTGTTATTAAATAAATTCTATTCTTTTCCAATTGTTTATTTTGTACCTTTTTAAGTGTTAGTTTAATTACTAAATAATTGTAAGCATTAGAAAGAAAAATAATTAAAAATATAAAAGCTGGTATTATAACAAAAAAACTGGGTTTTTTTATAAAAAAGGATTAAACTTTTTTGAGTTTTTTGAACCAATTATTGTTTTGTTCATAAACATTTGGTTTTGCAGATTTCGTAGAATTTTTTTGTTTGTTATGAAGTACAGAACTAGAAAAAAATACAATAGGACTAGAACTAAAACTGGACTAGAACTGAACTAGAACTGAACTAGAACTGAACTAGAACTGAACTAGAACTGAACTAGAAACTGAACTAGAACTGAACTAGAACTGAACTAGAACTGAACTAGAACTGAACTAGAAACTGAACTATAACTAGAACTGAACCAGAACTGAAATAGAACTAAACTAGAACTGAAATAGAACTGAACTAGAACTGAACTAGAACTAAAACTGAACTAGAACTGAACTAGAACTGAACTAGAACCGAACTAGAACCGAACTAGAACCGAACTAGAACTAAACTAGAACTGAACTAGAACTGAACTAGAACTGAACTAGAACTGAACAAGAACTGAACTAGAACTGATCTAGAACTGAACTAGAACTGAACTAGAACTGAACTAGAACTGAACTAGAACTGAACTAGAACTGAACTAGAACTGAACTAAAACTGAACTAGAACTGAACTAGAACTGAACTAGAACTGAACTAGAACTGAACTAGAACTGAACTAGAACTGAACTAGAACTGAACTAGAACTGAACTAGAACTGAACTAGAACTGAACTAGAACTGAACTAGAACTGAACTAGAACTGAACTAGAACTGAACTAGAACTGAACTAGAACTAGAACTGAACTAGAACTGAACTAGAACTGAACTAGAACTTAACTAGAACTGAACTAGAACTGAACTATATATATAAAAAAAAAACTGAACTAGAACTGAACTAGAACTGAACTAGAACTGAACTAGAACTGAACTATATATATAAAAAAAACTGAACTAGAACTGAACTAGAACTGAACTAGAACTGAACTAGAACTGAACTAGAACTGAACTAGAACTGAACTAGAACTGAACTAGAACTGCACTAGAACTGAACTAGAACTGAACTAGAACTGAACTAGAACTGAACTAGAACTGAACTAGAACTGAACTAGAACTGAACTAGAACTGAACTAGAACTGAACTAGAACTGAACTAGAACTGAACTAGAACTGAACTAGAACTGAACTAGAACTGAACTAGAACTGAACTAGAACTGAACTAGAACTGAACTAGAACTGAACTAGAACTGAACTAGAACTGAACTAGAACTGAACTAGAACTGAACTAGAACTTAACTAGAACTGAACTAGTACTGAACCAGAACAGAACAAGAACTGAACTAGAACTGATCACAAAAGGAATAAAAACTTACCCTGAACTAGAAACGAATTGGATGTCTTGACATGAACTTTTAAACTTAATTTAAACTGAACTATAATCCAAAAATAACTAAATTACTGCAGAATTTTGCGAAAATAGAAATTGAGCAAAAACCCAAAAAAACGAAAATAAAAATGTACATTATCACAATAAAAATTAAAATCAATGGAAATTAGTTTGATTTAAAATAGATTTTGTATAATTTTATAACCTAGAATTAAATTTCTAAACAAATCTCTAAAAACACCCAAACAAATTCAAATGCCAGCAACATCTAACAAAACCTACTATTAAATCGGGAAGAAGAAATTATTATAGAATTGTAAATTCTAAACAATAAATAAATAATTTTAATATGACTTGAATTGCAATTGTTTAAGGAACATTTCAAACACCTACATTTGACAAGATAAATACATACATATGTACATATCTAGTAATTTTATAATTTTGGTAAAAGTTATTTTGTTCCAACAATTACATTGCAAGCAGTAGAAATTACAAAATGTAATGTTATTGTATAAATATTGTTTTATTTAAATTTTTTAACAAAAGCTTAAGTATTTGATTATAATTTACAATGACAATATGTGTTAGTTAAGTTTAGTTTATTTTATTTAAATTATTTGATTGTTAATTAATAATACATATATTTACTATAATTATTGTTATAACAATTATTGCATCTCTGTATACCCGGCGATAGAAGAATGAATGTAGGAGTAGTTGATAGAATTGTTTATAATATTTTAGATATTTGCTTTTTTAAGAATAGATATGAAAATTAATGAATGTTTGTAGAATAAATTGCTCTTAACTAAATATGGTTTAAACTTTATAGGCAACAGTTGGGATTACGTTATTTTAATTATTACGTATTTTTTAATATAATGTCAAACCAGAACTGAATTATAATTAGGACTAAAATAGATCTGAATATGTATACTGTATATGAACTGAAATGAACTAGAATTAAACTTGAACTAGAACTAAACATAAACTAGCACTGGACTAGAAATGAAATAGAACTAAACTAGAAATGAACTACAACTGAACTAGCACTAAGCTAGAACTGAACTAAAACTGAACTAGAACTGAACTAGAACTGAACTAGAACTGAACTAGAACTGAACTAGAACTGAACTAGAACTGAACTAGAACTGAACTAGAACTGAACTAGAACTGAACTAGAACTGAACTAGAACTGAACTAGAACTGAACTAGAACTGAACTAGAACTGAACTAGAACTGAACTAGAACTGAACTAGAACTGAACTAGAACTGAACTAGAACAGATCTAGAACAGAACTAGAACAGAACTAGAACAGAACTAGAACAGGACTAGAACTGAACTGGAACTGAACTAGGATTGAACTAAAACAGAACTATAACTGAATCTTGTACTGAAGTCAAACTGATCTAGGGTTAATAAAGAGCTATACTAAAACAGATCTAGAGTTTTACTAAAGCTCACTTCCTGTTCTAGAACTAATTTAGAACTGACCGGAAATAATAGAAAAAAAACTTACAAGAAAAACTTAGTTGTCCTATCATTTCGACAAATTCAATTGTTTTAAATCAGAATTTTGTAATAAAAAAATTAACAAATATTTTAAAAACTAAAATCAGGCCTACAATCAAAGCATTTTTTAGTAATTATTTAATCACAGTAAGAAGAAACAAAAAACAAAATGTTCTTTTATTTTAAACACAAGTTTTGGGTCAACCCAACAATTATTATTAACACTGACTTAAAAGCGAAGCATAATTTTCAGAATTAATTTTTTTGCTAGATTTTAGTAGAACTTTGTTTTCAATACAACTTTTGAATAACCATTAATGACTTAATTGCGGTTTTTATAGCAGCAATTATTTAAAAAAAAGACACAAGAAAAAATAACGCACACACAAAAATAATAAATAATTAATTAAAAATAAACCAAAACCAATTAACACTGTTAACCGTGACGAAATGTAAGAAAAACAAACGCAACAAAGACAAAAATTATATTAGAAAAACAAATTAAAAATTTTGAACAAAGTTTTTTTTTTCGTTTTTTAAGGGGTTTTAATATTTGTTTGATGGCAACAATTCAATTCATTAAAAGAAATAAAATTTTGTTTAAACAAACGCTGATTTTTTTCTAATAAAAACTATAAACACAACAATTTTGTTTTTTTTGTAAGTATTAAAAATATTAACGATTTGAACGAATGTAACGAATTATTTATAAAAGTAATATTATTATTAAAACTCAATAAATTAAGAAACCAGTAAATAAAAATTAAAAAGAAAAATTAAATAATTAAATGGAACTTGTAACAAGAAATTTTCAAAAAAGAAACGAAAACGAAATGTTTATAAAACATTGGGCTTCCCTGTATTGTTTTGCGATTTGAGTTTTTAGATCTTTTAACATTACGAATCGAATCAACAATGTCGATGCGTTAATCACACTCTCACACATACGGTGCACAAACGGTAATACTTTTGAAGAGCCTCTAAATCTCAAGTAGTGAGATTTTTGTTCAATCTTTCAGTTTTTTTTATTATTGGTTTTATTTTGTTTGTCAAGTTATTTTATCCTATTTATTTGATGGGGTTTTTTATTTGGATTTAAAAAACGTTGAGATAGTAGGAGTTTAATAGTGAGTGTAGGTTCAAAAAAACACAAAAAAATAAAATAAAATAAATAAGAAATAAAAAATACAATTGGTTACGATTAATAAATTCATTGTTATAATTTTTTTTTTTGTATTTTCATATCAATATCATGTTTATTTTCGAAAGATTTTTGTGTAGAAGTTTGAAAAATATAGAAAGACAGATAGAGAGAGAGAGAGCTAAAGCTTAAATGAAATTGAAAAACTTACATCGGTTTGCAGCCTTTGAGCTTCCTGTTCCGTTTCAAAAGTCACAAATCCGTAACCTTTACTAACTCCAGCACGATCCACGATGATCTTTGTGGACTTAACATTACCATAGGCGGAGAAGACACGACACAAATCGGATTCTGTTGTGTCGCCACTGAAAAGAATTTGGGGGAAAAATAGGTTTTAAAATATTCTCAATAATATTGCTAACAATCCTAAAAATATGCAGCATTTTTTACAATTTAATAATAGAACAGAATTAGAACTAGAACAGTACTTGAGCAGAACAAGAACAAAACTAGAACAGAACTAAAACAGAACTACAACATAACTAGAACATAATTAGATCTAAACTAGAACTAAACTAGAACAGAACTAGAACTGAACTAGAACAAAATTAGAACAAAACTAGAACAGTGTAGGTTCAAAAACTAGAACTGAACTAGAACTGAACTAGAACTGAACTAGAACTGAACTAGAACTAGAACTGAACTAGAACTGAACTAGAACTGAACTAGAACTGAACTAGAACTGAACTAGAACTGAACTAGAACTGAACTAGAACTGAACTAAAACTGAACTAGAACCGAACTAGAACTGAACTAGAACTGAACTAGAACTGAACTAGAACTGAACTAGAACTGAACTTGAACTGAACTAGAACTAAACTAGAACTGAACTACAACTGAACTATAAAAAACATTGCATACTTTTTGGAACTTTATAAAAATTAAAATACTTTAAACTAACAAACTTACCTTATACCGCCCACAAAAATTCTATTCGGTATCAGTGTACCATATTTGGGGGCCGACAAGGCACCTTCTATTGCCGCCGGTGGCGCTGCTCCAGTGGGTGCTGCCATTTTATGCATAGGCTGTGGTTGAAGTTTAAAATTTGTTAAGGTTAGAATTTTGAAAGAGTGTTTTTAAAACGTGTACAACAAACAATTTCAAATGAGCGGCTAAAAACACAAGTGTTTTTGGCTGCTGCTGTTGCTTCGGCTAAACTGACTGACTGACTGACAGTTGATCACAAATGAAGCGTTTGGTTTTAGTTTAGAGCGGGCGTTGCAGTTTAGAATTTAGAATTTATAATAATAAAAAAAAATATTGCTTACGTAAGTGAATGAAAGTTATTTTTGTAGGTTTGTTTTAAGCTTAGCTTAAGCTTTGAGCTTTTGTTTTAAATCTTGCGCACGTTGACGTTTAACTAACTAGAGTTTTAAAAATAAAACTAATATTTTTCTTTTTAAGATATTAAATTTTAAAAACTAGATAACGGCCGTATTATTTTTCTTGTGTTTAAATTATGGCTTTTTTTAAATTATTGTTAACAATTCGATGACAAGGTTTTTTTATTATTATTTATTTATAAAGAAGCAAATTGTTATTTTAATAATAATATTTTTTTAATATTATTTTTTTTTAATTAGGCAGAGATCGTTCTTTGTGTTTTAATAAAATAAATTTTCTTTTTGAAATATTCAAAATAACAAGTCGTTTTGATTTTTATTTTTTTTTGCTTATTTCTTTCCGTTTTTTTGTGAGAGTTTTTCGTTAAGTTTTATTTTGCTTTACAACCAATTTTTTTCGTTAAATATATATATTTTTATATATATTATTTTAGTATCACTCTTTTAATTTAAGTACGTATGGGTTGGTTTGTTATTCAGCTGATTTTTTTGTGATATTTTCAACAAAATTTATAGATATTTTTAGATACTTTTATTCTTTTATATTTTATTTTTTATTTTTGCTATAGTCGACGTTTCTTTCTTTAGTTCCTTTTCTTGATTTCTATAGAATTTAAAATTATTTAAATTTATTTTTTATTTATTTGTATCTGAGTGTATCTAAACGACTGACTGTATGACTGTTTGAGTATGTTATAATCTAGAGGAGATCTATTGCCGCGTGTTGAAAATGTTATGCTTAAATTTTTTTTATCTTTTTGTCACACTGTTGTTGCTTTCTTTTTGTTGTTGGATTTATTGCAATTTTTACTTTAGCTACAGGATGAAACTATTTGTGTCTGTCTGTCCAAGTGTTTGTATTTTTGTCTGTGTTGTTTCTACGAAAGAATTCTATGGCTGCTGTTTGTTGGCTGACTGCACTTTTCACTATTTTTTTTCGAAAATATTTTTGAAAATGTTAGGCAAGCAATTGTTGTTGTTGTTGTTGTTTTTGCAGTTGTAGTAGTTTTGTTTTAGAAACTTTTGTACGAAAATATTTTGAAATTTGAAAATTACGTGTTGGGGTTGTAGCGGTGTTGATTGGCTCGTTGGCTGGCTGGCTGACTGGCTGGCAAGAGTGTCTGTGAGAAGAAGAAAAAAAATACAAAATTTGTACTTTCTTGGCCTTCTTGTTATGTTGCTGCTACTTATTCTTCTTCTTCCTCTTTTAGGGGTCTGCGTGTATAGATCTTTTGTCGATGTCTAGTTTTCTTTCTTTTTTAGAATTTTCTTTAAATGCTGCTATATTGCTCCTGTTTTTGATGTTTGGTGTTTTAATCTGAAAATACACAAGAAAACGATAAAATGACTAAAGTTAAACATATTAAGGAGACAAACAAACAAAAAATAAAGATAAAATTATTTACATCAAAAACATACAATATTTCAAAAAAATATATGAGACAATGACAAACAACAAAAAGTGTAGAAAAAAATTTAATTAAATTTTTTATTGTTTTTTTTTTTTGTCATAAAGAGATCATCATCATGTAGAGCGTAACAATTATATAGATAAAATTTAATTTAATTTGAAATGTTTGTTGTCGTTTTGATTTCTTTTTTTTTTTTTTACACAAAAATGTCAAAAACATTTTTTTACATTACAAAAAGTAGGTAACATGTTGATTATTACGCAGCAGCTTAAAAGTATGCTATACTTTTAACATCCTTAAATGAATGGTTTATTTACTTTTGAACTGTTTGTTTAGGATTTTAGACAATGAGTTTGAAAGGTAATTAAATGTCTACGTAATATAATGTGCAAATATTAAAAGTTTTAAACCAAATTAGAACTGAATCAAAACTGAACTAGAACAGAACTGAAGCGAATTAGAAAAAAAAACTAGAAAATAACCAAAGCAGAACTAGAACAGAACTAGAAAAAACTGGAAGAGAACTATAACAGAATTAGAACAGAACTAAAACAGAACTATAACAGAACTAGAACAGATCTAGAACAGAACTAAAACAGAACTAGAACAGAACTAAAACAGAACTAAAACAGAACTAGAACAGAACTAGTACAGAACTAACACAGAACTAGAACAGAACTAGAACAGATCTAGAACAGAAATAGAACAGAACTAGAACAGAACTAGAACAGAACTAAAACAGAACTAAAACAGAACTATTACAGAACTAGCACAGAACTAGAACTGAACTAAAACATAACTAGAACAGAACTAGAACAGAACTGAACAGAACTAGAACAGAACTAGAACAGATCTAGAACAGAACTAGAACAGAACTAAAACAGAATTAGAACAGAACTAGAACAGAACAGAACCAGAACAGAACCAGAACAGAAGTAGAAAAGAACTAGAACAGAACAGAACAGAACTAGAACAGAACTAGAACAGAACTAGAACTAAACTAGAACAGAACTAGAACAGAACTAGAACTAAACTAGAACTGAACTAGAACTGAACTAGAACTGAACTAGAACTGAACTAGAACTGAACTAGAACTGAACTAGAACTGAACTAGAACTGAACTAGAACTGAACTAGAACTGAACTAGAACTGAACTAGAACTGAACTAGAACTGAACTAGAACTGAACTAGAACTGAACTAAACTAGAATTGAACTAGAACTCAACTAGACTAGAACTTTAAATTCGCGCGAAATTTATTTTCCATTACCGCCATATTGATTCGCAAAATAAAATGTAATTAATTAACGAACATAATGAACTATTAGGAATGAACAGTTCACGATAATATCACGATAGCAAATTGACCTTCAATTGAAGAGAAAATTTCAAGGGAATACATATTTCACTGCCTATTGCTTAAGGGTTGAATAAATTAATATTGATGAGAAAATTTTCAAAACAAATTTAATATTATCCTTCAAAAAATGTTAAGCTATTCCGAGAATCGGTTCATTTTAACCTCCAAAGTAGATTTCATATTTTCACAGATTGCTCTACATCCACTTTAAAATTAATAATTAATATTATTTTCAAGTGCTGTTTTTCTATTATGATTTCAATGAACTATTAACTAATTCCACTTAAGCGCCCATTTGTATGTTACAGATTTTAAATGAAATCTGTCCCCCTTATTATAGCAATTAATTAATGGCATATTTAATTTGCAAAAAAAAAACAAAAAATACCATAATTTACAATTAAATAAACATATTAAAAGTATTATTAAATATAATAATTAAGAGGCTGTTAATGAAAATCAATAATAATTATTATTTGCCTGCCTAAAATAGGCTTCATTTATATTAAGTATTTATTGACAATATAAAATATGCAATTAAACTTTAAAAGATTTTAAATTAAAAACATTTTTGCAGGAAAATTATTCAGTGTTGAATGAACGGTTTTAGTTAATGAAATTACAATTTTGATTTTTTTTTATATAAAGACAGACAGATGGACGGACATCGTTGACAAGAGTAAGACAAAATTAAATTGAAATATTATTGAAAAGTAAATAAATTGTGGTACTTATCGTAAAAAAGTCATGGTTTCTTGTTTAAATATTTGTACAAAAAAACAACAAAAACAATACACAAAGAATAAAATAAATAATAGAAAATAAATAATACAAATAATGTAAAAATTTTCCCATTTTATATGTAAAATTCTAAAAGTTGTATTTTTTAGATATTTTTACTATAGAGACTACATATTTTTTTCTTTTGAGGACACATACAGGGCATTTTTATGTCATTTACACCATTTCCATAACAAAATTATAATTTAGACATTTATAAGAAAAATAAAAAAGAAAGAATCTCAAAAGGTAATGTTCTACATTGCACACTTGTCAAAAATAAAACCGACATTTAGTGCTAAATTCACTTTCACTTAGGAAACAGTGTTCATCTAAACAGAAATAGTAAAATCTTGCTGAAACAAAAGCAAAAGTTAAAAACATCTACATATAAATTTTTTAAAAGAACTCTTTTTTTAGTCGTAGTATAGTTCTTATATTCTATAAATATATAGAATTTCTGTGTATTTTATTTTAACAAATAATTTTAATGTACGCCATTTCAAAATACAAAGAGTCAAGCAAAGAAAATAATAAAAAATATATAATGAAAAAAAAGCAAAAAAAAATCTAAAAATATACAAAGTTTTTACTTCGACATTTCTTCAGAGACTGGGGAAAGACAATACAAAGCGACCAGTAACGACACAATTCGACTAGAAAGAAACATTTTCATTTTGAAAATTATTTAGTTTCCTCTCTATCTTGTATTAAACAATGACAATAAATAAATCTATTCTATTATTTCAATTAAATTGAGATATGCTTAAGTAGAGGATATAAATATTTTACGATTTAATAATATAATGAATTATAGAAACATAAGTATTAAACATGGTTTTGATTTAATTAGATATTTATATTTTCTAAGAAATGTATTTAAAAATAAATCTTTAATGGCATAGATTTTATTAGAATTAAATAGAAATATATTTTTACAAATTTGTATTTTTTAAGTTAAATGAATTAAATTTATACAGCCTTAGGGTATGCTAACTAATTTGAGTATTTGAATATTAATTCTAAACAGATGATAATAGAGCAAAATAAGAACAAACTGAGAACAGAACGAGACCAGAATTAGAGCAGAACTAGAAGAGAACTAAAACAGAACTAGAACATAACTAGAACAGAACTAGAACAGAACTTGAAAAAAAAACAGAACTAGAACAGAACTAGAACTGAACTAGAACTGAACTAGAACTGAACTAGAACTGAACTAGAACTGAACTAGAACTGAACTAGAACTGAACTAGAACTGAACTAGAACTGAACTAGAACTGAACTAGAACTGAACTAGAACTGAACTAGAACTGAACTAGAACTGAACTAGAACTGAACTAGAACTGAACTAGAACTGAACTAGAACTGAACTAGAACTGAACTGGAACTGAACTAGATCTAGAACTGAAATAGAACTGAACTAGAACTGAACTAGAACTAAACTAGAACTGAACTAGAACTGAACTAGAACTGAACTAGAACTAAACTAGAACTGAACTAGAACTAAACTAGAACTGAACTAGAACTGAATTACAACTAAACTACAACTGAACAAGTACTAAACTTGAACTTGTTTAAAACTGGAACGAGTTTTTGAATCACTAAGTTAACTTTACAATAACAATAATTAAATATTTTAAAATAATTATTTGGTGATTAAGAAATATGTCAATCAGCAATCTCCATATGACACCATTGCAAATACATATAACCTAAATTATATATACGAAATATTTTATTGACATTTCGACAAGTTCATTGTCAATTAAGAAATTAAGCATTAAAATGACAGCATAACAATAATAAAACTAATAAATATACAAGTACTAAAGCAATTAATTAAACATATGCAGCCAAATGTTAGCTGCCCTTAACACATGTTATTTTTCAATAATTTGGTCATATAATATATTACAATAGTTTCCCTAACAATGTAAAACTCCCATGTGTGGTTGCAAATAACCACAATAGATCGATGGATTAGACGGAAGAACGAAAAAACACATATATTTTAAATAAAAAATTTTAATTTACAAAAGTTTGTTATAAAATAACAAAAAATATTTTTTTAATTATGAACTTTTTTGCAACAAAAACAAAAGAAAGTAAATAAAGTAAAAAAAATATTAAATATACAAATTAATAATTAAAAATATTAAAGATAACAAAATAAAAATATATTATAATTTTAATAAAAATTGTAATTTAAGCTTCTAAATGTTCTTGCACTAAATAATTGGAGCCACTTTTTCTAAACCAGAAAACGCAATTGAAACTGAAACTGAAAACAACACAACTCGTAATACTTTCGATATGGTTAAAAAAAACGAACACAACAAACACAACTCTTTCCAGAATGATAAAACAACAACATTGTACAATAATCAATTTGCTTAAATTTGCTGCAGCCTTTTAGGTAAATAAATAAATTATTATGTATTTAAAGAAATATTTAAAGTTTATTTCGAACACAACAAAAACACACAACACAAGTGCTTTAAAAAAAAAAACTTTGTTTCTTAAATAAAAATATAAAAATAACACAAATAAATACATACAGATATAAAAACAAAAAAGTATTTAAATAAAAATTTTTATTTTTAATTATTTTTGCTTAAAAATGTTTATTCAAAAGTTTTACCGTATATGTTTTGGGGGAGTTTATTTTCACAATTTATTTTATTTATGTTATTTAAATATAAACATATGTATGTACATATGCATACACAACCTCTAACTAGGCTATGAAATTTTATTTTAAACATTTTAGCCTAAAAGTAGACAACAAGTTTAATAAACAAATTCATATAAATCCAGCAAAAACATAAAAACAACTGTTTACCTATTTTATTTTAAAATTATTTTGCTAATTGAAAAATATCTAAACAATAAATACATTTTTTTAATTTAAATCTCTAGTTTATTTAAATAACAATTCATTAAACTTGTCAAACGTATTAGTTGGTTAAAAATTTAACCTAAAAGTATACAATGAAACATTTTTGATAGAATTTTTTTAATATGTGAAGGTGAATATATATTGCAATTTAAAAAGGATACTTAATAAGATTTTAATTAAAAACACTGTCAAATTGAACAAGAACAGAACTAGAGCAGAATTAGAACTGAACTAGGACCAAACTAGAATTGAACTAGGACCAAACTAGAACTGAAACTGAACTAGAACTGAACAAGAACTGAGCTAAAACTGAACTAGAACTAGAACAGAACTAGAACAGAACTAGAACAGAACTAGAACAGAACTAGAACAGAACTAGAACAGAACTAGAACAGAACTAGAACAGAACTA